>NC_091327.1:31649832-31747332 GCF_038502225.1 Cherax quadricarinatus
CTTTACTGTGATGAACCCAAACTCCTCGAAAATTAGGTCATCCAAGTTTGGAGGATGAGCAGGTGCATTGTCCATTACTAGCAGGCACTTGAGATCCAATTTCTTTTCCAGGAGATACTCCTTCACACTAGGGCCAAACACTTCATTGAACCACTCGACGAAAATTTCCCTCGTGACCCATGCCTTACTATTAGATTTCCAAAACACACACAATTTACTCTTCATAACATTGTTTTTCCTGAACACTCTGGGATTTTCAGAATGGTACACTAGTAATGGCTTCACTTTGAAATCCCCACTAGCATTAGCACAGAACATTAGCGTCAGTCTGTCTTTCATAGGCTTGTGTCCTGGCATTGCCTTTTCCTCTTGTGTAATGAAGGTCCTCTTTGGCATTTTCTTCCAAAAGAGGCCTGTTTCGTCACAATTGAACACTTGTTCAGGTTTCAGTCCTTCAGCCTCTATGTACTCCTGGAATTCATGCACATATTTTTCAGCCCCTTGTGGTCCGAACTGGCAGCCTCACCATGCCTTACCACACTGTGTATGCCAGTACGGTTCTTAAATCTCTCAAACCAGCCTTTGCTGGCCTTAAATTCACTCACTTCACCACTATTTGCAGGCAATTTCTTTACCAAATCTTCATGCAATTGCCTAGCCTTTTCACAAATAAACGAAGTCATAAGAGTATCTCCTGCTAATTGTTTCTTATTTATCCACACCAATAATAACTTCTCAACCTCTTCCAGTACTGGTGATCTCATTTTTGTCAGCATAGTTACTCCCTTTGCAATAACAGCATCCTTTATTTCATTTTTCTTGGCCACTATGGAACATAAGGTTGTGTAGGGTTTCTTATACATCCTGGTCAGTTCGGCCACACTTGTACCACTTTCATATTGTTCAATGATGGTTTTTCTTAAATTCAACCGTATTTCTCAGCTTCTTTACCACAGGCTTGGCACTAGGAGCTTTCTTTGGAGCCATGGTAGCTTATTTAGTACTTGCAAGCCCTAAAATAAATGGAATATTATGAAATATTTCGCTGGAGCTCATGAGGGGACCTTTGCTCACTGGTAAACAATGGCAGACTGGTTGCCGCCCTGGCTCACGCCATGGGTACGCGTCACGGATGAACTACGACTCGCGAGTCAACCTATGAAAAGTGAGTCCATGTTTATACGAAAATACCTCTATGATTGGAACTACGAAAAGCGGGGGACCACTGTATATATATATATATATATATATATATATATATATATATATATATATATATATATATATATATATATATATATATGCATAGAACCACTGTGAAAGAATAGTGAAGTTCCAAGCGCTTTCGTGACTTCTCATATTATCAAGGAACTGAGAAGTCACGAAAACTCATGGAATTTCACTATTCTTTCACAGTCGTTTTTCATATTCTGATATCATCTGTTTACTGTGATCTTATTGCATATATATATATATATATATATATATATATATATATATATATATATATATATATATATATATATATATATATATATATATATATACACACACACACAATAGCAGATGGGCGATCTTAACTATGCAGTTTAGGGCTGACTTTTTATATCTTATAATTTCATACTTGACATCTCAGAAACCCTCCTACCCCATATGGGTAGTAGGAGGATGATGGTAGGATGGGGTTGGCACCGATCACTAACCCAGACTAAGGGTAACCGTGGCCGGTGACACCTTTCGCTACTCTCTCCTTGCTTTGGTTGCTCCCTTGCAACACTGCACAGCTCCTGATGATGCACTGAGAAGTGTGAAAGTACTTGAGCTAAAGATTTCCTCCCCCCGTGGCTTGTCCTGCGCACGCACGCACACACACATTACACACACACACACACACACACACACACACACACACACACACACACACACAATAGGAGAAAACGTGAAGGCTAAGACAAGGGTGCAATCTTGAAAGTTAACCGGATTAGTATAATCAAAAAGAAGCGTTAAAACACAAGGGTTATACAAAAGTTAACCGGAACATGCAATAAAGTTTACTTGCTACATGCACTTTTGACAGAGAAATTGAAGTATCCGCTGATTTTCAATACGAGCAAATGGCAGTGCTTATTTTACCGTGTGAAACAAATGGATCTCTTAGAATCGGTCTCTTAATTGACACTGAATGACAGGCAACACACACTTTGCAGGGCACATCTTGTCTCCTAATAGACGGTCGAATACTTTGCGATAGGTACGCAACTAAAATGAATAATTGATTTATTAAGTATGAAAATGTTGACAGTTTTTTTTTTTTTTTTTTTTTTATTGACAGTGTTCAATAGTATTAAGGACTACTCCATTAAGGCTGCGACAAGCCAAGGGACAAAAACAACTCTGTCAGTTCATCGCAATAATGAAAACCACACCGTACTCCTTCCAGCTAAAAGGACAAACTTCACATTATTATTATTATTATTATAATCAAAAAGAAGCGCTAAGCCACAAGGACTATACAGCGCTGCTGGGCAGGAAGCGAGGGCATCAGGTGGCAAAAGGGAGATGGATGAGTAATAGGTTACGGATAACAGCGGGGTAGTGGATGGTGAAAGGGTAAAGGGCAGCAAGAGACTGAACTAGAAAGGGCTGAGGGGAGTGCAAAAAGTATCATCAGAGTTTGTGGAGTAAATCAGTCGTTGTCAAGAAGTCAATGAGAGAGTCAGGATTAAAGGAGGGTCCATCAGCAAGAAGGGAAGGTAAAGAGAGAGTAGTAGAACGAAGACCACGTTGGAGGTAAATTCTGCGTTCTCGTTGATAGAGAGGGCAGTCTAACAGAATGTGGCTAATCGATACTGGAACTTGACACTGCTCACAGAGAGGAACAGGGTGCCTCTCCATGAGATACCCATGAGTAAGACGAGTGTGACCAATGCGAAGGCGGGAGAGAGTGGTCTCCCAACCTTGGCACTGATGACAAGAAGACGGCCAGTAACCTATGCTCGGTTTAATAGAATGAAGTTTGTTACCGAACAGAGTTGACCAACGTTGTTGCCAACGGGTGCGAAGGTGGATAGCTATTGCAGCAAAATAGTCCAGAAATGGAACACCTCGATAGGAAATTGGTAGGTCATGTACTGCTGACCGCGCAGCAGTGTCTGCCTGTTCATTGCCCTGTACGTCAACATGACCAGGGACCCAACAAAAAACTATATCTTTATGTTTGGTAGAGATACGGCATAGCCAAAGTTGGATACGGAGAACTAGGGGATGAGATGTATCAAATTTTCGTATAGCCTGTAGAGCACTAAGGGAGTCTGAGACTACTACAAATGAAGACACAGGCATAGATGCGATACGAATAAGTGCTGTAAGAATGGCATACAGTTCAGCAGTAAAAATGCTAGCTGAAGATAGTAAATGTCCCCGCACGACGCTGTCCGGAAACACTGCTGCGAATCCGACGCCGTCTGAAGACTTAGAGTCATCTGTGTACACAGCGGTGGCATGAGAATGGGAGTGGAAGTGATCAAGAAAAAGAGAGCGGGAAGCCACCGTAGGCAGTTGAGCTTTCGAGCAAGGGAGTGAGAAAGAACAGACCCAAACAGCTGGAACTTCCCAGGGGGGTAGGGAAAAGTGAGATGCTACATGAACATATAAAGGTGGTAACTGAAGGGAAGACAAGAGTGAATGTAGGCAAAGAGAAAAGGGACGGAGCAAACAGGGGCGGCGAACGAATAAAGAATGTCTACTAATATCGGTGACCATTCTATAAATGGAAGGATTGTGTAGATCGTGAGAGCGTACATAGTAGCGAAGGCAATGGGCATCACGGCGATCAGACAAGGATGGAACATTCGCTTCTGTATAGAGGCTCTCAACAGGGAAAGAGCGAAAAGCACCAAGGCACAAACGTAATCCTTGGTGATGGATAGAGTTAAGGCTAGAGAGAGTAGCAGGAGAGGCCGCAGAATAAATCTGGTCACCATAATCGAGTTTCGATAAAACGAGGGCTGAATGTAGGCGAAGCAGAGTTCGACGATCAGCTCCCCAGGAAAAATGAGCAAGGGTTTTAAGAAGGTTTAGCCGGCTGTGACAAGTTGCCTTCAGAGAGGTAATGTGAGGTTTCCAGGATAACCGACGGTCAAAGAGAAGGCCTAGAAACCTGACTGTATCACGTTCGGGGATACGGGAGCCATAGAGATACAAAGGATGATCGGAGATAACGGAGCGTCTAGTGAAAGTAATTTGGTGAGTTTTGGTACTTGAAAATTTAAACCCATGCGTGGTGGCCCAAGTGGAAACACGGTCGACCTCATGCTGGAGAGAAACTGCAATAAGATGACAGTCAGCGCCTGCACAAGCAATAGCGAAGTCATCAACATAGAGTGATGACCAAATATTGGGTGGAAGAACAGAGGCCAAATCATTTATAGCTAGGAGAAACAGTGTTGTGCTTAGAACACATCCCTGAGGGACACCTTCAGCTTGGACGAAGTCCGGGGAAAGAACATTATTGACTCGAACACGGAAATGTCTGTCAGTTAAAAAGTTCTTAAGGAAGGATGGTAGATTGCCTCGGAGGCCTAAGGAATGGGCCTGGGCCAAAATATTATACCTCCAAGTTGTGTCATATGCCTTCTCAAGGTCAAAAAATATGGCAATAACTGAGTGATTATTCGCAAAGGCATTACGAACATACGTATCCAAGCGTAGTAAGGGGTCTATGGTAGAACGACCCTTACGAAAGCCATATTGACTAGCGGAGAGACTGTTGTGTGTCTCTAAATACCACATTAAACGTCGATTTACGAGACGTTCCATCACTTTGCAAACTGCACTAGTAAGAGCGATGGGGCGATAGTGGGAGGCATCATGTCCTGTAGTACCCGGTTTGCGGAAAGGGAGAACAATGGCAGATTTCCACAGCTGGGGAAGAACTCCTTGTGCCCAAATAAGATTGAAGAGGTGTAAGAGGACTACAAGGGCTGACCGATGTAAATGTTGTAACATACGAATATGAATGTCGTCAGGCCCAGCTGCCGATGATCGGCAAGCTGAGAGCGTTGCCTCCAGTTCTTGAAGTGTAAAAGGCACATTATACTGTTCTTCTCTGAGAGAAGAAAAGTCCAAGGGTACTAACTCTCTGGCAGACTTTGAGGAAAGAAACGAGGGGCATAGATGGAGCCCTCGGGAAATACGGACCAGATGTGTGCCAAGTTCAATGGCAACGTCGAGAGGGTTTGCTACATCAACACCAGCGACCCGTAGAACAGGAGCCGGGTCAGGAGAGTATTTACCACTCAATTTCCTCACTTTTTTCCAGACTGCACTCATAGAAGAAGCAGAGGTGATGGTGGAAACATAGTCTCGCCAACAAGTGCGTTTAGCTTCACGGATGACACGGCGAGCGATCACACGCTTCTGCTTAAAATCAAGAAGTCTCTCAGCGGTTCTATTGTACCGGTACCTGCCCCATGCAGCACGTTTCAAACGTACTGCATGAGCACAAGCAGGAGACCACCAAGGCACGCACTTCTGAGAATGCTTGCCTGAGGTTTGGGGTATAGAATGAGAAGCTGCGGTATAAACTGACGTCGAGAAGATGTGTAGGAGCTCATCAATGGAGGATGAAGAAGGAACCTCACTAAAAGCAGTGAGGTGTGAGTAAAGATCCCAATTTGCCCGATCAAATTGCCAGCGAGGGCTACGGAAAGGTGGTGAATAGGAAGGAGAAGTAAGAATGATCGGAAAATGATCGCTGTCATGTAAGTCTGGTAGAACAGACCAGGTGAAGGCTAGTGCAGTGGAGGAAGAGCAGACTGATAGATCGATGCAAGAGAGAGTATGAGTACGAGGATCAAAATGGGTGGGAGTACCCGTATTTAAAACATGGAGGGGGTGAGAGGCGAGAAAAGCCTCCAACTGGATGCCACGTGAGTCACAATGAGACCCCCCCAGAGGAAATGGTGGGCATTAAAATCACCAAGTAACAGAAGTGGTGGTGGTAAGGATGAAACAAGAAAGGCAAAGTCTGGGATAGAAAATGCTCGAGAAGGAGAGAGATATAAAGAACATATTGTAAACCACTTATTCAAGTGGATACGGGCTGCAGTGTAATGCAGCGAGGTATGGACAAATAGTTGACAGTACGGAATATCATTGCGTAGAAGAAGGGCACTTTCATTAAAGGTCCCATCTGAGAAAGGATCCGAAGAATACAATAAATTATAGCCTGAGATAGGTTGGAAAACAGCCGAGTGTAATTTTGGTTCTTGTAAGCAAGCACCAACAGGGGAAAACCTGGAAAGCAACATCTGAAGCTCACCCCGATTACCCCTGAGGCCGCGGATATTCCACTGTAAATAGGCCATGATTGGCAATGAAGAAAATATCAGGAATCTGTAGGTAAAGGCACCTACGGACTAGAGGGGTTAGAAAAGTCAACGTGTGGTGGCATTGGAAGACGTTCAAGTAGCGAAGGAACGGAGCGTTGCGAAGAATGGGGTTGTGAAGATGGAGGAGAGGGAAGAGAAGTAACAGGAAGTGAATCAGTGTCCATTGAAGGTTTAGTCTCTGCAATATATTCTGAAATGGCTTCAAGTGTTTCTGAATTCAAAGATGTATGGGAGACCATATTGGAGATAGAAGGAGGAGGGTGAGTAAAGATTGGGACAGTAATGGACTGTACCAAAGTAGAGGGGGAGGGAAGAGTGTAAGGGACTGGAGATGAAGTGTGGGGGGGACAGAAGAGGCAGAAACCTGGGAGGTGGCAGAAGAGGGAGAAACTTGGGAGGGGACGGGGGTGGAAGGCATAGTACGAGGAGGAGGGTGAATCTCCACACTTGTAATAGAGCCAGAGAGAGGGGAAGAACTAGGTACAGAGACTGGAAAGGTGAAGTGTGGAGGTGGAAGAAGGGAAGGAAGGGGCAAAGAAGATTTGAGCAATGGGGATTTTTTGGACTTCTGAGTAGAGGGGCGATTGGTATTAGGTGTCGTACGAGGTCTTGTCGATACTGGGGCTTGTGAGGAAGGACGTGAAGATGTGAGAACAGACTGAGTTGTAGTCGGGACGTCAGAGCCAAGGACAGCAAAAGGATTAGATGCCGTAGTGGCTATGGGAGGGGTAACAACAGAGGAGGCTGCAGAAGATGGGACCCCAGAAGTGGGGGGATGTTTGGAAACACGAGAATAAGAAACACAGGGTAGTCTCCCTTGGAGGCGGAGATGAGTAACTGCCATAGCATAAGGGAGACCTTCTGCCTCTTTGAGGCAACGGATTTCACGTTCATTTAAGTAGACCTGGCAATGGCGGGAGTACGAAGGGTGAGCTTCATTACAATTAAGGCAAGATGGAGGGTGACTGCAAGATGTATTAGAATGGTCGTCAGCACCACAGACTGGGCATTCGGCCATAGATCTGCAATATTTCGCTGGGTGACCAAAACGCCAGCAATTTCTACATTGTTGCGGTGTAGGTATCACCTTTCAAACTTGTAACCGATGTCCCGCGACATATACAGAGGACGGGAGTTCTCGGCTGTCAAAAGTTAAACGAGCCACATTGCAAGGGTAACGTCTCCGCCCCCGGGCAGGAAGGACATAAGTGTCTACTTTGAGGATTGGGAGATCCTGGAGTTCCAGCTGTTCAAAAATGTCATTGCCACATGACTGGAAATTCTGTTGGACTATGGTATGGGGCAGAATGACAGTACCACTACAAGAATTGAGAGAAAGATGTTTTTCAATAGTGACAGGAGTAGAATCGATATTCGAAAGGAGAGAAAGATCATGAGCTTGGGCAGCATTCTGGACAGTGACGATGCGCATACCGCTCTTGAGAGCATGAAATGAAATATCTCTACCAACATGACGCAGGAGCGTCTTGCCAATACTATGGTCAGAAAGGTAGGCAGAAGAAGAAGTCGGTCTTAAAGTAAAGAATTTAGTCCATTGTGTGGTCCGAAACTGAGCGTGGAGAGGGAGTGCTTGACGTGTCGGTCTTTTCCGAGTAGAATGGGAAGGTAACGAAGGAGCATCATCAGGAGATTGACGTTGGCGTTCAGGAGTAGGACCGGAGTTGGTCCGGTGTGAAATGGGCGGGCGATTCGAAAATTGCCATACCGTAGAGGGAGAAGCCGGAAGCATAGTCAAAGGAGAGCGGAGTTCAGACAAATCGAAGGAGTCAGTCGAAGCCCCAGTACCTGAAGTGGGTGAGGAAACAGCACCAGCAAGAGGTACAGGGGCATCAGGAGTGTCCGAAGAGTGGTCTAAACACAAGGCAGGGTCAGAATGAGGTGCGGTATCAAGAAGGGGCCCGGGGGTAGTGGGTTCATGGACTAGGGCTGCCATGGTTAGGTTACTCCTTTGCTTTTTGTTTTTAAGAAAAAAAAAGAAAGAAGAAAAGAAAATAAAAATAAAAAAAAAAAGACTAAAAAAAGGGGGGAGCGGGGAGGAATAGTTCCCAGGAGGAATGAAAGGGCCGGAAATCACCCTCCGCGCCCAAGAGGACCTCAACACCACTAGTAGCGCAGATGCAGCATGGAACCCGTGCCATACCCTACCCTTCATGCCAGTAAACCAGCAATCCGGGATAGCAACCTCACATCTGCCGAGCTACCTCGGTGGACAAAAGAGAGGGCGGCCGGATATCCGCCACAAAGCATACCTCCTTCGGCCACCACCCCCGGAATCCGAAAGGTGGCTTCCAGAGATACACTCGTCGCCCGAAAGACACCCAAAGCTACTCCGGGATACCGGAGAGGGATCGGGACATCCCCAGGCAATCCAGATTCCACGGCAAACTACGCCACCGCTGAGAACCTCAACGGAATGGGATGGACCCCGGTGTCCTTTCCCCTACCTAGGAACTAGCGCGCCTGTGGGAGAAATCCCAAAGGCCAAAAAGAGGAAGGGTAAAAGGGAGGGGTGAGGAGGAGGAATGGAAAAAGGGGAGGATGGGGGGGATGGGATAGGGGAGGGGAGAATGGGGGGTAATTAGGTTCGGTCTGAGGAAGAAGACCGACAGGGCTAATTCCTCAGACCAAGAGCCTCTTCACCACGCCAAGGAGCCCCCCTTGAAGAGGGACAAACTTCACAGCCTTATCAGAGAACAAGACAGATCTGGCTATGTTTCCATCCAATGAAATGATAAACTGGACTCTGTCCGACAACAACTGTAGCTGTTGGTAGTGGACTTCAGTATAAATGTTTGGTTAAAAGTAGTATTAGTCACTGTCCTTGGACTGACTAATTATTGTAATGAAGTTGGTAGAATTACCGACAATATGTAAAGTAAAAGGACACAAGTGCCACTAATGTGACATTTTATTGTGGCAACGTTTCGCTCTCCAGGAGCTTTATCAAGCCATTACAAACAATACATGGACACAGAGGGTATATAAAGGCTCAGAGTGAGGTGCAATACTAGTGAGGTACCATTTAGATGTTCACTAGTGGTAGTAGTAATAGTAGTAGTAGTGGTAGTAGTAGTGACAAAAGTAGTAGTAGTAATACAATATGGTAGAGCAAGTAATAGCTTTTATATCCTTTTACTCATGTACGAATTAATTGCTCTACCATATTGTATTACTACTACTACTTTTGTCACTACTACTACTACTACTACCACCACTAGTGAACATCTAAATGGTACCTCACTAGTATTGCACCTCACTCTGAGCCTTTATATACCCTCTGTGTCCATGTATTGTTTGTAATGGCTTGATGAAGCTCCTGGAGAGCGAAACGTTGCCACAATAAAATGTCACATTAGTTGCACTTGTGTCCTTTTACTTGGCTAATTATTACTTTTAACTAAACATGGGGAAAAACAGGCATCCGCCTGGTTCTCCACTTAATACACAGTAATGCCGATACCAGTGTTGTCAGGACCAGGAACACAGACGTCTTCCTCCTGTTCACTGAATATGTTCAAGAGATGGGTTGTTTTTAGCTTTGGATGCAAGCAGGTACATACAAGAAATAGAAATTCAATCTGCTATGAACAGCGCATATTTAGTTTCAGTCAGCATGGACACAATCTCCTTCCAGTTCATTCAAGCGTTGTTAAAATAGTTTATAGCGGGTAACACACTGAAAACACTGGTATGTATATGAAACACCATAAACTTTTATGTGGTCATGGTAAAGACTCACACAGTAAGTTTTTGACTCGGATGAAAAAAAAAATGAGCACTGGGAAGTGTGTGCCATCTTCTGTGAAACAAGTGACTACACTCAGTGTTTACTTTGTTCCACAGACATAAAACCACAAACAAGACTACCACTGAGTGACGCTTTGAAATACCAAATAATGAGGACATTACCAAATTATAGTCAAGTAAAGGACAAAGCATCCAGATCCCAACCTTCCTTTGCCTCAAGACTTTGGATGGACATTCCTGATGAATCTAAGTGCCATCCGAGAGATCTGCTTGGAAATACTTACAGGACAATGAAAAACCATACTATTTTGCACTACGGCATGTCACTGTACACGTTTTACCCAAGAAGTAAGGTATACATGCATGAACACTAGAAAAAAAATAGCATATTGTCTTCCTGTAATGAATGACAAAATATAATAAATGAATAAATGAAAAATGTATATTATGCATATAACACTGACGGTTCTTAGTCATCAGGCATGACAACAGTACTGCATGTTAAAGGCATTTATTATGCTTTGTGGTATAGTGCTGTCCTGAACTCTTTTCGTTAGCAATTTGACAAGAATTGTTTTAAAAATCCTAATATACTAAACGTTTGCTTTTAATATTTGTTTGGTAACATTTTCAATATTTCTGAGTTGCACTTGTTGTTTTAGTGTAGTCATAAGCTGAACAGAATGCACAAAAATAACTAATTCGTGTTATCTCAAAAGTCTTGTTTGGGACGATCATATTTGGTACTTTAGTTTTCGGTCCTAAACGGAAAATTATATTTTGGTAATTGACATTTTCGAGATGATAATATCGAAAATAACTCGAAATGACGTTTAGTTTACTTTTAACATAAATGAATTAGGATGATGAACCTTCAGTGATCTCCACGTGAATCTCAGGAGAGAGGTAATTTCCTCACCTTATTATTATTATAATCAAAAAGAAGCGCTAAGCCACAAGGACTATACAGATTTCCTCACCTTAAAATTATTAAAAATGAAATGCGGTAACACTGCTACAAGAAGCTTCCGGCAGTTAGCATGAAGTGCAGTGAAAACCATAAACTACGCATTTTTTCTTCAGAAGCCACGAGGAACGACATCGCAGTTCTATAGATACTCAAAATAGGTTTCTTAGAGGTAAGAGGAGATATGCTGATGGTATCTCACTTTACAGTGTTACTTTCATTCCGTTTTTTTGTTAATCTGTGTAATGATTTTTATAATGCAGGCGAGAGAAACTCTTATATAATCAAACTCATTATAATTTGCAGTTATTTTTCATGCAAACAATTTAAAGTCAAGTGCCTAGTTATCGTGTATGACTGTTTATAATAATAATAATAATAATAATAATAATAATAATAATAATAATAATAATAATAATAATAATAATAATAATAATATTAAATTTTATTTCTACAAGCACATGTACAAGGTATACAGGCCTAGCTGACCTCAATGACATTACTATATAGAAAGCAGCTTGTTATGCAGAGCATTTCGGACAAATTAGGTCAGTTTTGTCCCAGGATGCGACTCACACCAGTCGACTAACATCCAGGTACCCACTTATGGATGAACATGGACAACCGGTGAAAGGAAACACGCCCAATGTTTCTACCCTCGCCGGGAATCGAACCCGGACGCTCACCGTGTGAAGCGAGAGCTTTTGCCACCAGCACAGGCACCTTGGCATCTTGTCTTGAAGCCAGTGGGGAGGGGGGTTCTTGATCCAGGGAACTGGAGTTATCCCTCATTTCTTTGGCTCGAATCTGAATATTTCGACCCTTGCAAATTTAGCGCTTCCCCTTAATTAAAATTAAATAAAATGCGCATTTTCGGAAATGTTTACATACATACCCTAGCGCTTCACCGTGCTGGAAAATGTGAAGTGGTTTTTTTTTGAGTGTTGACGGAGAGCTATGGCACCTGTATGGCACTATACTGGAGAGGTATGGCATGCTGATGGAAAGGCATGGCACTTTAATGGTATGCTGATGGAGAGGTATGACACTTTTATGGCACTACGCTGGAGAGGTATGGCATCTGTATGGCATTATGTTGACGGAGAGGTATGACACCCGTAGTTATTATTCGTAAATATCAAGTCTTGATTCTTGCCATTGATTTGTTGATTAACGTCCAACCCGGCAGACTACTTTACTACGAATAGTCTGTATGTAATTCTAAATTATGTACATAAAGTTAAGAGAAGCACATGTACTAGGTATGACAGTAAGAACACCCGGTGGAATAACGATACACTTGCAATGCTTAGGATGACTGTTATCAAAAGTTTCTCCAACTTGAGGCTCAGTCAATGGACTGACAAAGCCTCCAGCGAGCCAAACTTCTTATAAATGTCCTAAGTGTTCCATGTGTGTTTTTATCCCATGTTTAGTGTATGTAAGAGGTACTAAGGCATATTAAAACGCTGATTTAAAACACTTACATATTAGGTGGCTGCTGGACAACTCTCTTAACACTGTGCACTGCTTTTACAACTATACACTTTGGTTCAGTAATACAGGCAATAGTAAATTTTTGCATCTTTCAAAACAGTTTCTGTATGTGAAAGTAACTCGCATTACGCCGTAACAAGAACGACCAGCACCGGCACACACAGCATAAACAGTGGCTTTAGTAAAGCCTTACTGTCTCGGTACTTCTCAAAGCATGTGGTCTGTAGATGGTAGGGTTCGGAACTAGCTGTTTCGTTAATTCAACTTAAATTCTGTCGATTTATCAAAGGGTCATTGAGGCTGCACGTCACCTGTTCACCAACAGTCATGACTACTTTAATCCCTAAAATAGTGATTAAATGTGTCTATGTATATACACTCACACCTCTCGGTTTATATATCCAGCAAGAATATATATATATATATATATATATATATATATATATATATATATATATATATATATATATATATATATATATATATATATATATATATATATATATATATATAATCTTGCGGAGGCGTTGTCTATATAAGCAGCATGATTGATCTATTTAGCGACTCATGGGCTGAACGAATGTGGTCGCGGGATTCGTACCTAAGGTCACAAAGACATCACCAACAATACTTTATGAATCCCCAACAAATTATACACACTGGGATCGTAAATTACTATATTTTTGTGATATTTGTAATCTTTGACGATATTTCTATGGTAATACAACTGTAAAGTATACCAACAGTATGTAGATAAGACTCAGAATGCGGGTTATGGCACTTTATTGTAAAGACGTTTCGTCCACCAGTTACTTGATCAGTTCACAGAGAACAACTCATGTCTTCTAGTTCTCTGCGTGAATTGATGAAAACCCTTTAGGATAAAACGCCTTCACAATAAAATGCCATAACCCGAATTGTGTCTTATTTACACACCGTATTTATATCTTGCATCTCGCTTTATTGACTAGAATAGGACCAGATTGCACCCCATGTAATGGAGATAAATGGTATGAAATACCGACACGATGGAAAAATAAACATAAATGCAGCAAAATGCGCTCCTTTATTGACTGCGTTTCGCCTTATCAAGTCACAAGCAGATCTGTTTGTCACTTGATAAAAACCACTGTGTGGGCAAAACGTTGTCCAAAGAGGATCGCATTATACTGCATTTGTGTCTATCATTCCACCCCATATATTACTAATACCCAGAAACGTAACTAATTTACCCTCTGGGGGCCCATCTAGAACCTTTTTCAGCCCGTGTAATCATCTTCAGGTTGAACGCAGCCTTACCGCAACTTTTCGGTCCCAGAACAGAAAGGGATTTTCATTAAAATATCTGCATACCCTTGTGAAATCGTAATGACACGATTGTATTCAACTTACAGAAGGGAGGGATAGACTGGTAGTTGCAGAACTAGCTTACTATGGGTTCAAGCACTCCATTTGGTGAGTTATCTTCCGTACATACACTACCGCAGATAACACTCTGAGGATGGGGGGTTTGATTGAACCAACTGTTGGAAACGAGGGAGACGTTAAGGGCAGGCAAAAGTAGAAGCAAGATCGGTTCTTCATGGATCCATGAGCAAGACGCCATTGGTTTTAGCTACAAATCCATAGCCAGCTCTACATCCACTTGCTTCTCTATTGCTCCCCATTCCCTAGGAGGCTAGGGATTGGGGAGCAATAGTGAATATGACCAATTGAACATCAGCATTGTAGACAATGTTGAAATTTTCAAGAACTGTGATCGAGGAGCAGTGTAGCTCACATGCTATGAATGACACTGGTGCTGTCTCACGACCTTCCATTAAACTAAACTATAATGATATCAAAGATATCGACAAGATGGTGTCTTAATCACATGTCTTTTTCACATTCATGTTCTAACTTGGAAAACAACAATGCCGTGTTTTGCCAAAAAAAAAAAATGAAGGTAACCACCCATTTGGCTTGGATCACGATGTAAAATATTTTTGGAGTGACCAGAGAAGAAAACGGACACCTCTTATCGAAGACCAGCTTTAGGGAACTATTTCCCCCACCCAAGAAATTGTGTGATCTCACAGGCAGGAAAATACAAGCCACTCTTGTAGGCCCACTTGAATGCAAGGTCGAAGGACAGTTACAGTTTGGGTTTCGTCACCTATATGCACGAAGTTATTGTACCGCATCGCACACAAAGTAGCGCTAAGAACGTACCACTGGAATACCTTGTCCACCTATTTCACTGTCCGTCGTCGATTGCTGGGGTCATTGCCCCTTCACTCCGGTATCAGACTACGTCTAATTTTAGAGAAACTTTAGAAAAAAAAACAGACCTGGAGACGTAGAATTCCAAAAATTCCATGTCTCCAGGCAATAGCATATCTTCTTGCTAACTAAACAAAACTGTCAAAGAATTTAAACGCAAATTATTATGATTTCTTTAAGTAAAAATAATCTAAGCCAGGGTTTGGTTGCTTCTAATGCACAGTCGTCACAGATTAGGTGCTTCCAGCCTTAAAAGTGGGGAGCAAATCCTCCGAAAGCCACAGTGCGAGTGAAGGAAGAAACTTTCCGTGCTCTTGATACCACGCATGATGGAGAGTCAACCTTGCGCTAGTTTTCAGAGAGGCGACATTGGACATGAAAGTTCTGTTCCTGGTGTCAAGATTTTCAGAGAGGCGACATTGGACATGAAAGTTCTGTTCCTGGTGTCAAGATTTAAATTCGAGTAGGATCTGGTAAAAATCGCTCTCGCTCTTAAAATTCTTGTGTACGCAACTTTTTGGTTCTAACGGTCTCGTTTGCAGTTTTCAAGTATAAACTTCAAATGAAAGTGTAGCCTTCTGGTTATTCTGGAGACTCAGTAGGACAGGGTCCTCTATTAAAACAAAATCTGAGATCAGCAAAATGTCGTAGGTACAATAACAGAATTTCAATATCAGCCACTGAAGTTTTTAGAGAAATCCTTACTTAATAACCAGAAAAGTCGAGTTTTTTCCGCTCTACTGCCGTAGCAGAAAGAGACGACTTCTTTCGCAGCAAAATAATATATAGATTGCTTGAAGTTTTTTCTTATTTTTGTCGTAACTCCTTCAAACCACCAGATACTGAGCAACTTAAATATTACTTATTGTATCTGGTTAACGATTCAAGGATAACATCACCTGCTGTCTTTGGCAGCATTCGTGGACTGAAAACTTCCAGTGGCTGAGTGTACTAATGGTCAGAGACGGCAATATGTTACCACCTACATGTAGTCTACCCGGAGGTCGTACCGAGGGGTCACCGCCGCCTCAACCCGGTCTTTAACCAAGCCTCTCTTTGGATCAGGGCCTGATCAACCGGGCTGTTACCGCTGGTAACACACATTCCAATGTATGAACCACTTTTCGGCTGATCGGGTATCTGTCCAGTTCCATTCTGAAGGCAGCCAAGGGTCTATCGGTAATTTCCCTTTTGCATGTCCGTTGAACAGTCTTGAGACTGTTGAACAGTTCTGGGACCCGGAAGCTTATGGCACCTTTGGTTTTCATGGGGGTATGTTGCAGAGTCTGCCTAATCCTTTGCTTTCAAACCATACCCCAGCTGGGATTGAACCCGCGGTCACAGACTTCTCTGGTTTGCTTTCGTAGGGAGTGATTTCTGTATGCAGATTTCGGACTAGTCCCACAAGGATTTTCCAGGTGCTGATCATGATGTATCTTTCTAGCATGCATTTCACTGAATACAGGTTAAGGAACTTCAAACATTCCCAGAAATTAAGATGTTTGACGTAATCACTGTACATTCTCTAGATCTGCGATATCACCTGCCGTGAATTTCGCTGTTAGTGTACAGCAGTATTCCACCCTAGAGACAACAAGTGACTTAAAGAGGTCATTTATGGAAAACTTGAAAAAGCAAGAGCGAAAAGATAATGTGTAGGACTAGGGAGTGTTAAAGTCAGAGGATCTTACCTTCAAGGATCACAACAGTGTCACCATCACATCAGAGAGGAAAATGATAGGGTGGATAATAAGGAATTTTTAAACAAGGGATGCCATGCCAATCATGATCCTATTTTAGTCACTTGTTCTTTCTAGGCCGGAATTCTGCTCTACATTAACAGCCAAATTCAAGGCAAGTGAAATCGCAGATCTAGAATACACTCAGCCACTGGAAGTTTTCCATCCACTAATGCTGCCACACACCACAGGTGATGTTATCTTATTTCTGACTCGTTAAACAGGTACAATGAATAATATCAAAGTTGTTCAGTATCTGGTGGATGGAAGGAGTCACGGCAAAAATTTGAAAAAAAAAAAAACTCAAGCAATCTATATATTATTTGCTGCGACGAAAATCGTTACTTTTTGTGCTACGGCAGTAGAGTGAAAAAAAAAAACTCGACTTCTCTGGTTATTATGAAAGGATTTTTCTAAAATCTTCAGTGACTGATATTTGCATACTGTTATTGTACCTACGATATTTTGCTGATCTCAGACTTTGCTTTATTAGAGGAACCTGTCCTACTGAGTCTCCAGAATAATCAGAAAGCTATATACACCTTCATATGAACTGTAAGCAACGGTTCTAAAGGAATGTAAAGAGGAGCTTAGCAAACCTTTGGCTAATCTTTTCAACATATCACTACAAACTGGCATGGTGCCAGATAAGTGGAAAATTGCAAATGTGATACCTATTTTCAAAGCAGGTGACAGGTCCTTAGCTTCGAACTATAGACCAATAAGCCTAACCTCCACAGTGGGAAAATTTATGGAATCAATAATTGCCGAGGCAGTTCGTAGCCACCTTGAAAAGCATAAATTAATCAACGAATCTCAGCATGGTTTTACAAAGGGGCGTTCCTGCCTTACGAATTTATTAACTTTTTTCACTAAGGTATTTGAGGAGGTAGATCATGGTAATGAATATGATATTGTGTATATGGACTTCAGTAAGGCTTTTAACAGGGTCCCACATCAGAGACTAATGTGGAAAATTAAGGCACATGGAATAGGAGGAGAAATTTTTTCCTGGATAGAGGCATGGTTGACAAATAGGCAGCAGAGAGTTTGCATAAATGGGGAGAAATCAGAGTGGGGAATCGTCACGAGCGCTGTTCCACAGGGGTCAGTGTTGGGCCCCCTGATGTTCACAATATACATAAACGACATAGATGGGGCATAAAGAGCGACATCAGCAAGTTTGCCAATGACACCAAGATAGGCCGTCGAATTCATTCTGACGAGGACATTAGAGCACTCCAGGAATATTTGAATAGACTGATGCAGTGGTCGGAGAAGTGGCAGATGCAGTTTAATATAGACAAATGCAAAGTTCTAAATGTTGGACAGGACAATAACCATGCCACATATAAACTAAATAATGTAGATCTTAATATTACGGATTGCGAAAAAGATTTAGGAGTTCTGGTTAGCAGTAATCTGAAACCAAGACAACAGTGCATAAGTGTTCGCAATAAAGCTAATAGAATCCTTGGCTTCATATCAAGAAGCATAAATAATAGGAGTCCTCAGGTTGTTCTTCAACTCTATACATCCTTGGTTAAGCCTCATTTAGATTATGCTGCACAGTTTTGGTCACCGTATTACAGAATGGATATAAATGCTCTGGAAAAGATACAAAGGAGGATGACAAAGTTTGATCCCATGTATCAGAAACCTATATATATATATATATATAATATATATAATATATATATATATATATAATATATATATATATAATATATGTAATATATATATATATATAATATATGTATATATTGTCACAGTTGCTCTTTGCTGATGACACTGTGCTCTTGGGAGATTCTGAAGAGAAGTTGCAGAGATTGGTGGATGAATTTGGTAGGGTGTGCAAAAGAAGAAAATTGAAAGTGAATACAGGAAAGAGTAAGGTTATGAGGATAACAAAAAGATTAGGTGATGAAAGACTGGATATCAGATTGGAGGGAGAGAGTATGGAGGAGGTGAATGTATTCAGATAATTGGGAGTGGACGTGTCAGCGGAAGGGTCTATGAAAGATGAGGTGAATCATAGAATTGATGAGGGGAAAAGGGTGAGTGGTGCACTTAGGAGTCTGTGGAGACAAAGAACTTTGTCCTTGGAGGCAAAGAGGGGAATGTATGAGAGTATAGGATTACCAACGCCCTTATATGGGTGTGAAGCATGGGTGATGAATGTTGCAGCGAGGAGAAGCTGGAGGCAGTGGAGATGTCATGTCTGAGAGCAATGTGTGGTGTGAATATAATGCAGAGAATTCGTAGTTTGGAAGTTAGGAGGAGGTGCGAGATTACCAAAACTGTTGTCCAGAGGGCTGAGGAAGGGTTGTTGAGGTGGTTCGGACATGTGGAGAGAATGGAGCAAAACAGAATAACTTCAAGAGTGTATCAGTCTGTAGTGGAAGGAAGGCGGGGTAGGGGTCGGCCTAGGAGGGAGGGGGTAAAGGAGGTTTTGTGTGCGAGGGGCTTGGACTTCCAGCAGGCATGCGTGAGCGTGTTTGATAGGAGTGAAAGGAGACAAATGGTTTTTAATACTTGACGTGCTGTTGAAGTGTGAGCAAAGTAACATTTATGAAGGGGTTCAGGGAAACCGGCAGGCCGGACTTGAGTCCTGGAGATGGGAAGTACAGTGCCTGCACTCTGAAGGAGGGGGTGTTAATTCTTGCAGTTTAAAAACTGTAGTGTAAAGCACCCTTCTGGCAAGACAGTGATGGAGTGAATGATGGTGAAAGTTTTTCTTTTTCGGGCCACCCTGCCTTGGTGGGAATCGGCCAGTGTGATAATAAAAAAAAAATATATATATATATCTATCTATCTATATATATATATATATATATATATATATATATATATATATATATATATATGTGTGTGTGTGTGTGTGTGTGTGTGTGTGTGTGTGTGTGTGTGTGTGTGTGTGTGTGTGTGTGTGTGTGTGTGAAAGCTGCTAACGAGACCGTTGTAATAGCTATAAATTCTTGCATATGTTGTGTAGCTTTAAAAATAGGTTGGATAAATACATGAGTAGATGTGGGTGGGTGTGAGTTAGACCTGATAGCTTGTGTGGGTCGGTTGAAATGCTGCTAACGAGACCGTTGTAATAGCTATAAATTCTTGTATGTTCTTATGTTCTTAAGTCACGGGATATTTAACAGCCAGATGTAGATCCCTGTCTATATACACTGAGAGTATAATTTTATTTCAGGGATTAAAATATTCTTTGTGTTAATGAATAGTTGGAATGCAGCTAACACTAGTCTCTTTGTGTTAGCCGAGTGTCTCTGTCCTCCACCTCAGCAGCGGCTCAGCACAACCACAAGTTCTACCACAGCCCCATTCTCGCAGCATGAGTGATAATAGTGCTGATTTGAACGCTTCCTGTTTACAACTGCCACCTCATTACTGAACGTATTTGCAGCCTGTGTTCCATTTATTTATTTTGAGCTAAAATGCGTTTTTAGAGGTTTGTATACCTAACCTCCTTTAACGTGACAAAATACAGGTTACTATGTGTACAGGAAGCTTTGAGGAAGTACCTAAATGCGTTGCAGTCGCTGCGATCAGAATAAGGTATTTCCAGTATTCGGAATACCCGGTCCTTACAATGTTAATACAAGAAATAATATACAATTCATAGAATTCTATGGCAGAAAAATATAAATATATGCATGCGTGTGCATGAAAGCTCGTATATACGTACTATATACATGAATAATTTCGCCCGTTTTCGAATTGTTAACCATGTATATACATAAGTACACTTTCGTGTATGTATTGGTGTGCATATGAATGTGTTGTTATGTGTGTATTTATTCTTAGAACAAAAGAACATAAGAAAGAAGGAACACTGCAACAGACCTACTAGCCTATGCGAGGCAGCTCCAATTCTCGTACCGGCTTAAGCCAATGCCTTGACCTAGTGAGGTCAGACACGTCACTTAAGGGAGGAGCTTTGCATCCGACCTTGTAGCACAAGCTAGTCAGGTCCAACTCACACCCACCCACACCCACTCATGTATTTATCTAACCTATTTTTAAAACTACACAACGTCTTAGTGTCTATGACGGTACTCGGGAGTTTGTTCCACTCATCCACAATTCTATTACCAAACCAGTGCTTTCCTATATCCCTCCTGAATCTGATTTTTTCCAGTTTAAAGCTATTGTTGCGAGTCCTGTCTATGTTAGATATTTTTAGCACGCTATTTACATCCCCTTTATTAATTCCTTTTTATCATTTATACACCTCAATCATATCCCCCCTAATTCTACACTTTTCTATAGAGTGCAGGTTCAGGGCCTCAGTCTATCCTCATAGGGAAGATTTCTGAAACATGGGATCAACTTTGTCATCCTCCTTTGTACGTTTTCCAGAGCATTTATATCCATTCTGTAATACGGTGACCAAAACTGTGCAGCATAAGGTAAATGAGGCCTAACCAAAGATATATAGCTGAAGAACAACCTGAGGACTCCTATTATTTATACTTCTTGCTATGAAGCCAAGGATTCTGTTAGCTTTATTGCGAACACTAATGCACTGTTGTCGTGGTTCTGTGTGTATCTATAATTTTGTGTATGTGTGCAAATGTATGCATAAACTGATACATTTTATGCTTATGTGTATATGTATATATGTATATGTGCATTTGTTTTCTTGTATATATGTGTTTATATATAGAGAAAGATGGCAGTCAGCATTATTCAAAACCACGTCCTGGGGAGCGGCATAGCTCCCTAAGTAATGATCTAAACCACTCAACCACAGATGCCTATAAGAAGCTAGGCAACCTACTTGCTACCTGGAGTCTTTCTGAAGGGTGTTCCAGGAGTCAACGCCCGCGCGGTCTAATCTGGGGCTGAGTGCATGGGCCCAGCCTGGGGCTGAGTGCATGGGCATGTTCTCAATGGCTTTTTCAAAGTCGAGTGGAGTTGGGTTATGCCAGATATTTGGCCTACATTGACAGGGTTTTGAGACTCATTTTTGAAAAATTAATTTGGATTGTCGATCTTTAGACTGATTAATGGCTAGGCAAACATAAAGTCGCACTGAGATTTCAGTATATCACTCATTTCTTTGTTGTCTTCTGTGTAAGTTCCATCTTATCTGAGCAGGGGTCCGATAGTGGATGAGGTTTTTGCCTTGTTTTTTGGCATATAACAAGAAATATTTTGAATTTCTTTCATTTTCTTTAACCATATTTAGCTCTAGTCTCTCCTATATGAATCCTGTATCAATCATTTAACGTATGTTCAGTATTTTCCACTTCATCTGTGCTTCCTTCTGTATTTCGGATAATCTACTCCCTTTGAGAAACTCAGTGATTCTTCGCCTTCTACTGAGGAGGGAGCGTCTCTCTCTCTCTCTCTCTCTCTCTCTCTCTCTCTCTCTCTCTCTCTCTCTCTCTCTCTCTCTCTCTCTCTCTCTCTCTCTCTCTCTCTCTCTCCAGTTTACTTCTTCTCTTCTTTTTTCATAGGGGAATATGCATTGAGCATACTTCAGCTGCCAGAAAGTTGATCCTTCCTAGTCACTTGTTCGGATCCACCACCACCAGGCCCGGTGGCCTGGTGGCCTGGTGGCTAAAGCTCCCGCTTCACACACGGAGGGCCCGGGTTCGATTCCCGGCGGGGTGGAAACATTTCGACACGTTTCCTTACACCTGTTGTCCTGTTCACCTAGCAGCAAATAGGTACCTGGGTGTTAGTCGACTGGTGTGGGTCGCATCTTGGGGGACAAGATTAAGGACCCCATTGGAAATAAGTTAGACAGTCCTCGATGACGCACTGACTTTCTTGGGTTATCCTGGGTGGCTAACCCTCCGGGGTTAAAAATCCGAACGAAATCTTATCTTATCTTCCCAACATGTTTCATTTAGGAGATGGTTTATCTGATCCTAGTTGATGTTCCTGTTGTTGAAGTTATAATTTAGTGATGGCACCATCGTAACTATGTATTTTGATGGTCAGGACCCCTGTGCATATAAGTCGGGACTTCGATTATATACAGTATATATAATCTTACAAAAAAAGAACACCATCCCTACAAAAGAAACCGTGATGTATTAGAACATCTTGCTGCAGGTGCTGCGCTCCATAAACTGACACACACACCTCACTCTCCTCTCCCGGCCACTCTGACACCAGCAATAATACGCGTCTGGTTTCAGAACACTCCCAGAACTATGGAGCAAAAATCATTTCCCACGTGATCTTTGTGTGCAGATTGGGGACCAGTCCCTCGAGGATTTTCCAGGTGTAGATTATAATGTATCTCTCTTGCCTGCATTTCAATGAATACAAGTCTAATGCTTCCAAGCGATCCCAGTAGTTAAGGTGTTTGATGGAACTTATATGTGCAGTAAAGGTTCTCTGTACATTTTCTAGATCTGCAGTTTCACCTGCCTTGAATGGATATGTCAATGTACAGCAGTATTCCAGCCTAGAAAGAACAAGTGATTTAAAAAGGATCATCATTGGCCTGACATCTCTTTTCCTGAAAGTTCCCATTGTCCATCCTATCAGTTTCCTCGTAGATGCGATACTGGTACTGTAGTGATCCTTAAAGGTGAGATCCTCAGACATTACCACTCCCAGGTCCTTCACATTACTTTTCCGCTCTAGTATATGCTTAGAGTTTGTAGTATACTCAGTTCAAGTTATTATTTCCTCCAGTTTTCCATATCGGAGTAATTGGAATTTGTCTTCATTAAACATCATATTGTTCTCCGTTGCCCATTGGAACACTTGGTTTATGTCTACTTTGGAGATTTACCGTGTCCTTAAAGGATGGCACTCTCATGCAGATCCTAGTATCCCATGTATCAGGAATCTTCCCTATGAGGATAGACTGAGGGCCCTGAATTTGCACTCTCTTGAAAGGCGTAGAATTAGGGAGGATATGATCGAGGTTACCTGGAGGTTACCTGGAGGTTATTCCGGGGATCAACGGAAAACAGGGCCTGATCAACTAAATCCGACGTAAGGGGATGGCACCGACTTTAGGTAAGCTCTCTCTTGAAGGCAGTGCTGATGGGAGGCTGTTGAACAGTTTTGGGCCCCGGACACTTACGGTGTTTTCTCTTAGTGTACCAATGGCGCCCCTACTTTTTATTGGCGGCATTTTGCATCGCCTGCCCAGTCTTTTACTTTCGTAGGGAGTGATTTCTGTGTGCAGATTTGGGACCATTCCTTCCAAGATTTTCCAAGTGTAGATTATGGAAAACAGATTCAGGAAGGATATAGGAAAGCACTGGTTTGGTAATAGAGTTGTGGATGAGTGGAACAAACTCCCGAGTACAGTTATTGAGGCTAAAACGTTGTGTAGCTTTAAAAATAGGTTAGATAAATACATGAGTGGATGTGGGTGGGTGTGAGTTAGACCTGACTAGCTTGTGCTACTAGGTCTGATGCGATTCTCCTTTCTTAAGTGGAAGTGACCTGATTAGGTGGGTCATTGGGCTAATCCGAGGGGGTGGGGAGACATGGACCTGCCTTGCATGGGTCAGTAGGGCTGCTGCAGTGTTCCTTCTTTCTTATGTTCCTATGTTCTTATGTCTGCAAAGGATGATACGGTGCTATGATGTACGTTTCTGTCTATGAGGATGAGGAACAGTATAGGGGCGAGTATTGTGCCTTGTGGAAGAGAGCTCTTCATTATGGTTATACAGAGCATTTCTGGCAACTTGGAATAATTTGTCTCCCAGGATGCATCTCACAGCAATCTAATAGCACTCAGGTACCTACTTTCTGCTAGTCTCTCTCTCTCTCTCTCTCTCTCTCTCTCTCTCTCTCTCTCTCTCTTTTCCTCTCTCACTCTTAGGAAGTGTTTTCCGGCTGCGTCAGCTCATACAAGACAACACTAGGGGTGGTCGGAGGGGCTTGAATACAGCTTTCCCCTTTATTGTAGCCCTCTTCCCTTCCCTCCCTCCCTTCCTCCCGCCTCCCCTCTCCATGCCTCCTGCAAACGCCCCTCACGTTCTCTCCTCCCCTCTCACTCTTGTCTCCCTCTCCCTCCTATTCCACCCATCTTACTTCCGCTGAATAATGCATTTAGAATGGCCAGAGGAGAGGTGGGGGGGGGAGGTATTGGTGATGGAAGGGGAGGCCTGGCGATATTGGGAGGGGTTGGTGGGAGGATGGAGGTATGGTGATGGTTATATAGGAGGGAAGGCCTAGCAGTGGTAGGATGGGTCAGGATGGTACAAGGGAAAAGAGGAGTGTGGCGGGAGGGAAGATGTGTGGGGGTGGGAGAGGAGAGAGAGGGGGTTGCTGTTGAGCGGTGGGAGGAGAAAAGAGTGGTGGAGGGGAAGGGTGAATATTATTACTGAGAATATAACTGAAATAAGAGATGAAATATGTGGTGATGGAACAATACACAAATAACTCGCACCTAGGAGAAAGAAACTTAAGGTGACGTTTAGGTCCGACTTGTACCATTAACTAGTGACACACTAGTACACGAAGGTGTTACACACTAGTACACGAAGGTAATACACACTAGTACACGGTGTTACACATTAGTACACGAAGGTATTACACACTAGTACACTGTGTTACACACTAGTACACGACGGTTTCACACAGTGATGGCGGAGTTCAGTGCAGTGATGGCCGAGTGGTTAAGGCGTCTGACTAGAAATCAGATGGGATCTTCCCGCGTAGGTTCGAATCCTACTCACTGCGAATAAATTACTTTTAAACAGAGGTATGATAAAGCTCACGGTTCAGGGAGAGTGACCTAGTAGCGACCAGTGAAGAGGCGGGGCCAGGAGATAGGACTCGACCCCTGCAACCTCAACTAGGTGAGCACAACTAGGTGAGTACTAGTACACGACGGTCTCACATTAATATACGACGGTCTCACACACTAGTACACGACGGTCTCACACACTAGTACACGACGGTCTCACACACTAGTACACGACGGTCTCACACACTAGTACACGACGGTCTCACACACTAGTACACGACGGTCTCACACACTAGTACACGACGGTCTCGCGCACTAGTCCACGACGGTCTCACACACTAGTACACGACGGTCTCACACACTAGTCCACGACGGTCTCACACACTAGTACACGACGGTCTCGCGCACTAGTCCACGACGGTCTCACACACTAGTACACGACGGTCTCACACACTAGTACACGACGGTCTCGCGCACTAGTCCACGACGGTCTCACACACTAGTACACGACGGTCTCACGCTAGTACACGACGGTCTCACACACTAGTACACGACGGTCTCACACACTAGTACACGACGGTCTCACACACTAGTACACAAAGGTGCTACACACTAGTACACGAAGATATCACACACTAGTACACAAAGGAGTTACACACTAGTACACGAAGGTGTTACACACTAGTACACGAAAGTGTTACACACTAGCACACGAAGGTGTTGCACACTACTACACGAAGGTGTCACACACTAGTACACGAAGGTGTTACGCACTAGTACACGAAGGTGTCACACACTAGTACACGAAGGGGTTACACACTAGTACACGAAGGTGTTACACACTAATACACGAAGGTGTCACACACTAGTACACGAAGGTGTTACACACTAGTACACGACGGTGTCACACACTAGTACACGAAGGTGTTACACACTAGTACACGAAGGTGTCACACACTAGTACACGACGGTCTCACACACTAGTACACGACGGTCTCACACACTAGTACACGACGGTCTCACACACTAGTACACGAAGGTGTCACACACTAGCACACGAAGGTGTTACACACTAGTACACGAAGGAGTTACACACTAGTACACGAAGGTGTTACACACTAGTACACGAAGGAGTTACACACTAGTACACGAAGGTGTTACACACTAGTACACGAAGGAGTTACACACTAGTACACGAAGGTGTTACACACTAGTACACGAAGGTGTCACACACTAGTACACGAAGGTGTCACACACTAGTACACGAAGGTGTCACACACTAGTACACGAAGGTGTTACACACTAGTACACGACGGTCTCACACACTAGTACACGAAGGTATCACACACTAGTACACAAAGGAGTTACACACTAGTACACGAAGGTGTCACACACTAGTACACGAAGGTATCACACACTAGTACACAAAGGAGTTACACACTAGTACACGAAGGTGTAACACACTAGTACACGAAGGTATCACACACTAGTACACGAAGGTGTTACACATTAGTACACGAAGGTGTCACACACTAGTACACGAAGGTATCACACACTAGTACACAAAGGAGTTACACACTAGTACACGAAGGTGTAACACACTAGTACACGAAGGTATCACACACTAGTACACGAAGGTGTTACACACTAGTACACGAAGGTGTCACACACACTAGTACAAGAAGGTGTCACACACTAGTACACGAAGGTGTTACACACTAGTACACGAAGGTGTTACACACTAATACACGAAGGTGTCTCACACTAGTACACGAAGGTGTCACACACTAGTACACGAAGGTGTCACACACTAGTACAAGAAGGTGTTACACACTAATACACGAAGGTGTCTCACACTAGTACACGAAGGTATCACACACTAGTACACGAAGGTGTCACACACTAGTACACGAAGGTGTTACACACTAGTACACGAAGGTGTCACACACTAGTACACGAAGGTGTTACACACTAGTACACGAAGGTGTTACACACTAGTACACGAAGGTGTCACACACTAGTACACGAAGGTGTCACACACTAGTACACGAAGGTGTCACACACTAGTACACGAAGGTGTCTCACACTAGTACACGAAGGTGTCTCACACTAGTACACGAAGGTGTCTCACACTAGTACACGAAGGTGTTACACACTAGTACACGAAGGTGTTACACACTAGTACACGAAGGTGTCTCACACTAGTACACGAAGGTGTTACACACTAGTACACGACGGTGTCACACACTAGTACACGAAGGTGTCACACACTAGTACACGAAGGTGTTACACACTAATACACGAAGGTGTCACACACTAGTACACGAAGGTGTTACACACTAGTACACGAAGGTGTTACACACTAGTACACGAAGGTGTCACACACTAGTACACGAAGGTGTTACACACTAATACACGAAGGTGTTACACACTAGTACACGAAGGTGTTACACACTAGTACACGAAGGTGTTACACACTAATACACGAAGGTGTTACACACTAGTACACGAAGGTGTTACACACTAGTACACGAAGGTGTTACACACTAGTACACGATGGTGTTACACACTAGTACACAAAGGTGTCACACACTAGTACAGGTGTCCCGCAGGTGGGTCACTAGCTCACTCACCTCCATAAAAAATGGTTATAACTGTGACCGTAATTTTTAAAGGGGTCGACCAGTAAGCCAGTGGAAGGCCTCAGTAAGATGACCAAAAGCTCCAACGGCGGGTCATCATCTGACTAAGACCCGCGTAAGGAAACACTTGTTCTGTTTTCTGAAGAACCTTACCTAACCTAAGCACTCAGCTCACACACTGAGGTCCAGAAATCGAATGCCCGGCACGGCTGGATAACATTAGGAAGTGTTTCCTTAAGACACCAGTTGCCCATGTTCACCTATCAGTATAAAATGGGTACCTGGGTGTTAGTCGACTGGTGTGTTTCGCATCCTGGGACAAAACTGACTTAATTTTCCCTAAATGCTCTGCATTAACAAGGGGCTTACTATATACAGTTGTAGTATGTCATTGATATCAGCTAGGTCTGTATACCTTGTACATGTACTTGTAGGAATAAAGATATATTATTATTATGATTTTTATTATTATACGGTAAAAGAGCCAGTATAAATACGAGAGGAGGGCACGGACGGAGGGCATGGACGGAGGGCACGGACCGAGGGCAAACGAAATACAGAAAGGAGGAAGAAAAAAGGAAGTGGAAAAAGCAGTGGTGATGGAAGGAAAGATGGAACAGGAGGCAGGGAAGAAAGGGCAACATAGTATATGTGATTTTAGTGAGAAGACCCACAGAGTAAATGATAAAGAGGGAATAGATGATTGGAGAGAAAACTGGGAAAGAAACTAGGTATTGAAAGGAAAGAAAATGAAAAAAAAAAGAGGGAAGAAAAATTATTCATAAGAGATTAGATTAGATTTTGCCGTGAAAGTGGTCAGTTTACAGCGCATCCCTAGGTAGGCAGACCACATCCATACCACGAACGGTAACGCAAGAGCATGTAGATGCATGTGAAGCCTAGTCCCCTCGGAAACGGCATTATTTTACAATTCATATTTTTGTAGAACTAAATTTAGGCTACTTGCTCAAAATTTCTATTATCTTAATATACCTTGACATATCACAGAGTTTATCGTGTTATCTCTGTGTATTTTAAATATTCAAAGTTTATTCTCTATAAGGATTACAATGCTGAGTTTACAGAATTTGGTTATCGTGTGGTTTACATGTAGTAAAATAATGATTACAGAGTGTACCGCTAGAGTACCTAGCACGGCTAGGCATTTCAGGCAGACTTAGTTTAATTCTTAATTTTAAAATATTACAAATTATGAGGTAAGTTGGTATTATGGCTAAGTGACTAAATACTAGTTTGAGAGTTTAGCAATGTGAATGCTTGTGTTTTGGCACAGTACATAGTTTCAGTATTGGAGTATCACAGGATTCATTATTTTAAGATTGAGATTAATATTTCTGTTTATTGTCAAATGGGTGAGTGAGTGTAAGTGTGAACCACCAGGTGGTATTCGTGTAGTTAGTTGACGGGGTGTATCAGGGAGATAAGATGTTTTCTAATGGTAGTTTTGAAGGTGATGAATGTGTCTGCAGTTCTAGAGTTCTCAGGTAGCGCGTTCCAGATTTTAGGGCCTTTGACATACATTGAATTTTTGTAAAGGTTTAGTCGGACACGGGGAATGTCGTAGAGATGTTTGTGTCTGGTGTTATGCCTGTGGGTTCTGTAACAACTATCAAGAAAGCGTTTTAGGTCAAGGTTGATATTGGAGTTTAAGGTCCTGTAGATGTAGATTGCACAGTAGTAAGTGTGGATGTACTGAACAGGGAGTAAGTTTAGATCTATGAAGAGTGGGGGGGTGTGTTGCCAGGGATGGGATTTAGTGATTATTCTTACTGCAGCTTTTTGTTGGGTTATTATTGGCTTTAGGTGTGTTGCTGCAGTTGATCCCCAGCACAAATAGCATAGGTGAGGTATGGATAAATAAGTGAGTGGTATAGTGTGAGAAGGGCAGTTTGCGGCACGTAGTATCGTATCTTGGAGAGGATCCCAACCGTTTTGGATACTTTTTTGGTTATGTGTTGGATATGGGTGCTGAAATTCAGGTTGTTGTCAAGGTATAGGCCTAGGAATTTGCCCTCATTATGTCTGGTAATTAGAGTGTTGTCGATCTTAATGTTAATTTGTGCATCTCCTGCTCTGCTACCAAACATAATATAGTAGGTTTTCTCAGTGTTAAGCGTAAGTTTATTGGCTGTCATCCAAGTCGATATTTTGATCAGCTCCTCGTTAACAATGGTGTTGAGGGTGGCAAGATTAGGGTGAGAGATGACATAAGTCGTGTCGTCAGCAAAGAGAATGGGTTTCAGGTGTTGGGATACGTTTGGAAGATCATTGATGTATATGAGGAAGAGCAGGGGACCAAGGACACTTTCCTGTGGAACTCCAGTATCAAGTGGCCGTGTTGTTGATGCTGTGTCTTTAATGGTGACATACTGATACCTATTAGTATGGTAAGATTTGAAATAAGCAAGCGCATGGCCTCTTATACCGTAATTGTCAAGTTTGTGGAGTAGGATGTCGTGGTCTACTGTGTCAAAAGCTTTTCTTAGGTCAATAAAAATTCCTAGTTGATATTCCTTATTTTCCAATGCTGTGTAAAGCAGATCTAGCATTTTTATGATTGCATCATTAGTGCTTTTATTTTTCCTGAATCCAAATTGGCAGGGGTTGAGTATGTTTTGTGCCGTTATAAATGAATATAGTCTCCTGTGCACGAGTTTCTCAAAGATTTTGGATAGCAATGGTAAGTTTGATATTGGCCTATAGTTGTTTAAGTCTGTAGGGTCACCACCTTTATGTATTGGTGTAACCCTTGCCATCTTGAGTAGTTTCGGGAAGGTGCTAGTTTCTAGTGACTTGTTAAAAAGTAATGAAATAGCATGCGAAAGGACATGGGCCTCTCGCTTGTACAGTAATGGTGGGACATGAGACAGATTCCCTGAGTTATTTTTAAGTGACTTTCTAATCTCGGTGACTTCCATGGGCTCAGTTGGTGCAAGATAGAAGGAATTTGGGAAATTCCCATCTAGGTAGTCCCCAGCATGGGCATTGGTATGTGGGATTTTATTGGCGAGATTAGATCCTATGGCTGAGAAGAAGTCGTTTATCTTGTTAGCTGTGTCAGTGGGATGTAGTGGTGTTTCATTAGGTTTAGTTAGGACAATATTCTTGTTTTTTTTTCAGTTTGTGGGTCCCTAGAATCTGAGAGAGTGTTTTCCAGGTCTTTTTTATATCTCCTCTAGTGTCTGTGAATCTACTGGAGTTGTATAGTTGTTTGGCTTTCTTTATTACTTTGGTGAGAACTGATGAATAGTGTTAAAGAATATCTTTGTGTATTAAGCCCTGTCTATATTGCTTTTCATATTGGTGTTTCTTGTCAATGGATTTCAGAATGGTGCTGGTTAGCCATGGGCAACCAAGCCGTTTGTTTGTGATCTGTTTCGTTTTTATAGGACAATGTTTGTTGTATAGTCTAAGTAATTTGTTAAGAAAAATGTCTGTCCAGTCATCAATACCATTGGCCTTGGAGAATTCTGTAGGCCAGTCAACAGTCTCTAGGTCAGCTGTGAACTTCCTTATTGAGGCCTCGTCATGGAGTCTAAATGAGACTTTGTTGTATTCAAGTGGTGGTTTACTAATGTTTGTCAGGAGGAAGGTAGGGTAGTGGTCTGTAGTGCTATCTGTGATTATCCCTGATTTAAGGGGGGCTAGTATATTGGTCCATATGTGGTCTATTATGGTTGCACTTGTCTCAGTGAGCCTGGTTGGTTTAGTTATTGTTGGTATGAGAAGTGTGTTGTTCATATTGTTGATGAAATCAGTTACAGGCTGATCATCTAGTATGCCAAGGTTGATGTTGAAGTCTCCAGCTAAGAGAAGGTGGTGCTTATTCATTTGTCTGTTTGTTATTAGTGACTTTAATTTCTCACTGAAATTTGGGATGTTTGTGTGAGGTATCCGGTAAATGGCACTGATTGTTATAGGTGTCTTAAGTTTTTTTTACAGTAAAATTAGCAAAAATGTATTCCCCATATTCATCACTAAATCAAGTGGTGCTAATACAAGATAATTGGTTAGAGTAATAGATTGCAATACCACCCCCAACTTGGTTTGGTCTGCAGTTGTGAATTGCTGTGTATCCTGGTAGAGGGTAGATATCTATTGTGTCCTGCTTAAGCCAGGTCTCAGTAAGAATAATGCAGGAGAAGGGTGTCTTTAGTGATTCAAGGAGTGCCAGGAGGTCATCATAGTGTTTGCTTAAGGACCTGATGTTGTAGTTAAGTACTGATAGACTTTTAGCATTGTTTAGGATAGCACTGGCTTTTGATGCTGTGTAACAAAGGCAGTTACTTTCCAATAGGTTTTGATTGGGTGTCAGATTATGGAGGTTTAGATCAGGGTCAACGTGATCAATCGTCTTCTAGGTTTAAATTATGGTTGTTTATATTCTGAGTTGTGTGTTGAGTTCTAGTACTGATATCTGTAGTGGTGGGACGTTTGGACAAGTATATAGCTAGTGTATTTTGGTCATATAGAGTATAGTCACTACTACACATAAAGAAGTTGATGTTGTCTATGTGTTGTGCTGGAATGAACTAAAGTACAACTAGGTATAAACTAGTAATATAAAATACAAATTAAAAATAGAACAAGACTCTCACTTGTAATTGCACTAAGGTCTAATAATGACTTTTGTGGAGTCTATGTTTTGAGCTAGAATGAGCTATAGTACAACTAGGCTTAATCTAATAATATAAAAATACAAATTAAAAATAGCACCAGTCTCTCACTAGTAATTGCACTATGGTCTAATATAGTGAATTTGGTATTGACTATGTATTGAGCTAGAATGAGCTATAGTACAACTAGGTTTAATATAATAATATAAAAATACAAATTAAAAATAGCACCAGTCTCTCACTAGTAATTACACTATGGTCTGATATAGTGAATTTGGTATTGTCTATGTATTGAGCTAGAATGAGCTATAGTACAACTGGGTTTAATCTAATAATATAAAAAAGGCACAAGACTCTCAATTGTAATTGCACTAAGGTCTTATATAAGTTGTTTACAAGAATTAGAGTATAACTAGATTTAAATTGACAAGATAAAATACACAAGTTAAGGTAGCAAAAGAATAATAAAAAAATGATAAAAATAAAAATGGCAATGACTTGGTTATAATATGCTAGTAAGATGGTAGACATGATAATATAAAAGTTGTAGTTGAAAATACTAGTTTAAAAAAGTATAGAATAAAAATGGTCAATAAAAGAAGTTTACAATAAGTTTGGTCAATATAGTTTAAAGCAAAATTGGGCAATAATAGAGATGTTAGAATAAAATTGGGCAATTGAGTATTTCTTAAAGTGAGGTAGAATTATTGAGGACAAGTTATGGCTAGTTTATAATAAAATAAGATAGAACAGTGATATAGGACAATCTAGCACATAGTATTCAAGAACGTGGCCGTAAGAATTGCTTCATATTTACATTTAGTGATCAAAGTATAAGTACATTCTAAACTGTCAGATATACTTGTAACAGAATCTAATCCAGGCTACCACATCAGTCTATTTACATTGTAAGTTCCTCTGTAAATGTGCTTATCTACAAACCTAGATTAAGTTATAATAAACAACTGCTGATGAATAAACAGAAGGATGGACTGGAGGCTCGAACCGTAGTTTATAAATTCACAGGCAACGTTCCTGTTATCAATGTGAGTCAGTAGATCTATTAGGTTTCTAACCAAATTTCTATGACATTGTTTCATTATTCGCCTCTCTCATAATGATATTTCTAATAACTGACATATATAAAATTTAAAATCATCTTCCTTCATAGTACATTCTCGATCAGTATTATCAGCTTTATCATGTAGAGAAAATTCAGTGAGATGGAATTCTTAAGAATTGTACGTAAATTCTTTTATCTCCGATTAATGTAACATCTGTACCTGGCATCCTCAGTGAGCATGTTAGTCATCATGTCAGTCAAGCATCTGAGGTTCCTGCACTCAGTAGTGAAAGAACCAGCAATGACCAAAAAATAAAATCAACCATGAAGTCCCTTGAAATATATATTTGGAACGAAGGCGAGATAAATGCATCATATTGCAGTCGTTCCTTATGTAAAAGAAAAAAGGCTAGTTAGACGTCGTAAAATATCTCCGATGAGTACTCTAAAAGGGAGCTCATTAAGAGTAAGGTGGCACAGGCTCTTCAACAAGGTAAATCTCTGACTGTCTTCAAATAAGAACGTGAAAAGTTTGTCAGTTCCTGATAAAGTCGTGGTTCATACGTTGAATTACGTGAGGCTGACACAAACAGTCTGCACGAAGAGACCAACAACCAATAGGTCTGGGACCAGGCCGAGGGGGCGGTCACCCCCAGAATTAACTCCAGGTAACTAATGTCATAATTTAACTGGCGGCATGAAGGTTGCAAAGCAAGGCTCAGTCATTAATAATTATGCTCAGCTCAACATGGTTACTATAACTATTATCTAAACCAGAAGTTCTTTAAATGTGCAAGAGAATATTCTAGAAAGGACTTAATTTTAAATGAGTTCTTGCTAATTGACCAGTTTTACTTATTCGGCACGATATATATATATATATATATATATATATATATATATATATATATATATATATATATATATATATATATATATATATATATTATTATTATTTTTTTTATCACACTGGCCGATTCCCACCAAGGCAGGGTGGCCCGAAAAAGAAAAACTTTCACCATCATTCGCTCCATCACTGTCTTGCCAGAAGGGTGCTTTACACTACAGTTTTTAAACTGCAACATTAACACCCCTCCTTCAGAGTGCAGGCACTGTACTTCCCATCTCCAGGACTCAAGTCCGGCCTGCAGGTTTCCCTGAATCCCTTCATAAATGTTACTTTGCTCACACTCCAACAGCACGTCAAGTATTAAAAACCATTTGTCTCCATTCACTCCTATCAAACACGCTCACGCATGCCTGCTGGAAGTCCAAGCCCCTCGCACACAAAACCTCCTTTACCCCCTCCCTCCAACCCTTCCTAGGCCGACCCCTACCCCGCCTTCCTTCCACTACAGACTGATACACTCTTGAAGTCATTCTGTTTCGCTCCATTCTCTCTACATGTCCGAACCACCTCAACAACCCTTTCTCATGTATATATATATATATAGGTAGTAGGTTGGTAGACAGCAACCACCCAGGGAGGTACTACCGTCCTGCCAAGTGAGTGTAAACGAAAGACTGTAATTGTTTTACGTGATGGTAGTATTGCTGGTGTCCATTTTTCTGTCTCATAAACATGCAAAGGTTTCAGGTACGTCTTGCTACTTCTACTTACGTATAAGCATATATATACACACCCCTCTGGGTTTTCTTCTATTTTCTTACTAGTTCTTGTTCTTGTTTATTTCCTCTTACCTCCATGGGGAAGTGGAACAGAATTCTTCCTCCGTCAGTAAGTAAGTTTATTCAGGTATACACAAATACAGTTACATAGAATTATCATACATAGCAGCATATGTGTAGAGAACCTGGGATAACCCAAAAAAGTCAGACAGAGTGACTTATTTCCATTGCGTGTTGTAAGAGGCGACTAAAATGCCGGGAGCAAGGGGCTAGTAACCTCTTCTCCTGTATATATTACTTATTGTATAAGGAAAAACTCTCCTTGTTCCTTTTGGGCCACCCTGCCTCGGTGGGATACGGCCGGTGTGTTGAAAGAAAGATATATATATATATATATATATATATATATATATATATATATATATATATATATATATATATATATATATATATATATATATATATATATATATATATATATATATGTAGGTTGGTAGACAGCAACCACCCAGGGAAGTACTACCGTCCTGCCAGATGACTGTGAAACAGAAACCTGTAACTGTTTTGCATGATGGTAGAATTGCTGGTTTCTTTTTCTGTCTCATAAACACGCTAGATAACAGGGATATCTTGCTACTCCTACTTACACTTTGGTCACACTTCACAGACATGTACATGTATATATATATATATATACATACATCTAGGTTTTTCTCCTTTTTCTAAATAGCTCTTGTTCTTCTTTATTTCTTCTATTGTCCATGGGGAAGTGGAAAAGAATCTTTCCTCCGTAAGCCATGCGTGTCGTATGAGGCGACTAAAATGCCGGGAGCAATGGGCTAGTTACCCCTTCTCCTGTAGAATATTTACTAAAAAAGAGAAGAAGAAAAACTTTATAAAACTGGGATGCTTGAGTGTGCGTGGATGTAGTGCGGATGACAAGAAACAGATGATTGCTGATGTTATGAATGAAAAGAAATTGGATGTCCTGGCCCTAAGCGAAACAAAGCTGAAGGGGGAAGGGGAGTTTCGGTGGGGGGAAATAAATGGGATTAAATCTGGAATATCTGAGAGAGTTAGAGCAAAGGAAGGGGTAGCAGTAATGTTGAAGGATCAGTTATGGAAGGAGAAAAGAGAATATGAATGTGTAAATTCAAGAATTATGTGGATTAAAGTAAAGGTTGGATGCGAAAAGTGGGTCATAATAAGCGTGTATGCACCTGGAGAAGAGAGGAATGCAGAGGAGAGAGAGAGAGATTTTGGGAGATGTTAAGTGAATGTATAGGAGCCTTTGAACCAAGTGAGAGAGTAATTGTGGATGTGGACCTGAATGCTAAAGTAGGAGAAACTTTTAGAGAGGGTGTGGTAGGTAAGTTTGGGGTGCCAGGTGTAAATGATAATGGGAGCCCTTTGATTGAACTTTGTGTAGAAAGGGGTATAGTTATAGGTAATACATATTTTAAGAAAAAGAGGATAAATAAGTATACAAGATATGATGTAGGGCGAAATGACAGTAGTTTGTTGGATTATGTATTGGTAGATAAAAGACTGTTGAGTAGACTTCAGGATGTACATGTTTATAGAGGGGCCACAGATATATCAGATCACTTTCTAGTTGTAGCTACACTGAGAGTAAAAGGTAGATGGGATACAAGGAGAATAGAAGCATCAGGGAAGAGAGAGATGAAGGTTTATAAACTAAAAGAGGAGGCAGTTAGGGTAAGATATAAACAGCTATTGGAGGATAGATGGGCTAATGAGAGCATAGGCAATGGGGTCGAAGAGGTATGGGGTAGGTTTAAAAATGTAGTGTTAGAGTGTTCAGCAGAAGTTTGTGGTTACAGGAAAGTGGGTGGGGGAGGGAAGAGGAGCGATTGGTGGAATGATGATGTAAAGAGAGTAGTAAGGGAGAAAAAGTTAGCATATGAGAAGTTTTTACAAAGTAGAAGTGATGCAAGGAGGGAAGAGTATATGGAGAAAAAGAGAGAGGTTAAGAGAGTGGTGAAGCAATGTAAAAAGAGAGCAAATGAGAGAGTGGGTGAGATGTTATCAACAAATTTTGTTGAAAATAAGAAAAAGTTTTGGAGTGAGATTAACAATTTAAGGAAGCCTAGAGAACAAATGGATTTGTCAGTTAAAAATAGGAGAGGAGAGTTATTAAATGGAGAGTTAGAGGTATTGAGAAGATGGAGGGAATATTTTGAGGAATTGTTAAATGCTGATGAAGATAGGGAAGCTGTGATTTCGTGTATAGGGCAAGGAGGAATAACATCTTGTAGGAGTGAGGAAGAGCCAGTTGTGAGTGTGGGGGAAGTTCGTGAGGCAGTAGGTAAAATGAAAGGGGGTAAGGCAGCTGGGATTGATGGGATAAAGATAGAAATGTTAAAAGCAGGTGCGGATATAGTTTTGGAGTGGTTGGTGCAATTATTTAATAAATGTATGGAAGAGGGTAAGGTACCTAGGGATTGGCAGAGAGCATGCATAGTTCCTTTGTATAAAGGCAAGGGGGACAAAAGAGAGTGCAAAAATTATAGGGGGATAAGTCTATTGAGTATACCTGGTAAAGTGTATGGCAGAGTTATTATTGAAAGAATTAAGAGTAAGACGGGTAGGGGGTGTGTGGACCAGGTGTTTACAGTGAAACATATAAGTGAACAGTATTTAGATAAGGCTAAAGAGGTCTTTGTGGCATTTATGGATTTGGAAAAGGCATATGACAGGGTGGATAGGGGGGCAATGTGGCAGATGTTGCAGGTGTATGGTGTAGGAGGTAGGTTACTGAAAGCAGTGAAGAGTTTTTATGAGGATAGTGAGGCTCAAGTTAGAGTATGTAGGAAAGAGGGAAATTATTTCCCAGTAAAAGTAGGCCTTAGACAAGGATGTGTGATGTCACGTGGTTGTTTAATATATTTATAGATGGGGTTGTAAGAGAAGTAAATGCGAGGGTCTTGGCAAGAGGCGTGGAGTTAAAAGATAAAGGATCACACATAAAGTGGGAGTTGTCACAGTTGCTCTTTGCTGATGACACTGTGCTCTTGGGAGATTCTGAAGAGAAGTTGCAGAGATTGGTGGATGAATTTGGTAGGGTGTGCAAAAGAAGAAAATTTAAAGTGAATACAGGAAAGAGTAAGGTTATGAGGATAACAAAAAGATTAGGTGATGAAAGATTGGATATCAGATTGGAGGGAGAGAGTATGGAGGAGGTGAATGTATTCAGATATTTGGGAGTGGACGTGTCAGCGGATGGGTCTATGAAAGATGAGGTGAATCATAGAATTGATGAGGGGGAAAGGGTGAGTGGTGCACTTAGGAGTCTGTGGAGACAAAGAACTTTGTCCTTGGAGGCAAAGAGGGGAATATATGAGAGTATAGTTTTACCAATGCTCTTATATGGGTGTGAAGCATGGGTGATGAATGTTGCAGTGAGGAGAAGGCTGGAGGCAGTGGAGATGTCATGTCTGAGGGCAATGTGTGGTGTGAATATAATGCAGAGAATTCGTAGTTTGGAAGTTAGGAGGAGGTGCGGGATTACCAAAACTGTTTTCCAGAGGGCTGAGGAAGGGTTGTTGAGGTAGTTCGGACATGTAGAGAGAATGGAGCGAAACAGAGTGACTTCAAGAGTGTATCAGTCTGTAGTGGAAGGAAGGCGGGGTAGGGGTCGGCCTAGGAAAGGTTGGAGGGAGGGGGTAAAGGAGGTAAAGGAGGTTTTGTGTGCGAGGGGCTTGGACTTCCAGCAGGCATGCATGAGCGTGTTTGATAGGAGTGAATGGAGACAAATGGTATTTAATACTTGACGTGCTGTTGGAGTGTCAGCAAAGTAACATTTATGAAGGGGTTCAGGGAAACCGGCAGGCCGCAATTGAGTCCTGGAGATGGGAAGTACAGTGCCTGCACTCTGAAGGAGGGGGTGTTAATGTTGCAGTTTAAAAACTGTAGTGTAAAGCACCCTTCTGGCAAGACAGTGATGGAGTGAATGATGGTGAAAGTTTTTCTTTTTCGGGCCACCCTGCCTTGGTGGGAATCGGCCAGTGTGATAATATATATATATATATATATATATATATATATATATATATATATATATATATATATATATATATATATATATATATATATATATATATTATGCATTTATATTTATTTATATCATGGCTAAAGTGTGGGGTTTAAACTAATCCCGCCATCATCCAAGCCAAACTGGACTGAAGGTATCGGCATCCAAATCAGGCTGGACTGAAGGTATTGGCATCCAAACCAGGCTGGACTGAAGGTATCGGCATCCAAACCAGGCTGGACTGAAGGTATCGGCATCCAAACCAGGCTGGACTGAAGGTATCGGCATCCAAACAAGGCTGAAACTGCAAGAAACCCCTCCCGCGTGCCCTAAGTACACTATGGAGGAGGAGCTTGGACATGGGTGAAATTCCACAGTCACTTAAAACAACGGATATAGCCCCACTCAACAAAGGTGGCAGCAAAGCATTAGCTAAGAACTATAAACCAATAGCTCTGACGTCCCACATCATAAAAATCTTTGAAAGAGTGCTAAGAAGCAGGATTGCAAATCACCTGGATTCCCAAAATCTGCACAATCCAGGGCACCATGGGTTCAGGGCAGGTCTCTCCTGCCTCTCACAACTACTGGATCACTATAATATGGCCTTGGATGCACTGGAAGAAAATCAGAATGCAGATGTAATATACACAGACTTTGCAAAAGCATTTGACAAATGCGATCATGGCGTAATAGCTCATAAAATACGTGCTAAAGGAATAACTGGGAAAGTGGGGAGATGGATCTTCAACTTCCTAATAAATCGAACACAAAGAGTAGTGGTCAACAGAGTTAAATCGAAGGCTGCCATAGTGAAGAGCTCTGTTCCACAAGGCACAGTACTCACCCCCATCTTATTCCTTATCCTCATATCAGACATAGACAGAGATATACATCACAGCACCGTATCATCCTTTGCGGATGATACTAGGATCTGCATGAGGCTGTCATCTGCTGAGGACGCGGTTAACCTCCAAGAAGATATAAACAAAGTTTTCCAGTGGGAAACGGTAAACAATATGATGTTCAATGAGGACAAATTCCAACTACTCCGTTATGGAAAACTGGAGGAGATAATAACTAGAACAGAGTATACTACAGACTCTGGCAATACAATAGGGCGGAAAAACAATGTAAGGGACCTGGGAGTAGTAATGTCTGAGGATCTCACTTTCAAGGATCACAACAGTGCACAATCGCACGTACAAAGAAAATGATAGGATGGATAATGAGAACGTTCCAAACGAGAGATGCCAAGCCAATGATGATCCTTTTCAAATCACTTGTTCTCTCTAGGCTGGAATACTGCTGTACATGAACATCTCCATTCAAAGCAGGTGAAATCGCAGATCTAGAGAGTGTACAGAGATCCTTTACTGCATGTATAAGTTCTGTCAAGCACCATAACTACTGGGAACGCTTGGAAGCACTTGACTTGTACTCGTTGGAACGCAGGAGTGAGATATATCATAATCTACACTTGGAAAATCCTGGAAGGAATGGTCCCAAATCTGCACACAGAAATCACTCCCTACGAAAGTAAAAGACTGGGCAGGCGATGCAAAATGCCCCCAATTAAAAGTAGGGGCGCCGTTGGTACACTAAGGGAAAGCACCATAAGTGTCCGGGGCCCTAGACTGTTTAACAGCCTCCCATCAAGCATTCGGGGAATTGCCAATAAACCCCTGGCTGCCTTCAAGAGAGAGCTGGACAGATACCTAAAGTCAGTGCCGGATCAGCCGGGCTGTGGCTCGTACGTTGGACTGCGTGCGGCCAGCAGTAACAGCCTAGTTGATCAGGCCCTGATCCATCGGGAGGCCTGGTCATGGACCGGGCCTCGGGGGCGTTGATCCCCGGAATAACCTCCAGATAACCTCCAGGTAGACTCCAGGCTGGACTGAAGGTACCATCATCCAAGCCAGGCTGGACTGAAGGTATCATCATTCAAGCCAGGCTGGACTGAAGGTATCATCATCCAAGCCAGGCTGGACTGAAGATATCATCATCCAAGCCAGGCTGGACTGAAGGTATCATCATCCAAGCCAGGCTAGACAGAAGGTATCATCATCCAAGCCAGGCTAGACTGAAGGTATCATCATCCAAGCCAGGCTGGACTGATGGTATCATCATGCAAGCCAGGCTGGACTGAAGGTATCATCATCCAAGCCAGGCTAGACTGAAGGTATCATCTTCCAAGCCAGGCTGGACTGAAGGTATCATCATCCAAGCCAGGCTGGACTGAAGATATCATCATCCAAGCCAGGCTAGACTGAAGGTATCATTATCCAAGCCAGGCTAGACTGAAGGTATCATCATCCAAGCCAGGCTGGACTTAAGGTATCATCATCCAAGTCAGGCTGGACTGAAGGTATCATCATCCAAGCCAGGCTGGACTGAAGGTATCATCATCCAAGTCAGGCTGGACTGAAGGTATCATCATCCAAGCCAGGCTGGACTGAAGGTATCATCATTCGAGCCAGGCTGGACTGAAGGTATCATCATCCAAGCCAGGCAGGACTGAAGGTATCATCATCCAAGACAGGCTGGACTGAAGGTATCATCATCCAAGTCAGGCTGAACTGAAGGTATCATCATCCAAGCCAGGCTAGACTGAAGGTATCGTCATCCAAGCCAGGCTGGACTGAAGGTATCATCATCCAAGACAGGCTGGACTGAAGGTATCATCATCCAAGTCAGGCTGAACTGAAGGTATCATCATCCAAGCCAGGCTAGACTGAAGGTATCATCATCCAAGACAGGCTGGACTGAAGGTATCATCATCCAAGTCAGGCTGAACTGAAGGTATCATCATCCAAGCCAGGCTAGACTGAAGGTATCATCGTCCAAGCCAGGCTGGACTGAAGGTATCATCATCCAAGACAGGCTGGACTGAAGGTATCATCATCCAAGTCAGGCTGAACTGAAGGTATCATCATCCAAGCCAGGCTAGACTGAAGGTATCATCATCCAAGCCAGGCTGGACTGAAGGTATCATCATCCAAGCCAGGCTAGACTGAAGGTATCATCATCCAAGCCAGGCTGGACTGAAGGTATCATCATCCAAGCCAGGCTAGACTGAAGATATCAGCATCCAAGCCAGGCTGGACTGAAGATATCAGCATCCAAGCCAGGCTGGACTGAAGATATCAGCATCTAAGCCAGGCTGGACTGAACATATCAGCATCGCATCTGGAGAGTACATTCTAAAGAGATCACGCTACTACATGCTGATTATTCATGCTACTACATGCTGATTATGCATGCTACTACATGCTGATTATGCATGCTACTACATGCTGATTATGCATGCTACTACATGCTCATTATGCATGCTACTACATGCTGATTATGCATGCTACTACATGCTCATTATGCATGCTACTACATGCTGATTATGCATGCTACTACATGCTGATTATGCATGCTACTACGTGCTGATTATGCATGCTATTCATGCTGATTATGCATGCTATACATGCTGATTATGCTACTATTATGCATGCTACTACATGCTGATTATGCATGCTACTACACGCTGATTATGCTGATACGTATTATGCATGCTACTACATGCATGCTATACGTGCTGATGCATACGTGCTGATTATGCATGCTACTACATGCTGATTATGCATGCTACTACATGCTGATTATGCATGCTACTACATGCTGATTATGCATGCTACTACATGCTGATTATGCATGCTACTACATGCTGATTATGCATGCTACTACATGCTGATTATGCATGCTACTTCATGCTGATTATGCATGCTACTACATGCTGATTATGCATGCTACTACATGCTGATTATGCATGCTACTACATGCTGATTATGCATGCTACTACATGCTGATTATGCATGCTACTACATGCTGATTATGCATGCTACTACGTGCTGATTATGCATGCTACTACGTGCTGATTATGCATGCTACTACATGCTGATTATGCATGCTACTACATGCTGATTATGCATGCTACTACATGCTGATTATGCATGCTACTACATGCTGATTATGCATGCTACTACATGCTGATTATGCATGCTACTACATGCTGATTATGCATGCTACTACATGCTGATTATGCATGCTACTACATGCTGATTATGCATGCTACTACATGCTGATTATGCATGCTACTACATGCTGATTATGCATGCTACTACATGCTGATTATGCATGCTACTACATGCTGATTATGCATGCTACTACATGCTGATTATGCATGCTACTACATGCTGATTATGCATGCTACTACGTGCTGATTATGCATGCTACTACGTGCTGATTATGCATGCTACTACATGCTGATTATGCATGCTACTACGTGCTGATTATGCATGCTACTACGTGCTGATTATGCATGCTACTACATGCTGATTATGCATGCTACTACGTGCTGATTATGCATGCTACTACGTGCTGATTATGCATGCTACTACATGCTGATTATGCATGCTACTACGTGCTGATTATGCATGCTACTACGTGCTGATTATGCATGCTACTACATGCTGATTATGCATGCTACTACGTGCTGATTATGCATGCTACTACGTGCTGATTATGCATGCTACTACGTGCTGATTATGCATGCTACTACATGCTGATTATGCATGCTACTACGTGCTGATTATGCATGCTACTACATGCTGATTATGCATGCTACTACGTGCTGATTATGCATGCTACTACGTGCTGATTATGCATGCTACTACACGCTGATTATGCATGCTACTACATGCTGATTATGCATGCTACTTCATGCTGATTATGCATGCTACTACATGCTGATTATGCATGCTACTACGTGCTGATTATGCATGCTACTACATGCTGATTATGCATGCTACTACGTGCTGATTATGCATGCTACTACGTGCTGATTATGCATGCTACTACGTGCTGATTATGCATGCTACTACATGCTGATTATGCATGCTACTACGTGCTGATTATGCATGCTACTACGTGCTGATTATGCATGCTACTACGTGCTGATTATGCATGCTACTTCATGCTGATTATGCATGCTACTACATGCTGATTATGCATGCTACTACGTGCTGATTATGCATGCTACTTCATGCTGATTATGCATGCTACTACATGCTGATTATGCATGCTACTTCATGCTGATTATGCATGCTACTACATGCTGATTATGCATGCTACTACGTGCTGATTATGCATGCTACTACATGCTGATTATGCATGCTACTTCATGCTGATTATGCATGCTACTACATGCTGATTATGCATGCTACTACATGCTGATTATGCATGCTACTACATGCTGATTATGCATGCTACTACATGCTGATTATGCATGCTACTACATGCTGATTATGCATGCTACTACATGCTGATTATGCATGCTACTACATGCTGATTATGCATGCTACTACATGCTCATTATGCATGCTACTACATGCTGATTATGCATGGGGGGATACAACTGTTTAAAAATACATAATTATAATCAAGCGGAAAATAAATTAAGTTATTACTTGTATGGTGCCTTTGCTGCACTTTGGAAATAATTATCACTTTCTACCCGGTCTTCATTCTCCACAAGCAGTCAAGTGTTAGAAAACGTTAGGTTCACAAAATCATAATTGAAAAATTCTTAAAGGCAATACAAATTTATATAACATTACGGGTAGACCAACTTACCTACATGATGTTAGTTACACATCTGAGGGTAATTGTAACTAAACGAGATCCTCGTACCTAAACTGATTGAAAATTGATAAAAGAGTAGCAAAAATAAATTGAAATTTAATTTGTAGATGACGAAGTTGTAGCAAGTTCAAACTCTGCTTCTTAATATTTAATAGCAAAAAAAAAAAAAGGCACAATACCGTGACTGGAACAATACACAAATATCCCGCACATAGAAGTTAGGAGCTTAGGACGACGTTCCGGTCCGACTTGGACCATTTACAAAGTAACACATAGGAAGAGAATTGAAAGTGAGGAAGATGTTCAGCCACTGACACCTCGGGAACACCAGGCGACATGAAATAGTTTAGTTTGTTTTGAAACAAAGAAAGTGAATGTTTATTACACAAGACAAAACCTTGACAGAAATTAAATATTTTATGAAGAGCCGACTAAGTTTAGTTACAACAAGTTGCGATGGCGACATTCTGGAGGTGGTTTTTGGGAGGATTGTGTGAGGATGGGTGTTGGGGGGATTGTGTGAGGATGAGTGTTGGGGGGATTGTGTGAGGATGGATGTTGTGGGGATTGTGTGAGGATGGGTGTTGGGAGGATTGTGTGAGGATGGGTGTTGGGGGGATTGTGTGAGGATTGGTGTTGGGGGGAATGTGTGAGGATGAGTGTAGGGGGGATTGTGTGAGGATGGATGTAGGGGGGATTTTGTGAGGATGGGTGTTGGGCGGATTGTGTGAGGATAGGTGTTGGTGGGATTATGTAAGGATGAGTGTTGGGGGGATTGTGTGAGGATGGGTGTTGGGAGGATTGTGTAGGATGGGTGTTGGGAGGATTGTGTGAGGATGGGTGTTGGGGGGATTGTGTGAGGATGAATGTTGAAGGGATTGTGTGAGGATGGGTGTTGGGGGGATTGTGTGAGGATGGGTGTTGGGGAGATTGTGTGAGGATGGGTGTTGGGAGGATTGTGTGAGGATGGGTGTTGGGAGATTGTGTAAGGATGGGTGTTGGGAGAATTGTGTGAGGATGGGTGTTGGTGGGATTATGTAAGGATGAGTGTTTGAGGGGATTGTGTGAGGATGGGTGTTGGGAGCATTGTGTGAGGATGGGTGTTGGGGGATTGTGTGAGGATGGGTGTTGGGGGGATTGTGTGAGGATGAATGTTGAAGGGATTGTGTGAGGATGGGTGTTGGGGGGATTGTGTGAGGATGGGTGTTGGGGAGATTGTGTGAGGATGGGTGTTGGGAGGATTGTGTGAGGATGGGTGTTGGGAGATTGTGTAAGGATGGGTGTTGGAAGAATTGTGTGAGGATGGGTGTTGGTGGGATTATGTAAGGATGAGTGTTGGGGGGATTGTGTGAGGATGGGTGTTGGGGGGATTGTGTGAGGATGAATGTTGAAGGGATTGTGTGAGGATGGGTGTTGGGAGGATTGTGTGAGGATGGGTGTTGGGGAGATTGTGTGAGGATGGGTGTTGGGAGGATTGTGTGAGGATGAGTGTTGGGAGATTGTGTAAGGATGGGTGTTGGGAGAATTGTGTGAGGATGGGTGTTGGGGGATTGTGTGAGGATAGTTGTTGGGGGATTGTATGAGGATGGGTGTTGGGAGGATTGTATGAGGAAGGGTGTTGGGAGGATTGTGTGAGGATGGGTGTTTGGGGATTGTGTGAGGATGGGTGTTGGGGGATTGTGTGAGGATGGGTGTTGGGGGATTGTGTGAGGATAGGTGTTGGTGGGATTATGTAAGGATGAGTGTTGGGGGGATTGTGTGAGGATGGGTGTTGGGAGGATTGTGTGAGGATGGGTGTTGGGAGGATTGTGTGAGGATGGGTGTTGGGGGGATTGTGTGAGGATGAATGTTGAAGGGATTGTGTGAGGATGGGTGTTGGGGGAATTGTGTGAGGATGGGTGTTGGGGAGATTGTGTGAGGATGGGTGTTGGGAGGATTGTGTGAGGATGGGTGTTGGGAGATTGTGTAAGGATGGGTGTTGGGAGAATTGTGTGAGGATGGGTGTTGGTGGGATTATGTAAGGATGAGTGTTGGGGGGATTGTGTGAGGATGGGTGTTGGGAGCATTGTGTGAGGATGGGTGTTGGGGGGATTGTGTGAGGATGAATGTTGAAGGGATTGTGTGAGGATGGGTGTTGGGGGGATTGTGTGAGGATGGGTGTTGGGGAGATTGTGTGAGGATGGGTGTTGGGAGGATTGTGTGAGGATGGGTGTTGGGAGATTGTGTAAGGATGGGTGTTGGGAGAATTGTGTGAGGATGGGTGTTGGGGGATTGTGTGAGGATAGTTGTTGGGGGATTGTGTGAGGATATGTGTTGGGAGGATTGTATGAGGAAGGGTGTTGGGAGGATTGTGTGAGGATGGGTGTTTGGGGATTGTGTGAGGATGGGTGTTGGGGGATTGTGTGAGGATGGGTGTTGGGGGATTGTGTGAGGACGGGTGTTGGGAGGATTGTGTGAGGATGAGTGTTGTGGGATTGTGTGAGGATGGGTGTTGGGGGATTGTGTGAGGATGGGTGTTGGGAGGATTGTATGAAGATGGGTGTTGGGGGGATTGTGTGAGGATGGGTGTTGGGGAATCTGTGAGGATGGGTATTGGGAGGATTGTGTGAGGATGATTGTTGGGGGATTGTGAGAGGATGGGTGCTGGGGGGATTGTGTGAGGACGGGTGTTGGGGGATTGTGTGAGGATGGGTGTTGGGAGGATTGTGTGAGGATGGGTGTTGGGGGAGTGTGTGAGGATAGTTGTTGGGGGATTGTGTGAGTATGGGTGTTGGGAGAATTGTATGAGGACGGGTGTTGGGAGGATTGTGTGAGGATGGGTGTTGGGGGATTGTGTGAGGATGGGTGTTGGGGGATTCTGTAAGGATGGGTGTTGGGGGATTGTGTGAGGACGGGTGTTGGGAGGATTGTGTGAGGATGAGTGTTGTGGGATTGTGTGAGGATGGGTGTTGGGGGATTGTGTGAGGATGGGTGTTGGGAGGATTGTATGAGGATGGGTGTTGGGGGATTGTGTAAGGATGGGTGTTGAAGAATCTGTGAGGATGGGTGTTGGGAGGATTGTGTGAGGATGGGTGTTGGGGGATTGTGAGAGGATGGGTGCTGGGGGGATTGTGTGAGGACGGGTGTTGGGGGATTGTGTGAGGATGGGTGTTTGGAGGATTGTATGAGGATGGGTGTTGGGGGATTGTGCGAGGATGGGTGTTGGGGGGATTGTGTGAGGACGGGTGTTAGGAGGATTGTGTGAGGATGAGTGTTGTGGGACTGTGTGAGGATGGGTGTTGGGGGATTGTGTGTGGATGGGTGTTGGGAGGATTGTATGAAGATGGGTGTTTGGAGGATTGTGTGAGGATGGGTGTTGGGGAATCTGTGAGGATGGGTGTTGGGAGGATTGTGTGAGGATGATTGTTGGGGGATTGTGAGAGGATCGGAGCTGGGGGGATTGAGTGAGGACGGGTGTTGGGGGATTGTGTGAGGAAGGGTGTTGGGAGGATTGTGTGAGGATGGGTGTTGGGGGATTGTACGAAGGCGGGTGTTGGGAGGATTGTGTGAGGATGGGTGTTTGGGGATTGTGTGAGGATAGTTGTTGGGGGATTGTGTGAGGATGGGTGTTGGGAGGATTGTATGATGACGGGTTTTGGGAGGACTGTGTGAGGATGGGTGTTGGGGGATTGTGTGAGGATGGGTGTTGGGGGATTGTGTGAGGATGGGTGTTGGGGGATTGTGTGAGGATGGTTGTTGGGAGGATTGTATGAGGATGGGTGTTTCGGGGATTGTGTAAGGGTGGGAGTTGGGGAATCTGTGAGGATGGGTGTTGGGAGGATTGTGTGAGGATGGGTGTTGGGGGATTGTGAAAGGATGGGTGTTGGGGGGATTGTGTGAGGACGGGTGTTGGGGATTGTGTGAGGATGGGTGTTGGGTAGGATTGTGTGAGGATGGGTGTTGGGGGATTGTGCGAGGATGGGTGTTGGCGGGATTGTGTGAGGATGGGTGTTGGGTTGATTGTGTGTGGATGGGTGTTGGGGGATTGTGTGAGGATGGGTATTGGAGGATTGTGTGAGGATGGGTGTTGGGGGATTGTGTGAAAACGGGTGTTGCAGAGATTGTGTGAGGATGGGTGTTGGGAGGATTGTGTGAGGATGGGTGTTGGAGGATTGTGTGAGGATGGGTGTTGGGGGATTGTGAAAGGATGGGTGCTGGGGGGATTGTGTGAGGACGGGTGTTGGGGATTGTGTGAGGATGGGTGTTGGGTAGGATTGTGTGAGGATGGGTGTTGGGGGATTGTGCGAGGATGGGTGTTGGCGGGATTGTGTGAGGATTGGTGTCGAGTGGATTGTGTGAGGATGGGTGTTCTGGGATTGTGTGAGGATGGGTATTGGAGGATTGTGTGAGGATGGGTGTTGGGGGATTGTGTGAAAACGGGTGTTGGGGAGATTGTGTGAGGATGGGTGTTGGGAGGATTGTGTGAGGATGGGTGTTGGAGGATTGCGTGAGGATGGGTGTTGGGGGATTGTGTGAAAACGGGTGTTGGGGGGATTGTGCAAGGATGGGTGTTGGGAGGATTGTGTGAGGATGGGTGTTGGAAGAGTGTGTGAGCATGGGTGTTGGGGGATTGTGTGAGGATGGGTGTTGGGAGGATTTTGTGAGGATGGGTGTTGGGGATTGTGTGAGGATGAGTGTTGGGGGATTATGTGAGGACGGGCGTTGGGGGGATTGTGTGACGATGAGTGCAGGAAGGATTGTGTGAGGATGAGTGTTGGGAGGATTGATTGCGTGAGGATGGGTGTTGGGGGGATTGTGTGACGATGAGTGTTGGCGGATTTTGTGAGAATGGGTGTTGTGAGGATTGCGTGAGGATGGGTGTTGGGGGATTGTGTGAAAACGGGTGTTGGGGGGATTGCTTGAGGATGGAAGTTGGGGGATTGTGTGAGAATGGGTGTTTGGGGGATTGTGTGAGGGTGAGTGTTGGGGGAATTGTGTGAGGATGGGTGTTGGGAGGATTGTGTGAGGATGGATGTTGGGGGATTGTGTGAGGATGGGTGTTGGGAGGATTGTGTGAGGATTGGTGTTGGGGGATTGTGTGAGGATGAGTGTTGGGAGGATTTCGTGAGGATGGGTGTTGGGTGGATTGTGTGAGGATGAGTGTTGGGGGATTGTGTGAGGATGGGTGTTTGAAGGATTGTGTATGGATGGGTGTTGGGGGATTGTGTGAGGATGGGTGTTGGGGGATCGTGAGAGGATGGGTGCTGGGGGGATTGTGTGAGGACGGGTGTTTGGGGATTGTGTGAGGATGGGTGTTGGGAGGATTGTGTGAGGATGGGTGTTGGAGGATTGTGTGAAGATGGGTGTTGGCGGGATTGTGTGAGCAAGGGTGTTGGGTGGATTGTGCGAGGATGGGTGTTGGGGGATTGTGTGAGGATGGGTGTTCGAATATTGTGAGAGGATGGGTGTTGGGAGGTTTGTGTGAGGATGGGTGTTGGGAGAGTGTGTGAGTATTGGTGTTGGGGGGATTGTGTGAGGATGGGTGTTGGGAGGATTGTATGAGGACGAGTGTTGGGAGGATTGTGTGAAAATTGGTGTTGGGGGATTGTGTGAGGACGGGTGTTGGGAGGATTGCGTGAGGATGGGTGTTGGAGGATTGTGTGAGGACGGGTGTTGAGGGATTGTGTGAAAACGGGTGTTGGGGGATTGTGTGAGGATGGGTGTTGGGAGGATTGTGTGAGGATGGGTGTTGGGGGAGTGTGTGAGGATGGGTGTCGGGGGATTGTGTGAGGATGGGTGTTGGGAGCATTTTGTGAGGATGGGTGCTGGGGATTGTGTGAGGATGAGTGTTGGGAGATTGTGTGAGGACGGGTGTTGGGGGGATTGTGTGGGGATGAGTGAAGGAAGGATTGTGTGAGGATGAGTGTTGGGAGAATTGATTGCGTGATGATGGGTGTTGGGGGAATGTGTGAGGATGAGTGTTGGGGGATTTTGTGAGGATGGATGTTGGGAGGATTGTGTCAGGATGGGTGTTGGGGATTGTGTAATGATGAGTGTTGGGGGATTGTGTAAGAATGTGAGTTGAGGGATTGTGTTAGGATGGGTGTTGGGGGGATTGCTTGAGGATGGGAGTTGGGGGATTGCGTGAGAATGGGTGTTGGATGGATTGTGTGAGGATGGGTGTTGGGGGATTGTGTGAGGATGGGTGTTGGGAGGATTGTGTGAGGATGGGTGTTGGCGGGATTGTGTGAGGATGGGTGTTGGGGGATTGTGTAAGGACGGGTGTTGGGGGATTGTGTGAGGATGGGTGTTGGGGGATTGTTTGAAGATGGGTGTTGGGGGATTGTGTGATGATGGGTGTTGGGAGGATTGTGTGAGGATGGTTGTTGAGGGATTGTGTGAGGATGGGTGTTGGGGGATTGTGTGATGATAGGTGTTGGGAGTATTTTGTGAGGATGGGTGTTGGGAGATTGTGTGAGGATCGATGTTGTGGGATTGTGTGAGGATGGATTTTGGGGGATTGTGTGAGGATGGGTGTTGGGGGGATTGTTTGAGAATGGGTGTTGGAAGGTTTGTGTGAGGATGGGTGTTGGGGGATTGTGTGAGGATGGGTGTTGGGGGGATTGTGTGAGGTTGGGTGTTGCGGGGATTGTGTGAGGATGAGTGTTGGGAGGATTGTATGAGGGTGCGTGTTGGGGGGATTGTGTGAGGATGGGTGTTGGGGGATTGTGTGAGGATTGGTGTTGGGGATTGTGTGAGGATGGGTGTTGGGGGATTGTGTGAGGATTGGTGTTGGGGATTGTGTGAGGATGGGTGTTATTGTGTGAGGATGTGTTGGGGAGATTGTGTGAGGATGGGTGGGGATTGTTGAGGATGAGTGTGTTGTGTGAGGATGGGTGTTGGGAGGATTGTTTGAGGACGGGTGTTGGGAGGATTGTGTGAGGATGGGTGTTGGGGGGATTGTGTGAGGACGGGTGTTGGGGGATTGTGTGAGGATTGGTGTTGGGGATTGTGTGAGGATGGGTGTTGGGGGATTGTGTGAGGATTGGTGTTGGGGATTGTGTGAGGATGGGTGTTGGGGGATTGTGTGAGGATTGGTGTTGGGGATTGTGTGAGGATGGGTGTTGGGGAATTGTATGAGGATGGGCGTTTCGGGGATTGTGTTAGGATGGGTCTTAGGGGGTACTGTGTGAGGATGGATGTTGGGGGAATGGTGTGAGGATGGGTGTTGGGGAGATTGTGTTAGGACGGGTGTTGGGGGATTGCGTGAGGATGGGTGTTGGGGGATTGTGTGAAAACGGGTGTTGGGGGGATTGTGCAAGGATAGGTGTTGGGAGGATTGTGTGAGGATGGGTGTTGGAAGAGTGTGTGAGCATGGGTGTTGGGGGATTGTGTGAGGATGGGTGTTGGGAGGATTTTGTGAGGATGGGTGTTGGGGATTGTGTGAGGATGAGTGTTGGGGGATTGTGTGAGGACGGGCGTTGGGGGGATTGTGTGACGATGAGTGCAGGAAGGATTGTGTGAGGATGAGTGTTGGGAGGATTGATTGCGTGAGGATGGGTGTTGGGGGGATTGTGTGACGATGAGTGTTGGCGGATTTTGTGAGAATGGGTGTTGGGAGGATTGCGTGAGGATGGGTGTTGGGGGATTGTGTTAGGATGGATGTTGGGGGGATTGCTTGAGGATGGAAGTTGGGGGATTGTGTGAGACTGGGTGTTTGGGGGATTGTGTGAGGGTGAGTGTTGGGGGAATTGTGTGAGGATGGGTGTTGGGAGGATTGTGTGAGGATGGGTGTTGGGAGGATTGTGTGAGGATGGGTGTTGGGAGGATTGTGTGAGGATTGGTGTTGGGGGATTGTGTGAGGATGAGTGTTGGGAGGATTTCGTGAGGATGGGTGTTGGGTGGATTGTGTGAGGATGAGTGTTGGGGGATTGTGTGAGGATGGGTGTTTGAAGGATTGTGTATGGATGGGTGTTGGGGGATTGTGTGAGGATGGGTGTTGGGGGATTGTGAGAGGATGGGTGCTGGGGGGATTGTGTGAGGACGGGTGTTTGGGGATTGTGTGAGGATGGGTGTTGGGAGGATTGTGTGAGGATGGGTGTTGGAGGATTGTGTGAAGATGGGTGTTGGCGGGATTGTGTGAGCAAGGGTGTTGGGTGGATTGTGTGAGGATGGGTGTTGGGGGATTGTGTGAGGATGGGTGTTCGAATATTGTGAGAGGATGGGTGTTGGGAGGTTTGTGTGAGGATGGGTGTTGGGAGAGTGTGTGAGTATTGGTGTTGGGGGGATTGTGTGAGGATTGGTGTTGGGAGGATTGTATGAGGACGAGTGTTGGGAGGATTGTGTGAAAATTGGTGTTGGGGGATTGTGTGAGGACGGGTGTTGGGAGGATTGCGTGAGGATGGGTGTTGGAGGATTGTGTGAGGACGGGTGTTGAGGGATTGTGTGAAAACGGGTGTTGGGGGATTGTGTGAGGATGGGTGTTGGGAGGATTGTGTGAGGATGGGTGTTGGGGGAGTGTGTCAGGATGGGTGTCGGGGGATTGTGTGAGGATGGGTGTTGGGAGCATTTTGTGAGGATGGGTGCTGGGGATTGTGTGAGGATGAGTGTTGGGAGATTGTGTGAGGACGGGTGTTGGGGGGATTGTGTGGGGATGAGTGAAGGAAGGATTGTGTGAGGATGAGTGTTGGGAGAATTGATTGCGTGATGATGGGTGTTGGGGGAATGTGTGAGGATGAGTGTTGGGGGATTTTGTGAGGATGGATGTTGGGAGGATTGTGTCAGGATGGGTGTTGGGGATTGTGTAATGATGAGTGTTGGGGGATTGTGTAAGAATGTGAGTTGAGGGATTGTGTTAGGATGGGTGTTGGGGGGATTGCTTGAGGATGGGAGTTGGGGGATTGCGTGAGAATGGGTGTTGGATGGATTGTGTGAGGATGGGTGTTGGGGGATTGTGTGAGGATGGGTGTTGGGAGGATTGTGTGAGGATGGGTGTTGGCGGGATTGTGTGAGGATGGGTGTTGGGGGATTGTGTAAGGACGGGTGTTGGGGGATTGTGTGAGGATGGGTGTTGGGGGATTGTTTGAAGATGGGTGTTGGGGGATTGTGTGAGGATGGGTGTTGGGAGGATTGTGTGAGGATGGTTGTTGAGGGATTGTGTGAGGATGGGTGTTGGGGGATTGTGTGATGATGGGTGTTGGGAGTATTTTGTGAGGATGGGTGTTGGGAGATTGTGTGAGGATCGATGTTGTGGGATTGTGTGAGGATGGAGTTTGGGGGATTGTGTGAGGATGGGTGTTGGGGGGATTGTTTGAGTATGGGTGTTGGAAGGTTTGTGTGAGGATGGGTGTTTGGGGATTGTGTGAGGATGGGTGTTGGGGGGATTGTGTGAGGTTGGGTGTTGCGGGGATTGTGTGAGGATGAGTGTTGGGAGGATTGTATGAGGGTGTGTGTTGGGGGGATTGTGTGAGGATGGGTGTTGGGGGATTGTGTGAGGATTGGTGTTGGGGGATTGTGTGAGGATGGGTGTTGGGGGATTGTGTGAGGATTGGTGTTGGGGGATTGTGTGAGAATGGGTGTTAGGACGATTGTGTGAGGATGGGTGTTGGGGAGATTGTGTGAGGATGGGTGTTTTGGGATTGTGTGAGGATGAGTGTTGGGGGATTGTGTGAGGATGGGTGTTGGGAGGATTGTGTGAGGACGGGTGTTGGGAGGATTGTGTGAGGATGGGTGTTGGGGGGATTGTGTGAGGACGGGTGTTGGGGGGATTGTGTGAGGATGGGTGTTGGGGGATTGTGTGAGGATCTGTGTTGGGGGATTGTGTGAGGACTGGTGTTGGGGATTGTGTGAGGATTGGTGTTGGGGACTCTTTGAGGATGGGTGTTAGGGGATTGTGTGAGGATGGGTGTTGGGGAAATGTATGAGGATGGGCGTTTCGGGGATTGTGTTAGGATGGGTCTTAGGGGGTACTGTGTGAGGATGGATGTTGGGGGAATGGTGTGAGGATGGGTGTTGGGGAGATTGTGTTAGGACGGGTGTTGGGGGATTGTGTGAGGATGGGTGTTGGGGGGATTGTGTGAGGATGGGTGTTGGGGGATTGTGTGAGGACGGGTGTTGGGAGATTGCGTGAGGTTGGGTGTTGGGGGATTGTATGGGGACAGGTGTTGGGGGATTGTTTGAAGATGTTTGTTGAGTGATTGTGTGAGGATTGGTGTTGGGGATTGTGTTAGGATGGATGTTGGGGGGATTGAGTGAGGATGGGTGTTGGTGGGATTGTGTGAGGATGGGTGTTTGGTGATTGTGTGAGGATGGGTGTTGGGGGATTGTGTGAGGATGGGTATTGGGGGACTTTTTGAGGTTGGGTGTTGGGGGGATTGTGTGAGGATGGGTGTTGGGGGATTGTGTGAGGATGGGTGTTGGGGAATTGTGCGAGGATGGGTGTTTCGGGGATTGTGTAAGGATGGGTCTTAGGTGGGATTGTGTGAGGATGTGTGTTTGGGATTATATGATGATGGTTGTCGGGGGATTGTGTGAGGATGGGTGTTGGGGAATTGTGTGAGGATGGGTGTTGGGATGATTGTGTGAGGATTTGTGTTGGGGATTGTGTAAGGATGGGTGTTGGGGTACTGTTTGAGGATGGGTGCTGGAGGGATTGTGTGAGGATGTATGTTGGGGGACTATGTGATGTTGGGTGTTGGGGGATTGTGTGAGGATATGTGTTGGGGAGATTTTGTGAGGATGGGTATTTTGGGACTGTGTGAGGATGGGTGTTGGGGGATTGTGTGAGGATGGATGGTGGGGGACTGTGTGAGGATGAGTGTTGGGTTTTTTGTGAGGATGGGTTGTGGTGGATTGAGTGAGGATGGGCGTGTGGGAATTGTGCGAGGATATGTGTTTGGGGATTGTACGAGGATGGGTGTTGGGTGTCTGTGTGAGGGTGGGTTGGCTGTTGAGACCATGTGAGGGTGGGGTGGCTGTTTAGACCATGTGAGGGTGGGGTGGCTGTTTAGACCATGTGAGGGTGGGGTGGCTGTTGAGACCATGTGAGGGTGGGGTGGCTGTTGAGACCATGTGAGGGTAGGATGTGTGATGTAGCATAATAGATGGCTCTAGATGAGACGTGAGCGTGCGTGTCTGGGCGTGGGACACGCGAGGCGTGGACGCCCTTGTTCCTGGCGTGAACGGTTTACTCCCATCGTATCATACATACGTGCACACCCAGCAGACAAAGGTGCACGGCCAGAAGACACAGGTGCATGCCTAGCAGACATAGGAGCACTCCCAGTAGACACTAGTCCATGCCCAGCAGTCACAGGTACAAACCCAGCAGACACAGATGCAAGCCTAGCAGACACAGGTACAAGCCCAGCATACACAGATGCACGCCCAGCACACACAAGTGCACACCCAGCAGACACAGGTGCACGCCCAGCAGGCACAGTTGCATGCTCAGTAGACAGGTACATACCAAGTTGACACAGGTGCACACTCATCATTCATAGGTGCAATTCCAACAAACAGGTGCAAGCCCTGCAGGCACAGGTACACGTATATCATTCACCACACTTCTAATCCACCACACCCTCACCCGCCACACCCTTACCCACCACACTGTCACCCACTACACTCTCACCCACTACACTCTCACCCTTCACACTCCTATCATACACCACACCCTCACCCACCACACCCTCGCCCACCACACTCCTATCATACACCACACCCTCACCCACCACACCCTTACCCACCACACCTTCACCCACCACACCTCCCCCAAAACACCTTCACCCACAATACCCTCACCCACCACACACCACACCCTCACCCATTACACCCTCACCAACCTAACCCTCACCCAAACACCCTCCTCGACAACACCCTCATCTACCACACCCTCGCCCAAAACACTCTCATGCACTACACCTTCACCCACTACATCCTCACCCACCACACCCTGACTCAAACATCCTCATCCACAACACCCTCACCCACCACACTCCTATCATACACCACACCCTCACCCACCACACCCTCACCCACCACACCCTCACCCACCATGTAGACAGCCTGTACTGTCTGCACAGACAGCCTATGCTGTCTGTCAGCTTAGTTCATATTTTGCGGCACTCAGGTGCTGCCCTCTAGGCCTGCCCAGGTCAATGGGACGCTGATCCCACTCGTTCTCACTCACTCAGTGGCCCAGAAGCAATCAACAAGTCTACTCCCTCTCTCCCTCATGGGCATGGCCCTCCTGGGCCATGGGCACTTAACACACTGCCTGCGTATGCCACGACTTGGCAAAGCAAGAAGAACCCTCCGTAGCCCTATAATTGACTCCACGCCACTGGAAGACACACCAAAATAATCTCGTAAACATTGGTGGGAAGCGGTGGTCCCAGCAGTTGTTTGTCCGGAGAAAGGAAGGAATGAAGTTGTTCACTTCATCACCCTACACAACAAGCATCCGTCTCTCAACGAGTTATCCTGATGTCATGTCTGCACGTTTCAGCATCCAGACACAGGTACAAGCAGGATCTAGCCGAAATTTGCCGAATTTCTTCGAGAATTGTAAGTGGCGTCCCAGTGACCCCACACCACAGCGTCCCATGCTGTTTTTCAAGTCACGTGTTCAGCATCACTTGTATGTTCTGCTCTTGTTGTTCAGCTCAGCACAGCTATTTCAGAAAGCCAGAGGTGAGTTTTGTGGTGATTTCTGCGTTCAGTGTGAGTGCTTCTCCCACGTGTGTATGGGTGAGCAAGGTAGGCGCATGGTCCTCCACCGTCACCACTCACCCACGCTCACAGCTTGTGTACACCGCTCACCATTGCTCACTCCCTCTGCTATGTTTTCTGCTGTTTTTCGTGTGAATTCATTGCCAGAGCTGTGTATCCAAGTGCCCGAGGCCACTCGAAGCTACGTGGATCAGCATGCCATGTAGATCATGATGCCATGTGGATCCCGGTGCCACATGAGGTGTGGACGAAGCCACGTGGACCTACGAGCCACGTGAGTTGCCAAGCCAGATGTCCCAGGCCACATGCTGTGGTCTGCTGCCCGCATCACATTGACGCCACCGATGCTGCTGCCCGACTTCATGACGTCACGATGTCTGCCTGACGCCACCTCGAGACGTCTGTTGACGTCAGAGTGCTGCTGACGTCACCTCCCGGCGTCACGCCTGACATCACATAATGCCACACCGAGTGTTTCAGTAATTATGTCAGTATTGTCGAGAAGATTGAGAGAAGATATGTCGTGTGTTAATTCATCCCAGTCAGTGTTCTCACATGTTAGTGTATGGCTTAGTGTCAATTTTGTGCACAGAAAAGCATCATTTGCTAGTTTAAGCCATGTTGTACCACATGTACCGCGGGTGTGTGTGCAGTTTTCCGTGTGCCCTGTGTGGTCTTGAGCCCAACTGTGTGTTGACCACATGTCTGCAGCCAGATCCTTGTGTAGTACTTTGTTGCCTGTCACTTGGTGCGACCAGCTCGTTTGACAGCTGATATTAGTCAGCCCTGAGCATATGAGCCCCTTGTACAGAAAGCTCTTATGCTCGTCGCTCATAGATGTTCTGCAGAATCGTACCTGCTACAATTCCCATCGAGATTTGTTTCACTTCACCTCCAGACCTTCAGTGCATTTATATGTAGAGAAACAAGTATGGGGACGCTTAGATTAACCTCTGCTATAACTCCAACTGCCGAGAGAATGACACTCATCAAGCCGCAGTTAGCCCTGTCGGCAGGCGCTGTCAGCCTTGTGTCACAAGCTTCAGTGAGCTTCTGCACAAAGATGATGTCACTTTGACTGCTAGCTTGCTCACTGCAGTATGGTGTATGATGTTACGACTCCGAGATGTTTCGCCTAGTCGTCTCTGCCACGACTTGCTCCACGACTTACTCCATGCTCGCCGGCAGTGACAGCCCAGCGACAGTACCAGTCGAGAAGTGTCCTGAGTCGCTTGCCAGAAGTCCTGCCCAGTTGCCGAGTTTTGACAACGCCTCACTTGAAGGCACCAGCATGTCATGCTCCAGGTTGAGTGAAACCTGCAGTGACTCCTATGATGACTGCTTCACCGTTCTAGAGGAGACCGTAACCCGTTACCTCACAGCTCAGCAGCAGCGATGTCTCCTGTGTTGCAGTATCTGTCCAGATGCAGGAAGGCGTGCAGTGATGCTCATCGACACTCACTGCCTATGACCACGATGTTTAGCACACCCCACATGTTTTTTTCTTCCCTCCCTGTAGGAAATTTTTTTTCATGTCCACATGTATATATGTTTTTTATTTTTTGTTCTGTGCCCTGTTCCTACGAGAGACAGAGTTTTTTTTACCACCAGTATTGTTCGTCAGGACGACGCGAGGTAGGTGGCCGAGCAAATGTAGACAGCCTGTACTGTCTGCACAGACAGCCTATGCTGTGTGCCAGCTTAGTTCATATTTCGCGGCACTCAGGTGCTGCCCTCTAGGCCTGCCCAGGTCAGTGGAACACTGGTCCCACTCGCTCATTCACTCAGCGGCCTAGAAGCAGACAACAGTCTACTCCCTCTCTTCCTCGTGGGCATGGCCCTCCTGGGCCATGGGCACTTAACACACAAGCCAGTGTACCCACCACGACTTTGCAAATAAAATAAGAAGCCTCCGAAAACGTTTATCATTGAACCCCACTCCGCTGCAGCATCACCAAATAATCTGTTTCACAACCACACCCTCACCCTCCACACCCTCACATACAACACCCTCACCCAAAACACTCTCACCACAACTCCCTCACCCACTACACTCCTATCATACACCTCACCTTCACCCACCACACCCTCATCCAAAACACTCTCGCCAACTACACCCTCACCCACCACACCCTTACCCACCACACACAGCCTCCACACTCCTATCATACACCACACCCTCACCCACGACATCCTCACTTACCATACCTTATCCCACAACACCCTCACCCACCACACCCTCATCCATCACATCCTCACCCACCACACCCTCACCCAACACACCCTCACCCACCACGCCCTCACCTACCACACCCTCACCTATCACACTCCTATCATACACCACACTCTTATCATATGCCACATCCTCACCCACCACACCCTCACTCACCACACTCCTATCATACACCACATTCTTATCATACACAACACCCTCACCCCCGCACTCCTATGATACACCACACCCTCACCCACCACACTCACACACCACACCCTCACCCACCACACCCTCACCCACCACACCTCCCCCAAAACACCCTCACCCACAACACCCTCACCCACGACACTCCTATCATACACCACACCCTCACCCACCACACACTCACCCACTACACCTTCACCCACTACACCCTCACCAACCACACCATCACCCAAACACCCTCATCCACAACACCCTCACCCACCGCACTCCTATCATACACCACACTCTCACCCAACACACCCTCAGCCAACGCACCCTCACCCACCACACCCTCACCCAAAACACATTCACTCACAACACCCTTGCCCACCACACTCCTATCATACACCACACCCTCACCCACCACATCCTCACCCACCACACCCTCACCCAACACACCCTCACCCACCACACCCTCATCCAACACACCCTCACCCACCACGCCCTCACCTACCACACCCTCACTCACCACACTCCTATCATATACCACACCCTCACCCACCACACCCTCACTCACCACTCTCCTATCATACACCACATTCCTATCATACACCAAACCCTCAACCACAACACCCTCACCCCCCGCACTCCTACTATACACCACACCCTCACCCAAAACACACTCAACCACTACACCCTCACCAACCATACCCTCACCCAAATACACTCACCCACAACACCCTCACCCACCGCACTCCTATCATACACCACACCCTCACCCACCACACCTTCTCCCAAAACACCCTCACCCAATACACCCTCACCAACCACACCCTCACCCAAACACACTCACCCACCACACCCTCACCCACCACACCTTCACCCAAAACATCCTCACCCACAACACCCTCACCCACCACACTCCTATCATACACCACACCTTCCTCCACTACACCTTCACCGACCATGCCCTTACCCAGACATGATAACACCACACCCTCACCCAAAACACCCTCACCACAACACCTTCACCCAAAACACCCTCACCCACCACACCCCTCACTCGAAACACCCTCACCCGCCACACCACTCACTCACCACTCCCACTCACCCAGCACACTTCTCGCCCACCTCACACTAACCCACCACACATTCACCCACCATACACTCACCCATCACACACTCATCCATTGCACACCCACCACACTCTCACCCATACACTCGCCTATCACACACTCAACAACTACACCCCTCACCCGCCACACACTTATCCACCGCACTCGCACCCACCATTCACTCACCCACCACACCCTCACCTACCATACCCTCACCCACCATACACTCACCCACTACACCCTCACCTACCACACCCTCACCTACCACATCCTCACCTACCACACCCTCACCCACCATACACTCGCCAACCACACCCTCACCTACCACACCCTCACCTATCACACCCTCACCCACCATACATTTACCTACCACACCCACACCTACCACACACCCACTACGCACTGTGGCATGGTAAGAGTATATTGCATTTTATTCTGCGAGTATCACACAGCCATACAGGCGTGCCTCCTAACCAGTGAACTAGGTGCTACGGGTTTAATGATCAAAGGTTCAAGCAGCCAATAACAAGGAAGCCCACCAAAGCTGTGAAGCGTTGTGGTACACTGGTGGAAACAACCTTGGCAGACTTGCTTTCCAGGCTGGTTGCTCGAGGTTGAACGTGTCTTGTACTTTCATTTGCTTCATTATACAGTGTAAATACTGTACATGGGCTATAATATTCTGCAAATATCAGCTTGTTAGATGAAGGAAATATAATTCAGGTATTCTCTGCTGTCTTTTGCTTGTTCCCAAGTGGTAATTGTATCACGGCAAAGTGTGCAGGCCATATCTACACCTATGTTTGTAATACTCACCCACCACACACTCACCCACCACACATTCACCCACCACACACTAACCCACCACACATTCACCCACCGCACACTCACCCACCACACACTCACCCACCACACACTCACCCATCACTTAGCACGGGGAACATTTATCACAGTCTTGCTAAATGTTTCATGTTGGCTGTGGAATTCCAGTCGTGGTGGAATGGCGTTAGCTGAAGTGTAAATGAGAGTCCAGTGGAGTGTTTGTGGCTTTGGTGGTGGTGGTGGTGGTGGTGGTGGTGGTGGTGGTGGTGGTGATGCTGGTAGCGTATTGATGTTGGGGCGCAATGTTGGTGGTAGCGTGTTGATGATAGTACTTGTATGTTGAGAATGGTATTTGTTAGTTGCTGCTTGTTCATGATGGTGCGTGATGGTGGTTGTGTTGATAATAATAATAATCTTTATTTCTACAAGTACATGTACAAGGTATACAGTCCTAGCTGACATCAATGACATACTACTTTATAGAAAGCCGCTTGTTATGCTGAGCATTTCGGGCAAATTAGGTCAGTTTTGTCCTCAGGATACGACCCACACCAGTCGACTAACACCCAGGTACCTATTTTACTGCTAGATGAACAGAGACAGCAGGTGTCCTAATGAAACACGTCCTATTGTTCCCAACCGTACAGGGGATCGATCCCCGGACCTCAGTGTATGAAGTGAGTGCGCTAGCAATCGAGCTATGGGACACCTTGATGGTGGTTGCGTGTTGATGATGGTGATTGATGGTGGCTACATGTTGTTGATAGTGACCGATGGTGGTTGAGTGTTGATTGATGGTGGCTGCGTAATGATGATGGTGCTTGAGGGTAGTTGCGTGCTGATGATGTAGGATGGTGGTTGCGTGTTGATGATGGTGACTGATGGTGGGCTACGTGCTGGTGGTGGTCGTGGTGGTGCTGGTGGTGGTCTTGGTGGTGCTGGAGGTGGTCTTGGTGGTGCTGGTGGTGCAAGTGTTGGTGGTACTGTTGGTGATGATTGTGCTGGTGGTAGTGATGGTAGTGGTGGTGGTTTTGGTGGTGGTGATGATGGTGGTGGTGCTGGAGGTAGCGGTGGTGGTGATGCTGGTGGGGCAGGTGGTGGTGCAGGTAATGCTGCTGATGGTGGTGCTGGTACTGGTGGTAGTGGTACTGGTGGACCTGGTGGTGGTGGTGCTGCTGCTGCTGGTGCTGGTGTAGTGGTGGCACTGGTGATGGTGGTGGTGCTGCTACTGATGGTTGTTGTTGTGGTTGTTGTTGTTGTGGTGGTGGTGGTGCTGCTGCTGGTTGTTGTTGTGGTGGTGGTGGTGGTGCTGCTGGTGGTTGTTGTGGTGGTGGTGGTGGTGCTGCTGGTGGTTGTTGTGGTGGTGGTGGTGGTGCTGCTGGTGGTTGTTGTGGTGGTGGTGGTGCTGCTGCTGGTATGGTATTAAGTATCCCCGAAGGGATACTGTTAAGAGGTTGCAAGAATTCTTTTTCACATCATCTTCCTCTAACTTTTCAATTTAGTTTTGCTCATATCTCGCGAATGTCTCATCCAATCGGCTTCAAATTTCCAACACTTGTGTACGGTAACTGGACCTAATTCTTCGAAGAACTATGACCAATGACCTAATTTCTGAACACATTCTCAGCATCCTGGAATGGCTCGGATAACTTCCAGAATCCTGAGTGACGTAACTTCATATATTCTCAAGAAACATCCTTAAAAATTCTACGACGGCGGAGAGTGAAATTCAGACGTGTAGACTCAGACTTGACGATTTTATGTGTAAATTGGTGTCAAATTTCTATTCCTGTTAGATTACGTTAAATAAATTTTAGTTTACCTCTTCTGATTGGCTTTATTATTTAATAGCTGATGCCTCTAAGGGTCAGGATAGTAACTATTAAGTTACGTTTCCCTACAGACAAATTTATTTATTCATTAAAAATAGTAAAAAGAAATCTCGGAATCTTCGAAATTCGTGCTAAAACAGGAAAATGCCTCATCTGATCGGCTTCAAATTTTCATCCGTGATGTGCTTTCCAGAAGATAAGATTCGACCTACTGTTGGCGGCCATAAATCTCAATTTAATAGTTTTATTGATTAAATAGTGATTTTAATTTTTTATTCAAATATAGAATGCATCTTCTGATTAGCTTCAAAATATTATTGACGCTCCATTCAATAAAAAAGATTATACTCCATAAGTTTAATCAAAGTAAGTTCAAATTTTCAATTTTACGGATAAAGTTCCAAAAAAAAAAAAAACTTGAAATCATCTGAATCATATCAATTACTTTCTGTCCTGCATCAAGTTTGACAATTGATTATCTGTATTAAAACACAGCTCTTCACTCTGTGTAAATTTCAATTCGCAAGATTTATTAAATAAATTGTTTCAAACGTTATAAGTAAAGAATATCTCTTCTGATCGTCTTCGAACACTAAATACTGGCATATCTAAGTTGGAAGTATTTTTTTCATTAATTTTGGGTTGTCTGGGAAGCCAATTTGCCATTTTTTGTAATTTTATCAAATTGGATTTATAAAAATGAAAATAAAATATTTTTCTTACAGGATTGTAGAAAATTTTAAATATAATGTAAAAATCTGAAGGTTTGTGTATCTTAGTTATAACAAGGGGAGACTTTTCTATTTTTTAGGACATTCTCAGCAACACTTCCTCTCTCTCTCAATTTTTCGTTTATTACTCGAGAACGTCTAATTCGACTGGCTTCAAACATTAAACTCCAGTGTAATATTTCTTGGGAATGATTCATGGTCTATTTGCATGTGTGGGAGCCCTATGCACACTGCTACATAGATCACTGTCGCATTTTGTTACCGTGTGATAGGTGGAGACAGGTTCCTCTGGTCGACCTCAAAACTTCAGTACTCTAGAATCCTACATAATGGAAGGTTGGTATATTCAGTGGAGTGTGTCGATGCATTTTCCACTGTTAATCTCAAAATGGTATAGTTTTATTTTACCTTATTTCATTATTTTTGCCGTGATAATGATCCAAGGAACTGGACTTTGTGTTGTGTAAATTATCAAGTGTAGTTTCATTAATTATACTGTTTTTTTTTGTGAAATAATTGGCGAATGTCTCTTCTGATAAGAAATAAGTCATAGTGTTTGACTTTATATTCTTATCCTAAGTTAATGATTTTTTTATGCGCCTAGAACATGTGTGCCTTTACTACCATTGTTAAAAATTTATATGTGGGTTTCAATTTCCTTAAAAAAAAAAAAAAATGGAAATATTGATACCCTGCTCTTCATGCGTTAATTTCAGTGTCGCATCTGATTAGCTTCAACCTTCCATGCTGAGTACTTGATAGAGCTTGAGCTGCTTCAAGCTTAATTTCCTTGTGCATTTTAGGATACTGGACTCTTTTAATGCTCTGTAAGCTTGACATTAGATTTGATCAATGCATGTTCTTATTTACCATTTTTATTTAAGCAATTTGGATTTAATTTCCGTATGATGATTTGAGAATGTCTCTTCTGATTCCCTTCAGATCTTCAAAGCGCATTATCAACTTGTGCTGCATTTAAGCGCATTGTCAACTTGCGCTGCACTCTGAGGGCGATATTCCTTACTTGCTGCATGGGATACAATAGTAATACAATAGTGCTGGTATTACCGAAATGTTCATGGTAGTGTTTGGTGACATGCATGATGTAGTTGTGTGGTCTACTGTGTGCTGGTGGAGCTTTTTTTTTGTAGCACGGTGTAACTGGTGTCGGGGAGGTAGTTTGGTACTGTTGGTGGTAGCGTGGTGTGTGAGGCTGATACCCACCAATCTGCAGCTCCCTTGCAACTCACTAGGGTCACCTTAGATTCTTTTGGCTATATTTGAAGGTTTAATTAACACTTGCAAGTCATCCCTGTAAGCCACTTATAACTATCATACTGTGCACCACTTGGTCATCCTCAGTGCTTATTATTATTATTATTATTATTATTATTATTATTATTAAATATTAGCCGGTATTCTCCCGGCCCGGGCCTTTTCCAAGTGGTGGCCCGGCCTTGGCTCCCTCTTTAGGGAGTGTCTGAGACCTAAGTCTCCCATGGGAGGAGGCACAAGTACCTCCTCATCTTTGGGACCAACTGTCCCCAGGCCTAGCCACAAGCTAGGCCTCTCTGGTCTGCCATCCCCGCCCCAAGGGGGCAAATGGAAATGACAGTCTTATGAGCTAAAGGCTCGGGCTCAGGCACCTACCCTACCCTAGAAGGGTTAGGCATGGTGTCGATCATCCTCAGTGCTCCCTCACTTATCACTAAGACTGCCACCACATGTATTTATTTCCAGTTGACACATCACTATGTATGTGTGATACGGGGCGCTATATTCATTCATTCTTCACTTGAAACAATGTTGCTATTTTCTGCAAGTTTAGACGCATTATTTACAAATATTAATTACCCTGGAAGAGAAAGATTAAGGTATACACTCATTTTCTTAGTCTTAATTTATTAATCGCTTAGCGATGCAATATCACCCATTTGGATTATTCAGCACAAGACGTGGTGAGGCTCGATCCTTCGTCTGCAGAGCTCAAGACAGACGCACTTATCTGTTCTCACCTATATGTTCAATATCACACAATAGATTTGTCAGTACTGTGTACTACTGTATACTCATACTAACCGTTACTGATTCACCGCCTATGTGAATCACTGCCCGTTATGTGACTCACTTCTGACCCAGCATCACGTCACGAGTTATTCTTTGAATGCCGTGCGTGCCCTCGGGCACTGCCCTCAGTTCAAGACAGGATAGCAGAGTAGACAGGACAGGCAAAGGCTCTGAGTGTTCGCTCTTCTTATTTTACCACTAATGTAAGTTACCAAGTCATCCATCGTGTGTGTTTATTGCCAAATCCATCACTCGAACCCCCACGACAGATTTACAGAGATGTGGATGTATTATATAAGTACAGACACTAGGAAACACGACACAAATGAGTACTTAACACAGTTTCCATGACCAGGGTCTGCAGTCAGTCCGGAGTGAGAGTTTTTTTCTGAGTCAATTTGTCATTCTGAGACAAAGCACGCCTACAATAACTGCTATAACCTCCCACTCCGCTCTCTGCATCATGTGTTTAGGCCTATGAGAATGTACTTTCATTTCCCTATGTTATTCTTGGATGATCGTAGCTGTCCTAGCCACCCACGTCACAGCGTCTACCTTCCTCTCCTGATCATATCCTCCCTGCAGTGTAGCGACCAAAGCCAACCTCTTGAATTAACTGGTTCAAGTATCATTTGGTTAAATTTTGGGGATTATAACAATAAATATTGATAGTCAACATTAAAATGAAAGGATTAAGCGTATCTCTCATCGTATAACTTTATCCAACTGAATCCTCTTGATTAACAGACAATGTTCATGCAATTTTTAACTCGTCTTCAAAATAACCAGCTCTATAAATCCACTCATCCCCATAAATTAAATGAATTCCTTAGAATATAAACAAATGTATTTTGTCTAGTCTTACATCAAATATCTCTTCTTGCGGTGTTTGTGGCCTGGTTGGTAGTGCCTTCAGTTCTCACACTGAGGGACTGGAATCGATCCCCGGCACGGTGAAATGTTGGCTATGCTTCCTTACACATGCTGGCCCTGTTAACCTAGGCGTTAGCCGACTGTTGTGGGTCTCACCCTGGGGAGAATATTAAAGTATCCCAGTGGAAATAAAACAAGACAGTCCCCAATGACGCCCTGGCTTATTAGGGCTGTCCTGGGTGGCTAACCGTTTTAGTTAAAAATCCAAACAGATCTTATCTTTTTACGACGAGCCGACATATAAACACGGTTCACCTGAAGAGGAACAAAAGTCAACACCTCCCACATCTAACAAGGATACACAATGTACTCCCAAATTAAACAAAGAGAAAATATACAAACTTTAAACATATTAAAAGAAAAAATCTCCTGTGAACATTACAGTGTTCGTATCAGACGTTATTGTCATTCGTTACGTCACTAAGCACATCTCTACGACGCTACCTGTTTGTGTCATATCCTTTTCTTCACTGCTTCTTCCCCCTCCTCCTTACACAGTGAACAAGTGGTAGATACAGAGCTCACCCCTGAGGGGTGCGAGGTCAGAAACAAGAGGATCACACAGCGGTGACCAAAGAAGTATAGACGTGCCAAAATGAGTCCACAACAACACTGGATTCAACATCCAGAGCTCTCGAAGTTCTTAATGTGGGAGGACGACAAGAATAAATTTCTCGTCTAAGAGATAGTAATAATTTATCACAAGTTATACACACTGATGGATCTAAGCAGGAGTTTACTTGCAGGGCTGTATCTGCTCTTGTTGCCACCTCCCTAGTTAAGAACAAAGCAAGTTTGTTAGAATAAGAATTAACAAATAGGCGTCTACGCCGCAAACTGAATGGCACTAAAGCTAACTTATGATACTGAACTTGATTATCGTCATTACTGATTTTATGTCATCACTGAAGGCTCTTGACTCACATAATATGTCTAACAACATAGAGATGCCAGGTATTACGAACACAGGTAATGAATGGCCTGTGAGACCCAGTCGAAATAGGAATTGAAGCAAACAAACTAAACAGTAGACTATAATGTATATTTTGCCTTCACCCACTATATACAGATATGTACACTATGACTCTCTGACCGCGGGTTCAAACCCCACCCATGGTATGGTTTATGTACACTCTGTACAATGTGTACAGTTAGAATAATAATGTGTACACCACGGTGACAGATGGCAAAGCAGAAGCCAAAGAGAGAGTGCACCGTACTCAGCCAGCAGGTAGGCAAGTCTGCCAAAGCTTACCGCAAGTGAACCACGTTGTTTCAGCTTTGGCGGGCAGGCCTGTGATTGGTCAATGAACCAAGGTACTGATTTAACGACGGTACCCTATCGATCATTAAATCCTTAGCACCCGGTTCACTGGTAGGGAGGCAGCCTATATGGGAGTGTGACATAAGCTGAATAAATTGTAACACTCTTTGCACACCACACCAGGTATAGATACTCCAAAATCTGGGAAAAGGTAATTAATGTACAATTGTTATGGATTCCATCAAACACTGGATTACTCCTTCATGGTAAAGTTTATATATCAGCCATGAAAAGTACCCCGAAGGGTATTGTAGAATATAACTTTTGGCATATCTATGTCTAACATTAGGAATAATATTATGAGAAAAATAAATAATGAAACTGAATGTTAAAGGAATGCAATTAGAAGCCTGAGTAGATCTATAACCGCTATGATAACATGACCGCAGATAAGTACGTTTATGGAGCAACTTACAACGTGAACAGACTGACTGATGTTGTAGTGGTCGGGCTTAGGCCGCTTTTGGAGACACACAGATGATGATCAAACCAAATGCAAATATGTGGCAAGCCCTATGGCCAATACCTTGAAAATTATATGCTTAATTGTCCATTTACTGAGGAATATAGAGACAGTATAATAACCTATGTGACATGACAAGATATATTAAACAAATGCCCTAAATTTGCTTGTAACAGATAAGTGAACTATAGTTCCTAGACCTTTTGTGTATCCATATGCTTTTGCGATACCGTCCATAGGATGTATATGGGGAGCACAATAAACTAGTCACTTCGGTGGCAAAATCTAAAAAAAAAATCTAGTCCAGCTCCACCAAACTTCACCTTATCCATTCTGTGTTCTGGTTAAGTCACAATCTGCCCTCTGCTTGGCTGAAATAGTTCAGGATTACGGCGAGAGACTGCGCTTCAGTCTCTCTTCAGTATCGCATTCACTTTGCCACAGATCTTTCCGGATAATCACACTAGCGTCTGTCACCTATCGTACCTGGCAGACTTTCAGTCCTTACTGTACACCTGGGCTACGCATAGACTTTAATCAAGGCCATGATGAACTTCAAGCAATGGGTGAGCCTCCTATGGGGTAGGCTGCTCCATCTGGTCTGATCAACTTTTCTCCGCGGTTAACACACATTTTCAACAGGTCATTAAATGAGGCAATAAATGAAGCAGAAAGCTTCGTAGAGGTGCTGGCACAGTGTATCGTTAGGTTTGGAGTTTACCTGGAGTAGCTTCCAGAGGTCAGAGGCCCCCCGCGGTCCGGTCCCAGATTAGGTCTCCTGGTTGCTAGCCTGACTGATCAAGTCAGTCCAACGTATACGCCACAACCTGGCTGATCTGGAACTATTTTGAGGAATCTGTCGAATTCCCACTTCAAGACACCTAGGGAAGGGCGCTGAAGAGTAGTGTTTTTCTAACATTTATTCTCTCTTACTGTACTCACCGCTCCCCTACTTTACATTGGAGTTATCTAAGCAGTAATTTGAGAGTAGATCTTTTGACAGTAGCAGCCCCTGATTTCACTATTTACAGTTAATCACTGGGTTCAATTTGTTGTGAAGTTAAATATCCATCTGCCCACCTTTCTAGGTTTTTCTTTTAGACGTATTTTGTGTATAGTTATTCGTGGTCGCATTTGTCAAAGACTTTTGCAAAGTTAGTGCATACTACATCTAAATTTTGTCACCAATAACAGACTATCAGAGGAACTACTCTCTCAGATGCTTTATTACCAAACATCTGAGCCATATAACGCCTCTTTCTTTTACAATTAAAGCATAACTTAATGCAACATAAATTCTACAAGAATTATGCATTCCTCTAATTTTTCACTCATTTTTGCTAGCATCCATCGTTAAAGAAAGGATGTAGATGTCCTTGTAAGGAAGCAGCTGTACATATCACGGGGTTAGCAGAGGCTCTCAATTCAGTTATCCCTCGCACACCTCTCAGCCTGGTAAGCGGCTGAGAACAATTTAACAGGTCATTTCGCTAATTACTCCACACCCACATACCTTCCCCGTACTCCATTCATTCTCTTGGCCAGACACAACAAACATAATATCTTACTTCATCAGCGCCTTCCTGAGGCCAAGAGTGCTGAGTGACGTCGACTACTTGACCTAGTCCTGTGCGACTCGCAGCGTCAATAAACTGTGACTTATGGCACCCAATAGCAGCGTGAGGTTTGAATTCACGAAACCACTATTGGTAAAAATTTAAAGCCGATCAGCTGATTAATTTCCCATGATGCCTCGGTTTCCAACATTTTTCTTTTTTACGATTTTAATACGTCTAAAAGTTTGGCAATATGCAAACGAAACTTAATATGTATTATCGTGGTCTTGAGATGCATCGACCACTATATATTGTAGCCGATGAGAAGATGAGTGGTGAGTGCTTTTATTTAATAAATGTATGGAAGAGGATAAGGTACCTAGAGATTGGCAGAGAGCATGCATAGTTCCTTTGTATAAAAGCAAAGAGGACAAAAGAGAGTGTAAAAATTATAGGGGAATAAATCTGTTGAGTGTACCTGATAAAGTGTATGGTAGAGTTATTACTGAAAGAATTAAGAGTAAGACGGAGAGTAGGATAGCAAATGAACAAGGAGGCTTCAGGAAGGGTAGGGGGTGTGTAGACCAAGTATTAACAGTGAAACATATACATGTAGATGAACATTATTTAGATAAGGATAAAGAGGTTTTTGTGCCATTTATGAATTTGGGAAAGACGTATGACAGGGTGGATTGGGGAGCAATATGGCAGATGTTGCAAATGTATGGAATAGGAGATAGACTATTGAAGGCAGTGAAAAGTTTTTACGAGGATAGTGAGGCTCTAACCTGAGCCTCACTATCCTCGATTATTTCCCAGTAAAAGTAGGCCTTAGACAAGGATGTATGATGTCACCATGGTTGTTCAATATAATTATAGATGAGGTTGTAAGAGAAGTGAATGCTCTAGTGGTGGCAAGAGGTGTGGGGTTAAAAGATAAAGAATCTAACACAGAATGGGAGTTGTCACAGTTGCTCTTTGCTGATGAGACTGCTTTTGGGAACTTCTGAAGAGGAGTTGCAGAGGTTGGTGGATGAGTTTGGTAGGGTAGGTAAAAGAAGGAAATTAAATGTGAATATAGGAAAAGTAAGGTGATGAGGATAACAAAAAATGAGGTAGCGAAAGGCGGATATCAGATTGGAGGGAGAGAGTATGGAGGAGGTGAATGTATTCAGATATTTAGGAGTTGACGTGTCATTAGATGGGTCTATGAAAGATGATGTGAATCATAGAACTGACGAGGGGAAAAAGGTGAGTGATGCACTGAGGAGTCTGTGGAAATAAAGAATTTTGTCCATGGAAGTGGTGAATTGTTGCAATAAGGAAAAGGCTGGAGGCAGTGTAGATGTCGTGTCTGAGGGCAATGTGTAGTGTGGTTATAATGCAGAGAATCCGTAATTTGGAGATTAGCAGGAGGTGCTGGATTACCAAAGCTATTATCCAGAGGACATGTAGAGAGGATGGAGCGAAATGAAATGACTTCGAGAGTGTATAAATCTGTATATTTTTCTCGTTAGATTCAGAATGTTTTTTGCGAAATTATTGCATACACAAATTTTTACTTGCCCTATTCGGCAAGAAGTGCGTTGCTTTTTAAGTCAAAATAGCAAGTTTTACTTATTCGACACCACACACACACACACACACACACACACACACACACACACACATATATATATATATATATCGTATGGTTCAGTGGATAAGGGCGTCATGTGTTTTCGCCCACCATGAGGCAGGCCAAAGCAGCATGGGTTCGAGTCCTTGGCTAGTGCGGTGTTGTTATTGATCAATACCACTCGTTCGTGGTGACAATACCTATCTCCAATACACCAGGGAGGAAGGAGGGGCAGCTGCCAGCTTCAGGGAGTCCCAAAAGTCTAGAAAATATGGAGAACTTGCCCATCATTACATGTTTGTTCCCATAGGCTCAGAGACCCTTGGCTCATGGGGAAAGAATGCATCTAAATTCCTTAAGGAGCTGGGAAAAAGACTCATAAGGGTAACTAGGAATCCCAGGGCAGCTAGTTTTCTTTTCCAGCGGATCAGTGCGGCTGTTCAAAGGGGAAATGGCTGCTGTATTTTGGGCACACGCCCCAGCTCTGAGGAGCTGGATGAGATTTTCACCTTATAATCGGTGATACACACGTAACACCATGTACCGTATATGCCACCTTTATATCAACAATGTATCTCTTAAATCTTCTGTGCCATATTATGTAATAAAATATTCCTATTGGTGAAAAAAAAAATATGATAAGATGGGGTGGTAGGGGAAGTGGAATATTCAAACGGTTTCAGGAAGAAATTCAACTATTCTTCCTTGAAGCCTTTTTATCCACTTCTCCGAGGCTATGGGTCCCACAATTTACACCAGAGGTGGACCCCATATTATATATATATATATATATATATATATATATATATATATATATATATATATATATATATATATATATATATATATATATATATATATATATATATATATATATATATATATATATTAATTAAAGACAATGTTTTCAAAGTCTTTTTCAGCTTATTTTAAGGGAATGAATTGTTTTTACCCGTGCATCAAACGATAGTATGTTTCATTGTTGTGTAACTCTGCAGGTTAAAAATGCCTTGGTCTACGTTTTTACGGATTATTGCATCTACTCCTATGAATGTTGTATCGTTCCATTTTCTAACACAAATCAATCTTACAGGGTAAGGGTTGTTATCGTACCTCAGCTCACTTCAAAGCCCAGCACTGTCTGAGGTATACTACAACTCTACAGGATGCCATCCACACTGACGACCATCACTCAGGTACCTACTTACTGCCAGACGAACAAGGACAGCAGGTGCAAGGAAACATGTCCAATGTTTCCACCCGTACAGGGGATCAAACCAAGGAAACTCACTGTGTGAGCTGAGTGCACTACCAACCGAACTTGCACTTCACACACCGTCACTTGCACTTAACACACCGCCACTTGCACTCTCGGATTGTAGATGCACTTTACACACTGTCACTTGCACTTTACACACCATCACTTGCACTTTAAACACTGTCACTTGCACTTTACACACCGTCATTTGCACTTTACACACTGTCACTTGCACTTTACACACCGTCATTTGCACTTTACACACTGTCACTTGCACTTTACACACTGTCACATGCACTTTACACACCGTCATTTGCACTTTACACACTGTCACTTGCACTTTACACACCGTCATTTGCACTTTACACACTCACTTGCACTTTACACACTGTCACTTGCACTTTACACACTGTCACTTGCACTTTACACACCGTCATTTGCACTTTACACACTCACTTGCACTTTACACACTGTCACTTGCACTTTACACACTGTCACTTGCACTTTACACACTGTCACTTGCACTTTACACACTGTCACTTGCATTTTACACACTGTCACTTGCACTTTACACACTGTCACTTGCACTTTACACACAGTCACTTGCACTTTACACACCATCACTTGCATTTTACACACCGTCACTTGCACTTTACACACTGTCACTTGCACTTTACACACTGTCACTTGCACTTTACACACTGTCACTTGCACTTTACACACAGTCACTTGCACTTTACACACCGTCACTTGCACTTTACACACCGTCACTTGCACTTTACACACTGTCACTTGCACTTTACACACTGTCACTTGCACTTTACACACTGTCACTTGCACTTTACACACTGTCACTTGCACTTTACACACTGTCACTTGCACTTTACACACAGTCACTTGCACTTTACACACCGTCACTTGCACTTTACACACCGTCACTTGCACTTTACACACTGTCACTTGCACTTTACACACTGTCACTTGCACTTTACACACTGTCACTTGCACTTTACACACTGTCACTTGCACTTTACACACTGTCACTTGCACTTTACACACCGTCACTTGCACTTTACACACTGTCACTTGCACTTTACACACTGTCACTCGCACTTTACACACTGTCACTTGCACTTTACACACCGTCACTTGCACTTTACACACCGTCACTTGCACTTTACACACCGTCACTTGCACTTTACACACTGTCACTTGCACTTTACACACTGTCACTTGCACTTTACACACTGTCACTTGCACTTTACACACTGTCACTTGCACTTTACACACTGTCACTTGCACTTTACACACCGTCACTTGCACTTTACACACTGTCACTTGCACTTTACACACTGTCACTTGCACTTTACACACTGTCACTTGCACTTTACACACCGTCACTTGCACTTTACACACTGTCACTTGCACTTTACACACCGTCACTTGCACTTTACACACTGTCACTTGCACTTTACACACTGTCACTTGCACTTTACACACTGTCACTTGCACTTTACACACTGTCACTTGCACTTTACACACCGTCACTTGCACTTTACACACTGTCACTTGCACTTTACACACCGTCACTTGCACTTTACACACTGTCACTTGCACTTTACACACTGTCACTTGCACTTTACACACTGTCACTTGCACTTTACACACTGTCACTTGCACTTTACACACTGTCACTTGTACTTTACACACTGTCACTTGCACTTTACACACAGTCACTTGCACTTTACACACTGTCACTTGCACTTTACACACTGTCACTTGCACTTTACACACTGTCACTTGCACTTTACACACTGTCATTTGCACTTTACACACTGTCACTTACACTTTGCACACTGTCACTTGCACTTTACACACCGTCACTTGCACTTTACACACTGTCACTTGCACTTTACACACTGTCACTTGCACTTTACACACCGTCACTTGCACTTTACACACTGTCACTTGCACTTTACACACCGTCATTTGCACTTTACACACTCACTTGCACTTTACACACTGTCACTTGCACTTTACACACAGTCACTTGCACTTTACACACTGTCACTTGCACTTTACACACTGTCACTTGCACTTTACACACTGTCACTTGCACTTTACACACTGTCACTTGCACTTTACACACTGTCACTTGCACTTTACACACTGTCACTTGCACTTTACACACTGTCACTTGCACTTTACACACTGTCAATTGCACTTTACACACTGTCATTTGCACTTTACACACTGTCACTTGCACTTTACACACCGTCACTTGCACTTTACACACCGTCACTTGCACTTTACACACTGTCACTTGCACTTTACACACTGTCACTTGCACTTTACACACTGTCACTTACACTTTACACACTGTCACTTGCACTTTACACACCGTCACTTGCACTTTACACACCGTCACTTGCACTTTACACACTGTCACTTGCACTTTACACACTGTCACTTGCACTTTACACACTGTCACTTGCACTTTACACACTGTCACTTGCACTTCACACACTGTCACTTGCACTTTACACACTGTCACTTGCACTTTACACACTGTCACTTGCACTTTACACACAGTCACTTGCACTTTACACACCATCACTTGCATTTTACACACCGTCACTTGCACTTTACACACTGTCACTTGCACTTTACACACTGTCACTTGCACTTTACACACTGTCACTTGCACTTTACACACTGTCACTTGCACTTTACACACCGTCACTTGCACTTTACACACTGTCACTTGCACTTTCCACACCGTCATTTGCACTTTACACACTCACTTGCACTTTACACACTGTCACTTGCACTTTACACACAGTCACTTGCACTTTACACACTGTCACTTGCACTTTACACACTGTCACTTGCACTTTACACACTGTCACTTGCACTTTACACACTGTCACTTGCACTTTACACACTGTCACTTGCACTTTACACACAGTCACTTGCACTTTACACACCATCACTTGCATTTTACACACCGTCACTTGCACTTTACACACTGTCACTTGCACTTTACACACTGTCACTTGCACTTTACACACTGTCACTTGCACTTTACACACTGTCACTTGCACTTTACACACTGTCACTTGCACTTTACACACAGTCACTTGCACTTTACACACCGTCACTTGCACTTTACACACCGTCACTTGCACTTTACACACTGTCACTTGCACTTTACACACTGTCACTTGCACTTTACACACTGTCACTTGCACTTTACACACTGTCACTTGCACTTTACACACTGTCACTTGCACTTTACACACAGTCACTTGCACTTTACACACCGTCACTTGCACTTTACACACCGTCACTTGCACTTTACACACTGTCACTTGCACTTTACACACTGTCACTTGCACTTTACACACTGTCACTTGCACTTTACACACTGTCACTTGCACTTTACACACTGTCACTTGCACTTTACACACCGTCACTTGCACTTTACACACTGTCACTTGCACTTTACACACTGTCACTTGCACTTTACACACTGTCACTTGCACTTTACACACCGTCACTTGCACTTTACACACCGTCACTTGCACTTTACACACCGTCACTTGCACTTTACACACTGTCACTTGCACTTTACACACTGTCACTTGCACTTTACACACTGTCACTTGCACTTTACACACTGTCACTTGCACTTTACACACTGTCACTTGCACTTTATACACTGTCACTTGCACTTTACACACTGTCACTTGCACTTTACACACTGTCACTTGCACTTTACACACCGTCACTTGCACGTTACACACTGTCACTTGCACTTTACACACTGTCACTTGCACTTTACACACTGTCACTTGCACTTTACACACCGTCACTTGCACTTTACACACCGTCACTTGCACTTTACACACTGTCACTTGCACTTTACACACTGTCACTTGCGCTTTACACACCGCCACTTGCACTTTACACACTGTCACTTGCACTTTACACACTGTCACTTGCACTTTACACACAGTCACTTGCACTTTACACACCGTCACTTGCACTTTACACACTGTCACTTGCACTTTACACACTGTCACTTGCACTTCACACACTGTCACTTGCACTTTACACACTGTCACTTGTACTTTACACACTGTCACTTGCACTTTACACACCGTCACTTGCACTTTACACACCGTCACTTGCACTTTACACACAGTCACTTGCACTTTACACACCGTCACTTGCACTTTACACACCGTCACTTGCACTTTACACACTGTCACTTGCACTTTACACACAGTCACTTGCACTTTACACACCGTCACTTGCACTTTACACACTGTCACTTGCACTTTACACACTGTCACTTGCACTTCACACACTGTCACTTGCACTTTACACACTGTCACTTGCACTTTACACACCGTCACTTGCACTTTACACACTGTCACTTGCACTTTACACACTGTCACTTGCACTTTACACACCGTCACTTGCACTTTACACACCGTCACTTGCACTTTACACACTGTCACTTGCACTTTACACACTGTCACTTGCACTTTACACACCGCCACTTGCACTTTACACACTGTCACTTGCACTTTACACACTGTCACTTGCACTTTACACACTGTCACTTGCACTTCACACACTGTCACTTGCACTTTACACACTGTCACTTGCACTTTACACACTGTCACTTGCACTTTACACACCGTCACTTGCACTTTACACACCGTCACTTGCACTTTACACACAGTCACTTGCACTTTACACACTGTCACTTGCACTTTACACACTGTCACTTGCACTTTACACACTGTCACTTGCACTTTACACACCGTCACTTGCACTTTACACACCGTCACTTGCACTTTACACACTGTCACTTGCACTTTACACACAGTCACTTGCACTTTACACACCGTCACTTGCACTTTACACACTGTCACTTGCACTTTACACACTGTCACTTGCACTTTACACACTGTCACTTGCACTTTACACACTGTCACTTGCACTTTACACACCGTCACTTGCACTTTACACACTGTCACTTGCACTTTACACACTGTCACTTGCACTTTACACACTGTCACTTGCACTTTACACACAGTCACTTGCACTTTACACACCGTCACTTGCACTTTACACACTGTCACTTGCACTTTACACACTGTCACTTGCACTTTACACACCGTCACTTGCACTTTACACACTGTCACTTGCACTTTACACACTGTCACTTGCACTTTACACACTGTCACTTGCACTTTACACACAGTCACTTGCACTTTACACACCGTCACTTGCACTTTACACACTGTCACTTGCACTTTACACACTGTCACTTGCACTTTACACACTGTCACTTGCACTTTACACACTGTCACTTGCACTTTACACACTGTCACTTGCACTTTACACACTGTCACTTGCACTTTACACACTGTCACTTGCACTTTACACACTGTCACTTGCACTTTACACACTGTCACTTGCACTTTACACACAGTCACTTGCACTTTACACACTGTCACTTGCACTTTACACACTGTCACTTGCACTTTACACACTGTCACTTGCACTTTATACACTGTCACTTGCACTTTACACACTGGCACTTGCACTTTACACACTGTCACTTGCACTTTACACACCGTCACTTGCACTTTACACACTGTCACTTGCACTTTACACACTGTCACTTGCACTTTACACACTGTCACTTGCACTTTACACACCGTCACTTGCACTTTACACACCGTCACTTGCACTTTACACACTGTCACTTGCACTTTACACACTGTCACTTGCGCTTTACACACCGCCACTTGCACTTTACACACTGTCACTTGCACTTTACACACTGTCACTTGCACTTTACACACTGTCACTTGCACTTCACACACTGTCACTTGTACTTTACACACTGTCACTTGCACTTTACACACTGTCACTTGCACTTTACACACCGTCACTTGCACTTTACACACCGTCACTTGCACTTTACACACAGTCACTTACACTTTATACACTGTCACTTGCACTTTACACACTGTCACTTGCACTTTACACACTGTCACTTGCACTTTACACACCGTCACTTGCACTTTACACACTGTCACTTGCACTTTACACACTGTCACTTGCACTTTACACACTGTCACTTGCACTTTACACACCGTCACTTGCACTTTACACACAGTCACTTGCACTTTACACACAGTCACTTGCACTTTACACACTGTCACTTGCACTTTACACACTGTCACTTGCACTTTACACACTGTCACTTGCACTTTACACACCGTCACTTGCACTTTACACACCGTCACTTGCACTTTACACACTGTCACTTGCACTTTACACACAGTCACTTGCACTTTACACACCGTCACTTGCACTTTACACACTGTCACTTGCACTTTACACACTGTCACTTGCACTTTACACACTGTCACTTGCACTTTACACACTGTCACTTGCACTTTACACACCGTCACTTGCACTTTACACACTGTCACTTGCACTTTACACACTGTCACTTGCACTTTACACACTGTCACTTGCACTTTACACACAGTCACTTGCACTTTACACACCGTCACTTGCACTTTACACACTGTCACTTGCACTTTACACACTGTCACTTGCACTTTACACACCGTCACTTGCACTTTACACACTGTCACTTGCACTTTACACACTGTCACTTGCACTTTACACACTGTCACTTGCACTTTACACACAGTCACTTGCACTTTACACACTGTCACTTGCACTTTACACACTGTCACTTGCACTTTACACACTGTCACTTGCACTTTACACACTGTCACTTGCACTTTACACACTGTCACTTGCACTTTACACACTGTCACTTGCACTTTACACACTGTCACTTGCACTTTACACACTGTCACTTGCACTTTACACACTGTCACTTGCACTTTACACACCGTCACTTGCACTTTACACACTGTCACTTGCACTTTACACACAGTCACTTGCACTTTACACACTGTCCCTTGCACTTTACACACTGTCACTTGCACTTTACACACAGTCACTTGCACTTTACACACCGTCACTTGCACTTTACACACTGTCACTTGCACTTTACACACTGTCACTTGCACTTTACACACTGTCACTTGCACTTTACACACAGTCACTTGCACTTTACACACCGTCACTTTCACTTTACACACTGTCACTTGCACTTTACACACTGTCACTTGCACTTTACACTCCGTCACTTGCACTTTACACACTGTCACTTGCACTTTACACACCGTCACTTGCACTTTACACACTGTCACTTGCACTTTACACACTGTCACTTGCACTTTACACACTGTCACTTGCACTTTACACACTGTCACTTGCACTTTACACACTGTCACTTGCACTTTACACACTGTCACTTGCACTTTACACACTGTCACTTGCACTTTACACACTGTCACTTGCACTTTACACACTGTCACTTGCACTTTACACACTGTCACTTGCACTTTACACACTGTCACTTGCACTTTACACACTGTCACTTGCACTTTACACACTGTCACTTGCACTTTACACACCGTCACTTGCACTTTACACACCGTCACTTGCACTTTACACACAGTCACTTGCACTTTACACACCGTCACTTGCACTTTACACATTGTCACTTGCACTTTACACACTGTCACTTGCACTTCACACACTGTCACTTGCACTTTACACACTGTCACTTGCACTTTACACACTGTCACTTGCACTTTACACACCGTCACTTGCACTTTACACACCGTCACTTGCACTTTACACACAGTCACTTGCACTTTACACACTGTCACTTGCACTTTACACACTGTCACTTGCACTTTACACACAGTCACTTGCACTTTACACACCGTCACTTGCACTTTACACACTGTCACTTGCACTTTACACACAGTCACTTGCACTTTACACACAGTCACTTGCACTTTACACACTGTCACTTGCACTTTACACACTGTCACTTGCACTTTACACACAGTCACTTGCACTTTACACACTGTCACTTGCACTTTACACACTGTCACTTGCACTTTACACACAGTCACTTGCACTTTACACACTGTCACTTACACTTTACACACAGTCACTTGCACTTTACACACCGTCACTTGCACTTTACACACCGTCACTTGCACTTTACACACTGTCACTTGCACTTTACACACTGTCACTTGCACTTTACACACAGTCACTTGCACTTTACACACTGTCACTTGCACTTTACACACTGTCACTTGCACTTTACACACAGTCACTTGCACTTTACACACCGTCACTTGCACTTTACACACCGTCACTTGCACTTTACACACAGTCACTTGCACTTTACACACCGTCACTTGCACTTTACACACCGTCACTTGCACTTTACACACAGTCACTTGCACTTTACACACAGTCACTTGCACTTTACACACTGTCACTTGCACTTTACACACTGTCACTTGCACTTTACACACAGTCACTTGCACTTTACACACTGTCACTTGCACTTTACACACTGTCACTTGCACTTTACACACAGTCGCTTGCACTTTACACACCGTCACTTGCACTTTACACACCGTCACTTGCACTTTACACACAGTCACTTGCACTTTACACACTGTCACTTGCACTTTACACACCGTCACTTGCACTTTACACAACGTCACTTGCACTTTACACACAGTCACTTGCACTTTACACACTGTCACTTGCACTTTACACACCGTCACTTGCACTTTACACACTGTCACTTGCACTTTACACACTGTCACTTGCACTTTACACACTGTCACTTGCACTTTACACACTGTCACTTGCACTTTACACACTGTCACTTGCACTTTACACACTGTCACTTGCACTTTACACACTGTCACTTGCACTTTACACACCGTCACTTGCACTTTACACACTGTCACTTGCACTTTACACACAGTCACTTGCACTTTACACACCGTCACTTGCACTTTACACATTGTCACTTGCACTTTACACACTGTCACTTGCACTTCACACACTGTCACTTGCACTTTACACACTGTCACTTGCACTTTACACACTGTCACTTGCACTTTACACACCGTCACTTGCACTTTACACACCGTCACTTGCACTTTACACACAGTCACTTGCACTTTACACACTGTCACTTGCACTTTACACACTGTCACTTGCACTTTACACACAGTCACTTGCACTTTACACACCGTCACTTGCACTTTACACACTGTCACTTGCACTTTACACACAGTCACTTGCACTTTACACACAGTCACTTGCACTTTACACACTGTCACTTGCACTTTACACACTGTCACTTGCACTTTACACACAGTCACTTGCACTTTACACACTGTCACTTGCACTTTACACACTGTCACTTGCACTTTACACACAGTCACTTGCACTTTACACACTGTCACTTACACTTTACACACAGTCACTTGCACTTTACACACCGTCACTTGCACTTTACACACCGTCACTTGCACTTTACACACTGTCACTTGCACTTTACACACTGTCACTTGCACTTTACACACAGTCACTTGCACTTTACACACTGTCACTTGCACTTTACACACTGTCACTTGCACTTTACACACAGTCACTTGCACTTTACACACCGTCACTTGCACTTTACACACCGTCACTTGCACTTTACACACAGTCACTTGCACTTTACACACCGTCACTTGCACTTTACACACCGTCACTTGCACTTTACACACAGTCACTTGCACTTTACACACAGTCACTTGCACTTTACACACTGTCACTTGCACTTTACACACTGTCACTTGCACTTTACACACAGTCACTTGCACTTTACACACTGTCACTTGCACTTTACACACTGTCACTTGCACTTTACACACAGTCGCTTGCACTTTACACACCGTCACTTGCACTTTACACACCGTCACTTGCACTTTACACACAGTCACTTGCACTTTACACACAGTCACTTGCACTTTACACACTGTCACTTGCACTTTACACACCGTCACTTGCACTTTACACAACGTCACTTGCACTTTACACACAGTCACTTGCACTTTACACACTGTCACTTGCACTTTACACACCGTCACTTGCACTTTACACACCGTCACTTGCACTTTACACACTGTCACTTGCACTTTACACACTGTCACTTGCACTTTACACACTGTCACTTGCACTTTACACACAGTCACTTGCACTTTACACACAGTCACTTGCACTTTACACACTGTCACTTGCACTTTACACAGTGTCACTTGCACTTTACACACCGTCACTTGCACTTTACACACCGTCACTTGCACTTTACACACAGTCACTTGCACTTTACACACAGTCACTTGCACTTTACACACCGTCACTTGCACTTTACACACTGTCACTTGCACTTTACACAGTCACTTGCACTTTACACACCGTCACTTGCACTTTACACACTGTCACTTGCACTTTACACACAGTCACTTGCACTTTACACACCGTCACTTGCACTTTACACACTGTCACTTGCACTTTACACACAGTCACTTGCAGTTTACACACAGTCACTTGCACTTTACACACAGTCACTTGCACTTTACACACAGTCACTTGCACTTTACACACAGTCACTTGCACTTTACACACAGTCACTTGCACTTTACACACAGTCACTTGCACTTTACACACAGTCACTTGCACTTTACACACAGTCACTTGCACTTTACACACAGTCACTTGCACTTAACACACAGTCACTTGCACTTTACACACAGTCACTTGCACTTTACACACAGTCACTTGCACTTTACACACTGTCACTTGCACTTTACACACTGTCACTTGCACTTTACACACTGTCACTTGCACTTTACACACCGTCACTTGCACTTTACACACTGTCACTTGCACTTTACACACCGTGACTTGCACTTTACACACAGTCACTTGCACTTTACACACAGTCACTTGCACTTTACACACTGTCACTTGCACTTTACACACTGTCACTTGCACTTTACACACTGTCACTTGCACTTTACACACCGTCACTTGCACTTTACACACTGTCACTTGCACTTTACACACAGTCACTTGCACTTTACACACAGTCACTTGCACGTCACGTTGCTCATCAGATATTCCATCGCCTGAACATTCGTTCTCCAAAGGAAAAAAATCAGCTATTCCATTTTTTAAATTATTTATAAGATTTTTAAAATAACGTCTCACCTAGCCTTACACACATATAATTTTTTTTATTCAGTATAAATTTTGCTGATTTAATTATTATTTTAGGATTATTATTATTATTATTATTTATGATAATAATAATAATAATAATAATAACAATATTATTATTATTATTATTATTATTATTATTATTATTATTATTATTATTATTATTATTATTATTATTATTATTATTGCTACGTCAGCAGTCTCACACGACGGCAGTGTGGTGCAAAAGATTACACTTTCTTGCATGAAGTGTACAAACATCACTATTCTGATGACTCTCCGAACATCAACATTAACAGCTAACACAGTGTTTCTCCCACCCTTAGGATTCAAGTCCCGCTGATCGGTTTCCTCTGAAACCCTTCAAAAAGTGTTGCCCTGCTCACTTTCCAACTGCACATCAAATCTAAGTCAGATGTGACTGGAGGAAAAAACATTCCAACTGCACAGCGAACCTTACTCAGATGCGAATGGGAAAAACAAGCAACAAAGGGGAGGTTTATCTGTGTTAAGAGTCGTTCTCATATACTGAGTTACTTAACACCATGAATGATGTAGTCGAAGTTTTTATGGTTAAAATTAAAAATTAAAATGTATTTATTGTACTTGTATATAAATCATCAAATACCACTTCCCAGCAACACAAAAACCAACCTAAGATCCCGACCCAAATATTTTATTTCATGGTGACTTCCATTTAATGCACTTAGATTAGAAGAATGTAGCAAAGACTTTAATAGCAGAGAGAATCCCAGGAGCAAGTTTGGATGACCTACCAAGACTCTTCAATAAATTAACCTTATACCAACAAACAGCGAAACCGACCAGACTAGAAAATACTCTACGCCTGAAAATAATTGTATCGAAGACAATAAATTCTGACCACAACTTAAGAGACGTTCATACATTCATACTCACTGGTCCTAACAAACAAAACCCATATTTTAGCAAAGTTAACTTTAAAAACAAGAACATCAACAGAGAGCTAATAAATAGTGAGCTTACTGAAATATGCTGGAAAAACAATATGATAAACAAGGACTTGAACCGGTATTTTGAGAGGATGAACTTACTGGCACTAGAAATATGTTCCAGACACGAACTATTACTAATGAGGAGGAGGAGAAGAAGAAGGTATATGTTAGAAGGGAAGAGGTGCACTCTCTTTAGGAGAAGACAACTGATAACACAGCTCCTCAAAAGCAGCAGAATATCTGAACAACGAAAAGCAAGACTGATTAGAGAATTAGAAAATGCTGAGATCAAATTGAATGGATCACGCTTAGTTCAGCAGAAAGAGAGAGAGAGAGAGAGAGAGAGAGAGAGAGAGAGAGAGAGAGAGAGAGAGAGAGAGAGAGAGAGAGAGAGAGAGAGAGAGAGAGAGAGAGAGAGAGCGTGAGTAAAATCCATAAGTAAAATTCAGAGAAATCCAAAATACTTCATCTTACATACAACATCCAGGGCAACAACATCATCTAGTATCAAATCTTTGATTAAAGAAGATTGACCATTCACTGACGACTACAAAGGAGTGAAATACTTATATGTCAATACTATTCATCGTTCGGTGAGGTATAAAGCCCCATATAGACTGACAGCCCAAATGAGTTCTTCACGAAAGAGACACAAAATGCTATCGTCAGCTTCATATTCTCTGATATACGTTAACCTAACCTCACTTGACTTCTAAGAAGCCATTGATTGCATGTCAATACATTCAACCCCAGGCCCTAACTCATGAAACTCCATTGTTATAAAGAATTGCAAGAAGCCGTTATCAAATGCCTAAAATATTTTGTGGAGAAAGTGTCTGTACACTACAGTCATCCCACAATCATTAAAACCTTCCCATACAGCCCCACTCCACAAAGGTGGCAGAAAGCAATTGCGCTGACATCTCACATTACCAAGGTTTTTGAAGGAGTTTTAGAACATAAGAACATAAGAAAGGAGGAACACTGCAGCATGCCTGTTGGCCCATACTAGACAGGTCCTTTACAATCCATCCCACTTACAAAACATTTGCCCAAGCCAATTTTCAATTCCCAACCCAATTTTCAATGCCCAACCGAATTTTCAATTTACGAAGCAAAATTACAAGTCACATGGAATCGCAGCAGTTGCACAACCCAGGTCAGCATAAGCTCGGAACAGGACGCTACTGCTTTTCGCAGCCCCCTAAACCTTTACGTCATTGTCTTAGATACACTGGAAAACTAGTAAAATGCAGAAATAGTATACATCTACTTTGCAAAAACTTTTGATAAGTGCACTCATGGGTAATTGCGAAAAAAATGCACACAAAAGGAATAATTGGAAAGGCGATTAGATGTAACTTCCTAATTAATAGAACGCAGAGAATAAGAAACAGAGAAAAATTAGGAGCAGCTATAGTGACAAGGTGTGCTTCCCAAGTATAGTACTCGCCCCTCTTCTTTCTCATTCTCATATCTGACATAGACAAGGATGTGGAAAATTACATTTATCTGGATGTTCATAAGGTACATACCAGTAAATGGTAATAAAGATCATTATTATTTATCAAGGTTACACAGACAAGTAGGAATTTGGGACACCTAGGTCGCAAAAATGTCCCCCTTCGATACCTACAACTGTCATATCCACAAGTTGCTCTAGACCTATAATTACAAATGAAATGTACATCACCAGGAATTCTGGTAAATATATAAATTTGTGGACTGTATATTAAAATTAATAAGTGATTATATATACACACATTTACATAACAGAAGGAGAATATATCTTAATATCACTCACCAATTTGACTGGAGATTAAGGTGTATCATACTCAGAAAACCTCATTCTAACTAAATTTATGAAAATAATGCTGACCAGAATTATAACACAAATCTAGATAGCTTATCTGAGGTTCCTGGAGCTGTCTTGTCCAGTCGCCTGATATCTCAAGTTATGCAGGAATGCACATCCAACAATTTCGGCTCCTATTTGAGAGGTGTCAGCCCAATTTTACCTCTAGAGCACGAAAATTCTTCCCAATATTCACTAACGTTTGTGTCCAATTCAAAAACACAATGGCGAGTCTCCTCTGCACAGGCGCAGGGCTTCCCATTTTCGATAACATATTTTTTATTAAATACAGTATGGCCATCTGTTTACATATAACTACTGTATTTCTGGAAAATATATACAGTATTTTCCACAAAGGACATAAACTATAGCACTCTATCATCCACTGCAACTGATACTAGAATCTGTGAGAGTGGTATTCATAGAAAACAGAGCACGTTTCCAAGTTCATATCAACCAAGTTTTCCAGTAAGCTACTGACAACAATATGATATTCAACGAGGAAAAATTTCACTAATTACTGAAGCACAGGAAAGAGAAACAAAATCAGAGTGCAAGTAAACCCAAACTACTCAATAGAACGTAAGTCTAATGTGAGAGACCTGGGAGTGATAATGACAGAAAAATCTCACACGCAAGAAGTATAAAAATGTTATTGTAAGGAAAATGACAGGTTGGATAACTAGAACCTTCAAAACAAGGGATGCCAAACCAATTATGACACTCTTCCAGTCACTTCTTCTCTCTAGGATGGAATATTGATATGTACTAACCTCCCTGTCTTATAATTTATAGCTTTCAAAGTTTACGTCTTCTTGTTGTTGTGGTTGTTGTTGATGATTTGGCTGTTGTTGTTGTTGTTGTGGGTGTTGTTGCTGTTGTTTCAACTGTTGTTGTAACTGTTGTTGTTGCTGTTGCTGTTATGGCTGTTGTTGTTCTTGATGTGGTTGTTTCTGTTCTTTTTGTGGTTGCTGGTTGTTGTTGGTTACCGGCTATTGTCGTTGTAGCCTTTAATTGAAATATTACTATCATTATGTTGGGAAGCGCTTGAACTATAGGAAATGGAAGGAAATCAGGTTTGATACCACGAAGAGCAGCTCAAATTCTATGGATCGGGAGCCCTTCACCAGTATCAACGCGCCTACCTCCCTTGAAGGAAAGGAAAGTGAGTAGACAAACATCTCTAACAAACTGTGAACTCTAGAAGTATTTAAATGTTTACGAATGTATGTGTGCGTCCCCTGAAGCAGTTTCTTGTCTTCTATGTCTTGCACCCATGTGATGCCATGGACAGATGTGCGGCTTTGTGTGTGAGCTATTCGCTTTCTACACTACTCACAAAACTGCTGTCACCCAACCATTTGGGTGACAGCAGTTAACTGTATGGAAATATAGATTAATTAAAATAACGTTTGATTAAGTTAACCTATGCTAACTTAGGCTAACTAATATTTATTTCTGGTCTCGGTTTAGACCGTGCAGAAATTAAGTCAGTGCGTGCGAGAACCAACTTTCTCTTTGGAAGTCAGGTTGCTGGGAGACTTCTAACTGAAGGATAACAGTACTTTTAAACACACTGACTCTACTTCCTGTAGAAAAAATGTAATTTAACAGCGTCAGGTCCCAGTGGTGAAATATCAAGGCCGGAAACCCGTGTCAAATGTCAAGCATTCGAAATGTTAGGCAATGACTGTGTCAACTCTGCAACTTTTTTTTTTTATGTAATAAAGTTGGTAGAATTACCGACAATATGTAAAGTAAAATGACACAAGTGCAACTAATGTAACATTTTACTTTACAACTTTTTTTTTACTTCGTTTAAAAAAGTAATGGCTTTCACCGTCACTTGCACTTTACACACCACCACTTGCACTTTACACACCGTCACTTGCACTTTACACACCGTCACTTGCACTTTACACACAGTCACTTGCACTTTACACACTGTCACTTGCACTTTACACACCATCACTTGCACTTTACACACTGTCACTTGCACTTCACACACCGTCATTTGCACTTTACACACTCACTTGCACTTTACACACTGTCACTTGCACTTTACACACTGTCACTTGCACTTTACACACTGTCACTTGCACTTTACACACTGTCACTTGCACTTTACACACCGTCACTTGCACTTTACACACTGTCACTTGCACTTTACACACTGTCACTTGCACTTTACACACTGTCACTTGCACTTTACACACCGTCACTTGCACTTTACACACTGTCACTTGCACTTTACACACTGTCACTTGCACTTTACACACCGTCACTTGCACTTTACACACTGTCACTTGCACTTTACACACTGTCACTTTCACTTTACACACTGTCACTTGCACTTTACACACTGTCACTTGCACTTTACACACCGTCACTTGCACTTTACACACAGTCACTTGCACTTTACACACTGTCACTTGCACTTTACACACCATCACTTGCACTTTACACACTGTCACTTGCACTTTACACACCGTCATTTGCACTTTACACACTCACTTGCACTTTACACACTGTCACTTGCACTTTACACACAGTCACTTGCACTTTACACACTGTCACTTGCACTTTACACACTCACTTGCACTTTACACACAGTCACTTGCACTTTACACACAGTCACTTGCACTTTACACACAGTCACTTGCACTTTACACACAGTCACTTGCACTTTACACACTGTCACTTGCACTTTACACACCGTCATTTGCACTTTACACACTCACTTGCACTTTACACACTGTCACTTGCACTTTACACACAGTCACTTGCACTTTACACACTGTCACTTGCACTTTACACACTCACTTGCACTTTACACACAGTCACTTGCACTTTACACACAGTCACTTGCACTTTACACACAGTCACTTGCACTTTACACACAGTCACTTGCACTTTACACACTGTCACTTGCACTTTACACACTCACTTGCACTTTACACACAGTCACTTGCACTTTACACACAGTCACTTGCACTTTACACACAGTCACTTGCACTTTACACACTGTCACTTGCACTTTACACACAGTCACTTGCACTTTACACACAGTCACTTGCACTTTACACACAGTCACTTGCACTTTACACACAGTCACTTGCACTTTACACACAGTCACTTGCACTTTACACACTGTCACTTGCACTTTACACACAGTCACTTGCACTTTACACACTGTCACTTGCACTTTACACACAGTCACTTGCACTTTACACACAGTCACTTGCACTTTACACACAGTCACTTGCACTTTACACACCGTCACTTGCACTTTACACACCGTCACTTGCACTTTACACACTGTCACTTGCACTTTACACACTGTCACTTGCACTTTACACACAGTCACTTGCACTTTACACACAGTCACTTGCACTTTACACACAGTCACTTGCACTTTACACACCGTCACTTGCACTTTACACACTGTCACTTGCACTTTACACACTGTCACTTGCACTTTACACACAGTCACTTGCACTTTACACACAGTCACTTGCACTTTACACACCGTCACTTGCACTTTACACACAGTCACTTGCACTTTACACACAGTCACTTGCACTTTACACACTGTCACTTGCACTTTACACACAGTCACTTGCACTTTACACACAGTCACTTGCACTTTACACACAGTCACTTGCACTTTACACACCGTCACTTGCACTTTACACACTGTCACTTGCACTTTACACACAGTCACTTGCACTTTACACACAGTCACTTGCACTTTACACACTGTCACTTGCACTTTACACACAGTCACTTGCACTTTACACACAGTCACTTGCACTTTACACACTGTCACTTGCACTTTACACACCGTCACTTGCACTTTACACACCGTCACTTGCACTTTACACACTGTCACTTGCACTTTACACACTGTCACTTGCACTTTACACACAGTCACTTGCACTTTACACACAGTCACTTGCACTTTACACACCGTCACTTGCACTTTACACACAGTCACTTGCACTTTACACACAGTCACTTGCACTTTACACACAGTCACTTGCACTTTACACACTGTCACTTGCACTTTACACACAGTCACTTGCACTTTACACACCGTCACTTGCACTTTACACACAGTCACTTGCACTTTACACACAGTCACTTGCACTTTACACACCGTCACTTGCACTTTACACACAGTCACTTGCACTTTACACACAGTCACTTGCACTTTACACACTGTCACTTGCACTTTACACACCGTCACTTGCACTTTACACACAGTCACTTGCACTTTACACACAGTCACTTGCACTTTACACACCGTCACTTGCACTTTACACACTGTCACTTGCACTTTACACACCGTCACTTGCACTTTACACACAGTCACTTGCACTTTACACACTGTCACTTGCACTTTACACACCGTCACTTGCACTTTACACACAGTCACTTGCACTTTACACACCGTCACTTGCACTTTACACACAGTCACTTGCACTTTACACACAGTCACTTGCACTTTACACACCGTCACTTGCACTTTACACACAGTCACTTGCACTTTACACACAGTCACTTGCACTTTACACACTGTCACTTGCACTTTACACACCGTCACTTGCACTTTACACACAGTCACTTGCACTTTACACACTGTCACTTGCACGTCACACACCGTCACTTGCACGTCACACACCGTCACTTGCACGTCACACACCGTCACTTGCACGTCACACACCGTCACTTGCACGTCACACACCGTCACTTGCACGTCACACACCGTCACTTGCACGTCACACACCGTCACTTGCACTTTACACACCGTCACTTGCACTTTACACACAGTCACTTGCACTTTACACACTGTCACTTGCACGTCACACACCGTCACTTGCACGTCACACACCGTCACTTGCACGTCACACACCGTCACTTGCACGTCACACACCGTCACTTGCACGTCACATCGCCTGAACATTCGTTCTCCAAAGGAAAAAAAATCAGCTATTCCATTTTTTAAATTATTTATAAGATTTTTAAAATAACGTCTCACCTAGCCTTACACACATTTAAATTTTTTTATTCAGTATAAATTTTGCTGATTTAATTATTATTTTAGGATTATTATTATTATTATTATTATTTATGATAATAATAATAATAATAATAATAATAATAATAATAATAATAATAACAATATTATTATTATTCTTATTATTCTTCTTATTATTATTATTATTATTATTATTATTATTATTATTATTATTGCTACGTCAGCAGTCTCACACGACGGCAGTGTGGTGCAAAAGATTAAACTTTCTTGCATGAAGTGTGCAAACATCACTATTCTGATGACTCTCCGAACATCAACATTAACAGCTAACACAGTGTTTCTTCCACCCTTAGGATTTAAGTCCCGCTGATCGGTTTCCTCTGAAACCCTTCAAAAAATGTTGCCCTGCTCACTTTCCAACTGCACATCAAATCTAAGTCAGATGTGACTGGAGGAAAAAACATTCCAACTGCACAGCGAACCTTACTCAGATGCGAATGGGAAAAACAAGCAACAAAGGGGAGGTTGATCTGTGTTAAGAGTCGTTCTCATATACTGAGTTACTTAACCCCATGAATGATGTAGTCGAAGTTTTTATGGTTAAAATTAAAAATTAAAATGTATTTATTGTACTTGTATATAAATCATCAAATACCACTTCCCAGCAACACAAAAACCAACCTAAGATCCCGACCCAAATATTTTATTTCATGGTGACTTCAATTTAATGCACTTAGATTAGAAGAATGTAGCAAAGACTTTAATAGCAGAGAGAATCCCAGGAGCAAGTTTGGATGACCTTCCAAGACTCTTCAATAAATTAACCTTATACCAACAAACAGCGAAACCGACCAGACTAGAAAATACTCTACGCCTGAAAATAATTGTATCGAAGACAATAAATTCTGACCACAACTTAAGAGACGTTCATACATTCATACTCACTGATCCTAACCAACAAAACCCATATTTCAGCAAAGTTAACTTTAAAAACAAGAACATCAACAGAGAGCTTACTGAAATATGCTGGAAAAACAATATGATAAACAAGGACTTGAACCGGTATTTTGAGAGGATGAACTTACTGGCACTAGAAATATGTTCCAGACACGAACTATTACTAATGAGGAGGAGGAGAAGAAGAAGGTATATGTTAGAAGGGAAGAGGTGCACTCTCTTTAGGAGAAGACAACTGATAACACAGCTCCTCAAAAGCAGCAGAATATCTGAACAACGAAAAGCAAGACTGATTCGAGAATTAGAAAATGCTGAGATCAAATTGAATGGATCACGCTTAGTTCAGCAGAAAGAGAGAGAGAGAGAGAGAGAGAGAGAGAGAGAGAGAGAGAGAGAGAGAGAGAGAGAGAGAGAGAGAGAGAGAGAGAGAGAGAGAGAGAGAGAGAGAGAGAGAGAGAGAGAGAGAGAGAGAGGGAGAGCGTGAGTAAAATCCATAAGTAAAATTCAGAGAAATCCAAAATACTTCATCTTACATACAACATCCAGGGCAACAACATCATCTAGTATCAAATCTTTGATTAAAGAAGATTGACCATTCACTGACGACTACAAAGGAGTGAAATACTTATATGTCAATACTATTCATCGTTCGGTGAGGTATAAAGCCCCATATAGACTGACAGCCCAAATGAGTTCTTCACGAAAGAGACACAAAATGCTATCGTCAGCTTCATATTCTCTGATATACGTTAACCTAACCTCACTTGACTTCTAAGAAGCCATTGATTGCATGTCAATACATTCAACCCCAGGCCCTAACTCATGAAACTCCATTGTTATAAAGAATTGCAAGAATTGCCGTTATCAAATGCCTAAAATATTTTGTGGAGAAAGTGTCTGTACACTACAGTCATCCCACAATCTTAATTTAAAACCTTCCCATACAGCCCCACTCCACAAAGGTGGCAGAAAGCAATTGCGCTGACATCTCACATTACCAAGGTTTTTGAAGGAGTTTTAGAACATAAGAACATAAGAAAGGAGGAACACTGCAGCATGCCTGTTGGCCCATACTAGACAGGTTTTTTACAATCCATCCCACTAACAAAACATTTGCCCAAGCCAATTTTCAATTCCCAACCCAATTTTCAATGCCCAACCGAATTTTCAATTTACGAAGCAAAATTACAAGTCACATGAAATCGCAGCAGTTGCACAACCCAGGTCAGCATAAGCTCGGAACAGGACGCTACTGCTTTTCGCAGCCCCCTAAACCTTTACGTCATTGTCTTAGATACACTGGAAAACTAGTAAAATGCAGAAATAGTATACATCTACTTTGCAAAAACTTTTGATAAGTGCACTCATGGGTAATTGGGAAAAAAATGCACACAAAAGGAATAATTGGAAAGGCGATTAGATGTAACTTCCTAATTAATAGAACGCAGAGAATAAGAAACAAAGAAAAATTAGGAGCAGCTATAGTGACAAGGTGTGCTTCCCAAGCATAGTACTCGCCCCTCTTCTTTCTCATTCTCATATCTGACATAGACAAGGATGTGGAAAATTGCATTTATCTGGATGTTCATAAGGTACATACCAGTAAATGGTAATAAAGATCATTATTATTTATCAAGGTTACACAGACAAGTAGGAATTTGGGACACCTAGGTCGCAAAAATGTCCCCCTTCGATACCTACAACTGTCATATCCACAAGTTGCTCTAGACCTATAATTACAAATGAAATGTACATCACCAGGAATTCTGGTAAATATATAAATTTGTGGACTGTATATTAAAATTAATAAGTGATTATATATACACACATTTACATAACAGAAGGAGAATATATCTTAATATCACTCACCAATTTGACTGGAGATTAAGGTGTATCATACTCAGAAAACCCCATTCTAACTAAATTTATGAAAATAATGCTGACCAGAATTATAACACAAATCTAGATAGCTTATCTGAGGTTCCTGGAGCTGTCTTGTCCAGTCGCCTGATATTTCAAGTTATGCAGGAATGCACATTCAACAATTTCGGCTCCTATTTGAGAGGTGTCAGCCCAATTTTACCTCTAGAGCACGAAAATTCTTCCCAATATTCACTAACGTTTGTGTCCAATTCAAAAACACAATGGCGAGTCTCCTCTGCGCAGGCGCAGGGCTTCCCATTTTCGATAACATAATTTTTATTAAATACAGTATGGCCATCTGTTTACATATAACTACTGTATTTCTGGAAAATATATACAGTATTTTCCACAAAGGACATAAACTATAGCACTCTATCATCCACTGCAACTGATACTAGAATCTGTGAGAGTGGTATTCATAGAAAACAGAGCACGTTTCCAAGTTCATATCAACCAAGTTTTCCAGTAAGCTACTGACAACAATATGATATTCAACGAGGAAAAATTTCACTAATTACTGAAGCACAGGAAAGAGAAACAAAATCAGAGTGCAAGTAAACCCAGACTACTCAATAGAACGTAAGTCTAATGTGAGAGACCTGGGAGTGATAATGACAGAAAAATCTCACACGCAAGAAATATAAAAATGTTATTGTAAGGAAAATGACAGGTTGGATAACTAGAACCTTCAAAACAAGGGATGCCAAACCAATTATGACACTCTTCCAGTCACTTCTTCTCTCTAGGATGGAATATTGATATGTACTAACCTCCCTGTCTTATAATTTATAGCTTTCAAAGTTTACGTCTTCTTGTTGTGGTTGTTGTTGATGATTTGGCTGTTGTTGTTGTTGTTGTTGTGGGTGTTGTTGCTGTTGTTTCAACTGTTGTTGTAACTGTTGTTGTTGCTGTTGCTGTTATGGCTGTTGTTGTTCTTGATGTGGTTGTTTCTGTTCTTTTTGTGGTTGCTGGTTGTTGTTGGTTACCGGCTATTGTCGTTGTAGCCTTTAATTGAAATATTATTATCATTATGTTGGGAAGCGCTTGAACTATAGGAAATGGAAGGAAATCAGGTTTGATACCACGAAGAGCAGCTCAAATTCTTTGGATCGGGAGCCCTTCACCAGTATCAACGCACCTACCTCCCTTGAAGGAAAGGAAAGTGAGTAGACAAACATCTCTAACAAACTGTGAACTCTAGAAGTATTTAAATGTTTACGAATGTATGTGTGCGTCCCCTGAAGCAGTTTCTTGTCTTCTATGTCTTGCACCCATGTGATGCCATGGACAGATGTGCGGCTTTGTGTGTGAGCTATTCGCTTTCTACACTACTCACAAAACTGCTGTCACCCAACCATTTGGGTGACAGCAGTTAACTGTATGGAAATATAGATTAATTAAAATAACGTTTGATTAAGTTAACCTATGCTAACTTAGGCTAACTAATATTTATTTCTGGTCTCGGTTTAGACCGTGCAGAAATTAAGTCAGTGCGTGCGAGAACCAACTTTCTCTTTGGAAGTCAGGTTGCTGGGAGACTTCTAACTGAAGGATAACAGTACTTTTAAACACACTGACTCTACTTCCTGTAGAAAAAATGTAATTTAACAGCGTCAGGTCCCAGTGG
>NC_091327.1:32049832-32169832 GCF_038502225.1 Cherax quadricarinatus
ATACCTGTGTAGTTCCCCATTTTATAGTTTGGCCTGTCCCCTTCAGTTCCTGTTACCTTCTCCACTTGTAACTCTACTATATAATCAATACTCAGAACCACGTGATCGCTAGCTCCAAGGGGCCTCTCGTAAGTGATGTCCTCAATGTCTGAACTGCTCAGGGTGAACACAAGATCCAGTCTTGCTGGCTCATCCTCCCCTCTCTCTCTGGTTGTGTCCCTGACATGTTGAAGCATGAGGTTTTCAAGTATCACATCCATCATCTTGGCTCTCCATGTTTCGGGACCCCCATGTGGCTCCAGGTTTTCCCAGTCGATCTCCCTGTGGTTGAAATCGCCCATTACCAGTAACTTTGCTCTGCTCGAGTGAGCTCTTCTTGCCACCTCAGCCAGTGTGTCCACCATCACCCTGTTGTTTTCTTCGTACTCCTCTCTTGGCCTCCTGCAGTTCTGTGGTGGGTTATACATCACTCCAATGACTACTTTATGTTCTCCAGACTGAATTGTACCTACAATGTAGTCTCTTTCTCCAATCATGTCCATGCCTTCCATTTCCTCAAATCCCCATCGGTGTTTTATGAGCAGTGCAACCCCTCCTCCCCCTCTACTCCTTCTATCTTTCCTCAGGATCTGATATCCCATTGGGAAGATTGTGTCTGTTATTGTCTCAGCAAGTTTTGTTTCTGTGACTGCTATGATGTCTGGGGATTTTTCACTGATTTTTTCTTTCCACTCCTCATGTTTATTCGTTATTCCATCCGCGTTTGTGTACCAAACTTTCAGTTTCTTTTCTATCACTGTGGTCATGCAAGAATATTGGGGTTGGGGGAGCGAGAGCCTTGGTGGGGGCCTATATGGGGCTGTGGTGTAGGTGGGGTTTGTGATGATGGGGTGGGGTCAGAATGCCCATAAGGGACAGCTGTTGGGGTGAGGTTTGTGATATGGGGGTTGGTGGCAGAGGGAACAGTGAGTGGGTTGTAGTATAGGTTGCTCAGTTGCGTTGGGAATGTCGCGGTTGGAGTCTTTTGGTGGGAGATTCTGTGGGGTGTGTTTGCCCTTCCTCCTGTGTCTGGGTCCTGCTCATCTTCGTCATTGCCTCTCATTCCTCCTTGCGTCTCTGTACCCTCTCTTTCAGTGTATTCCTTTCTTCTTGTGTTCTGTTGCGGTCGAGGTATACTCTCTGGTACCCCTGTTTGTCCCTCAGTCTTGCTTTCTCTTGCAGAATCCTGGTTCGAACTGATTCTTCCTTGAAAATTACTTTGACAGGCCGTATCCTTCTACTCGCAAACCACCCAATTCTCTGAAAATTTGTCACCTGGGTCATATCGCTTTCACCTATTGTTTTCATGATGCCTTCAATCATTTTTTTCTCCTCCTGTTTTATTTCTTCGAAGTTGTCCCCCTTGGCTTCTTGGAGCCCGTATACAAAAACTGACCTCGCCCTTTCCTCCTCCCACTGAGTCTCCATCTGCTTCCTCTGAGGCATTTTATTTCCTTCCATTGACATGTTCTTGCTTTCAGTCCCTGTCATATCTGAAACTTCTATTCTCAGTGAACTGTCTTTCATGACCAGCTGTCCCTTGCTACTGCAGTTGGCTGTTAGAATCTCTGCATATAGCATGCCTTCATTGTCTTCGGACCTGTCATTTGATCTTAGTGTGCTCCTCGTCTTTTCCCTGGCCCCACTTGGGTCTGATAGGGCCTTCGTGTACGGCATGTCTCCTTTGTTGCTTACCATCCCCTTGTCTGTGCCTGACATTGAATTTCCTGATGTCACATCTGAATTGTCATTTGTCTCTCTAATCTGTTTCAGGCTTTGCAGTTTCTCTTCTAAGCACTGTATCCTAGCTTCTGTTGCTAAGACCTGTACTTCCCACTTCCTGCACTCTTCAGCTATCCGCTCCTCCATTTTCTTACCAAGCTCTACTATCTTCCTTCCCCACTCTTCCTCCCTTTTTTGGAGCTCTAACTCCCAGTCTTTCCTCCCTGGTTCGTCCACCAGATCTCTGGTTTTCCCTCCTCTAGGGCCACCCTTTTTTTTTTTTTTTTTTTTATTACCACAGACAGAAGGCTAGAGGAGGGAGAGGGTGAGAGGGGGAGAGAGAAAGGGTAGAAAGAGGGAGAGAGAGGAGAGAGTATGGGGTGAGGGATAAGACCAAGGGAGGAGAGAGAGAAATGTGAGGGGGGAGAGAAAGGGTAGAGAGAGGGAGAAAGAGAGGGAGAAAGAGAGGGAGAGAGAGAGAGAGAGAGGGAGAAAGGAGGGTGAGGGAAAAGGCTATGAGAGAGAGAAATGCGAGGGAGGGGTAGAAATATAGAAAAAGGGAGATGGAGAGAGAAGCCTATAGAGAGAGAGGAGGGTGAGGGATAGGGTTATGGGAGTGAGAGAGAGAGAGAGAGATAGATAGAGAGAGAGAGAGAGAGAGAGATAGAGAGAGAGAGAGAGAGAGAGAGAGATAGAGAGAGAGAGAGAGAGAGATAGAGAGAGAGAGAGAGAGAGAGAGAGTAGGGGGAAGGGGAGGGAAAAAGGCTATGAGAGACAGGAGGGAGGAGGGAGTGAAGGCAAGAGCGGGGGAGGGGAAAGGTCTGTGGGGGAGTGAAAGGTGTGTGTGTGTGTGTGTGTGTGTGTGTGTGTGTGTGTGTGTTAGTTACCATTCTGTCCTAGGCACATGTCGATTAGACACTAGGCCTGCTGTATATGCACGTGTATGTGTGTGTGTGTGTGTGTTTGTGTTGTGTGTGTGTGTGTGTGTGTGTGTGTGTGTGTGTGTGTGTGTGTGTGTGTGTGTGTGTGTGTGTGTGTGTGTGTGTGTGTGTGTGTATGTATGTGTATGTGTGTGTACGTGTGTGTGTGTGTGCGCGCATGTGTGCGTATTTAACTCGACTTAATATTAAATTTTTAGTACCCAAGCCTAGGCTACGCAGGAACTCAGTACACAGCTTACTTCGTTGCTGCTGAGGTTGCATATTGATTACCTCACGAGGATCTGACTAGTAATTTAGTATTAAGCTTAGTGGTACAGGAATATCAATAGGTTTAGGTGTTGGTAATAAGCACGTCATTCATGAGGACAGAGAGACCTGTGCAGTCATTCCACGTCATGTCTCCACTCCCTTCCTTCTTATCCTCCTTTCCGCCTTAACTTTTTTTTATTGTGTGTGTGTGTGTGTGTGTATGTGTGTGTGTGTGTGTGTGTGTGTGTGTGTGTGTACTAAGCATGCTTATACTGGAAAGGGTGAAGGAGAGTCAATTATATGTTCTCACTCAAATATAATTTTGGAATTAAAAGGTAAAAGCTAAAGATTAAATACGCTGTAAATAATTATTTTAATTCAACTTTAAAAAACAATATGGTAGGTATGTAATTATGTATTGTAATTTTAGCAAAAAGTCCAACCACTTCAAAAATTTTTTTTATCTTATACAACACGAATTTCATTAAGACCATTATAACGAAAAATCACTGCAGCAGGCTATTTGGCCTTCTGCAGTGCTCCACCACTTTTACTGGCTCCTTCTAGGCAAGTCCGACTCACACCCACCCACATTCACTCATGAGCCTGTCCATCCTATATATAAACTTCCCCAAATTCTCTGACTCTACCTGGGAATTTGTTCCACTCACCTTCAACTCTGCTTCAAACCAGTACTTCCCAATATACTTTTTCAATCGAAATTTCTCCAGCTTTAATCTATTGATGCGTGTCCAGTCTTTGTTAGATATTTTCAACACTCAATATATATTTTCTTCGCTTATTCTTTCTTTCCATTTCTGCACTTCAGTCATATCTCTCTTAATTCTACGCCTTTTCAGAGTTGAAGTTCAGTGTCTTAAGCCTATTTTCGTAGGAAAGGTTTCTAATACATGGAATCAATTTCGTCATCCTTCGCTGAATATTTTCGATCGCACAAATGTCCATCCTTCCTCTATTAATTATGCTAACCAGAACTTCTAGATACTAACCAGAACTCTTAGATGCTAATCAGAACTCCTAGATGCTAACCAGAATTGCTAGATGCTAATCAGAAGTCGTAGATGATAACCAGAAATGCTAGACGCTAACCAGAACTCGAAGATGCTAACCAGAACTCCTAGGTTCTCACCGAAACTCCTAGATGCTAATCAAAACTGCTAGAAGGTAACAAGAAATTATAAATCTTTTTCGCTTTCACTATGAGTGAGACTTACTTTGTTTACCATATAAGTGTCATAGTTATTTCCTTCCTTTCGGCTTAGAAGGTTACAGTTGTCTGTAGTTAACTGCATCAGCCACTTTCTCGACCACAACATCAACTTATTCAGGTCATTCTGTAGCCTTCCAGTGTCCACTTCAAAAATTATTTGATGGACACTTTTAGTCTCATAAGCAAATTTATTACGTCTCTATTTCCTTATCAATGGCGTTCATGTAGATTGTTAACAAGGGTCACAAAATTGACCCCTGTGACACACCACTCGTAACAGGTCCCCATTCTGATTTTCCTGTGAATGCAAACACTTTGTTGCCTTACAGTCAGCCATGACTTGGTCCAGAGGATAATTTTTTCTCCTATTCCAAATGCCGCTACTTCTATAATCAGTATCCTGTGTGGAATTCGATCTAAGTTCTTACTGACTCCAATTTACTCAATATCGTATTCTTTGTCTTAGTCTACTGCCTCGAATTCCCTAGTGGAAAAGGTTTGTAAATTCATTAAGAAAAAATGCCTCTTTGTAAGCAGTACTGAGATTCGCTGTTCAACTAACATGTTTCAAGATGGCCTCGGATTGCGTCAGCAATTCAGAGATTCCATCAATTTTCCCACAATTGAGTTTAGGCTGATTGATCTATAATCTGAATCCAATTATAGAGGAAATTAGCTAATGGTTTGCTAAATTCCACCTTACGTTCCTGTAGAACGCTTGAAAACAGCTCATCAGAATCCGATGATTTATTTGTCTTCAATTTATCCAGGATTTTTAGGACGGTGTCGCCATTGACTATGATATTGCATAATATCAGAATAATTACTGATTTCTGGGTTTTCGCTAATGTTCTCTTGTTTAGAAACGGAAAGGTAATAAGTGTTGAAAATTATACATATTTCTTAAGGTTTAATACATTGCTTAATAAGGTGACCCTCACCTCTTCTGATTCGCCCGTCAATGCCTAAGAGATGTTTGAGATTATCTCTTATCTATTCAGTTTCAATTAAATTCTCTATTAGGATTACATGCAGCTTAGCCAACTTTGGGTGTTACTTTGGAAAATGTCATATTAGTAACCCTCACCACCTACTATCCTGTCTTCAGCAAGATAGTCCCCAGTCTACACTTCACAATTAATCAATTAGATCCGTTTAATCTGCAGGAAGAAAACTGGGGACCTTAAATTTGTTATCGTTTTTAACAAATGTCGATACTAAATGTTGATACTAAATGATATTTGAACATTTTATCTTATCTCTTCAATGACTTTAAGATTACATTTCATAGAATCGTTATTTGCCAAAGTCCAGCTGATTATTTTCTCTTGCTGGTTCTGACAAAAACATTTAAAAAACAGTCGTTAGCCTCTAGAAGATCTGTCAAACTGCCCCAGTCGATCCGGCTAGTCAAAATCTCTCATTAATACTACATTTTACCGTGGTTTGGGGGTTTTACAGATAACACCTATTATTTGTGTTTCCTGCCCTTTCAAACAAATTCCATGCCTGTCCCGTCCAACTCTATAACGTTTCTGATTCTACAGTTTAAATTTTCCCTAATATACATACCATCTTTGGCCCCTGTCCTATTGAGTCTATCACTGTGAAATAACTTATGCCCTTTCATGTGGAATTCAGTAAGCATATCCCTATTTTTCAGACTGAACCAGGTTCCAGGAATTGCATTTATATTCTTGCACATGCAATTAATCTTAGTTCATCTGTTTTATTGCTTGCACTCCGGTTATTTATATTACAGATACTGAGTAAGCTTTTGCCTTGCTTTTTCCCCTTGCCTCTTTTTGTTTGTAGACTAATTTTTCTGTTTTTATCGGGAAATATTTTATGAGGTATCATGTTTTCTGAATGTTTACCAAACACATCTTACCAAATTTTGCTCTCTCGTTCCTTAGTACTGCAACCTCTTCGTTTCCCGCATGCCTCTATATTTGTTCATTTTCAAGTCTTAGGCTATTTAGTAATAACTCCTTCTATTAAACTGGCCAGTGTTGTCAAACCTGCACCAGCAAGATGTACCCAATCCATTGCATATATATGATATTTACCTTAAAAGTTATCCTTGGTGTTAATAAATGGAATTCCAAATTCCCTGCAGCACTTGTTTAGCTAGTAATTTACGCCAATTGCAATAAACATTCACTGCCCACTCCCTATCTAGACAAAATGCTATATGTGATAGGGATATCTTTCTCTGACTTAATTAGGTCAACATCAACCTAGGTATTGGGTAGCAACTATTTACTCTTGCATTTCCCATCTTCATTACCGCCTGTGGTTGTTCTCATTACCTGATATGATATACTCAAGCCTCTTAGCCACAACACCAACTTCAGCCTTTATATCTCTATTACAGTAAGCCCGATCCTTATATAAAGAATGGGAATCTCCAAAAAGAATCTCCTTTTTCCTGTATGCTGAGACACACACACACACACACACACACACACACACACATACACGCACGCACACACACACACACACACACACACACACACACACACACACACACACACACACACACACACACACACACACACACACACATACACACACACACACACACCTTTTCCTGTAAAGATTTCTAAAAAGAATAAGAAGAAAATTGTCAAAGTGGGAAGTCTGAATGTGCGTGGATGTTGTGCAAATGATAAGAAAGAGATGATTGTGGATGTTATGAATGAGAAGAAGCTGGATGTCCTGGCTTTACGTGAAACAAAGCTGAAGGGGGTGGGAGAGTTTCAATGGAGAGGAATAAATGGGATTAGGTCAGGGGTTTCAAATAGAGTTAGAGCTAAAGAAGTAGCAATAATGTTGAAGGATAAGCTATGGCAGGAAAAGAGGGACTATAAATGTATTAATTCAAGGATTATGTGGAGTAAAATATAGATTGGATGTTAAAAGTGGGTTATAGTAAGCGTGTATGCACCTGGAGAAGAGAGAAGTGTAGAGGAGAGAGAGAGATTTTGGGAAATGTTGAGTGAATGCGTGGGGAGCTTTGAATCAAGTGTGAGAGTAATGGTGGTTGGGGATTTCAATGCTAAAGTGGGTAAAAATGTTATGGAGGGAGTAGTAGGTAAATTTGGGGTGCCAGGGGTAAATGAAAATGGGGAGCCTTTAATTGAGCTATGTGTAGAAAGAGATTTGGTAATAAGTAATACATATTTTATGAAAAAGAGGATAAATAAATATACAAGGTGTGATATAGCACGTAATGAAAGTAGTTTGTTAGATTATGTATTGGTGGATAAAAGGTTGATGGGTAGGCTCCAGGATGTACATGTTTATAGAGGGGCAACTGATATATCGGATCATTATTTAGTTGTAGCTACAGTTAGAGTAAGAGGTAGATGGGAAAAGAGAAAGGTGGCAACAACAACTAAGAGGGAGGTGAAAGTGTATAAACTAAGGGAGGAGAAAGTTCGGGTGAGATATAAGCGACTATTGGCAGAAAGGTGGGCTAGTGCAAAGATGAGTAGTGGGGGGGTTGAAGAGGGTTGGAATAGTTTTAAAAATGCAGTATTAGAATGTGGGGCAGAAGTTGTGGTTATAGGATGGTGAGTGCAGGAGGAAAGAGGAGTGATTGGTGGAATGATGAAGTAAAGGGTGTGATAAATGAGAAAAAGGTAGCTTATGAGAAGTTTTTACAAAGCAGAAGTGTTATAAGAAGAGCAGAGTATATGGAGAGTAAAAAAAAGGAGAAGAGAGTGGTGAGAGAGTGCAAAAGGAGAGCAGATGATAGAGTGGGAGAGGCACTGTCAAAAAATTTTAATGAAAATAAGAAAAAATTTTGGAGTGAGTTAAACAAGTTAAGAAAGCCTAGGGAAAATATGGATTTGTCAGTTAAAAACAGAGTAGGGGAGTTAGTAGAGGGAAGTATTAGGTAGATGGCGAGAATATTTTGAGGAACTTTTAAATGTTGAGGAAGAAAGGGAGGCTGTAATTTCATGCACTGGCCTGGGAGGTATACCATCTTTTAGGAGTGAAGAAGAGCAGAATGTAAGTGTGGGGGAGGTACGTGAGGCATTACGTAGAATGAAAGGGGGTAAAGCAGCTGGAACTGATGGGATCATGACAGAAATGTTAAAAGCAGGGGGGGATATAGTGCTGGAGTGGTTGGTACTTTTGTTTAATAAATGTATGAAAGAGGGGAAGGTACCTAGGGATTGGCGGAGAGCATGTATAGTCCCTTTATATAAAGGAAAAGGGGACAAAAGAGATTGTAAAAATTATAGAGGAATAAGTTTACTGAGTATACCAGGAAAAGTGTACGGTAGGGTTATAATTGAAAGAATTAGAGGTAAGACAGAATGTAGGATTGCGGATGAGCAAGGAGGTTTCAGAGTGGGTAGGGAATGTGTAGATCAAGTGTTTACATTGAAACATATATGTGAACAGTATTTAGATAAAGGTAGGGAAGTTTTTATTGCATCTATGGATTTAGAAAAGGCATATGATAGAGTGGATAGAGGAGCAATGTGGCAGATGTTGCAAGTATATGGAATAGGTGGTAAGTTACTAAATGCTGTAAAGAGTTTTTATGAGGATAGTGAGACTCAGGTTAGGGTGTGTAGAAGAGAGGGAGACTACTTCCTGGTAAAAGTAGGTCTTAGACAGGGATGTGTAATGTCACCATGGTTGTTTAATATATTTGTAGATGGGGTTGTAAAAGAAGTAAATGCTAGGGTGTTCAGAAGAGGGGTGGGATTAAATTATGGGGAATCAAATTCAAAATGGGAATTGACACAGTTACTTTTTGCTGATGATACTGTGCTTATGGGAGATTCTAAAGAAAAATTGCAAAGGTTAGTGGACGAGTTTGGGAATGTGTGTAAAGGTAGAAAGTTGAAAGTGAACATAGAAAAGAGTAAGGTGATGAGGGTATCAAATGATTTAGATAAAGAAAAATTGGATATCAAATTTGGGAGAAGGAGTATGGAAGAAGTGAATGTTTTCAGATACTTGGGAGTTGACGTGTTGGTGGATGGATTTATGATGGATGAGGTTAATCATAGAATTGATGAGGGAAAAAAGGTGAGTGGTGCGTTGAGGTATATGTGGAGTCAAAAAGCGTTATCTATGGAGACAAAGAAGGGAATGTATGAAAGTATAGTAGTACCAACTCTCTTATATGGGTGTGAAGCTTGGGTGGTAAATGCAGCAGCGAGGAGACGGTTGGAGGCAGTGGAGATGTTCTGTCTCAGGGCAATGTGTGGTGTAAATATTATGCAGAAAATTCGAAGTGTGGAAATTAGGAAAAGGTGTGGAGTTAATAAAAGTATTAGTCAGAGGGCAGAAGAGGGGTTGTTGAGGTGGTTTGGTCATTTAGAGAGAATGGATCAAAGTAGAATGACATGGAGAGCATTTAAATCTGTAGGGAAAGGAAGGCGGGGTAGGGGTCGTCCTCGAAAGGGTTGGAGAGAGGGGGTAAAGGAGGTTTTGTGGGCGAGGGGTTTGAACTTCCAGCAAGCGTGCGTGAGAGTGTTAGATAGGAGTGAGTGGAGACGAATGGTACTTGGGACCTGACGATCTGCTGGAGTGTGAGCAGGGTAATATTTAGTGAAGGAAGTCAGGGAAACCGGTTATTTTCTTATAGTCGGACTTGAGTCCTGGAAATGGTAAGTACAATGCATGCACTTTAAAGGAGGGGTTTGGGATATTGGCAGTTTGGAGGGATATGTTGTGTATCTTTATATGTGTATGCTTCTAAACTGTTGTATTCTGAGCACCTCTGCAAAAACAGTGATAATGTGTGAGTGTGGTGAAAGTGTTGAGTGATAATGAAAGTATTTTCTTTTTGGGGATTTTCTTTCTTTTTTTGGGTCACCCTGCCTCGGTGGGAGACAGCCGACTTGTTGATATATATATATATATATATATATATATATATATATATATATATATATATATATATATATATATATATATATATATATATATATATATATAATTCACAAAGAGTTCATATTCTTGACCAAAAGCAGCTACTTAAGCAGTGAGAAGAACGAACAATCTTTGCACTGGTTTATGGACTGATCTTACAAGAGAACGTTTGATAAAGACTTCAGGAAGCATCACCCATACAGTTACTTATATGATAAGTAGAAAGTCGTTCAAGAAAAGGGTGAGAGAACTACTTAAGTAAACAAAGTACTACAAATGAAGACAAGTAACAGCTGAAAAAATTAGACAAGTACAGAATTATGTATAATACAGTATACCAAATGAGTCATGACAGATAAGAAACTGAACAGTCAAGTGACCCAGCACGACTCATTATGATAAGATAAGATTTTGTTCGGATATTTAACCCTTGATAGTCACCGAGGATAACCCAAGAAAGTGAGTACGTCATCGAGGTCTGCCTTATTTCCATTGGGGTTCTTCAGTCTTGTCCCCCAGGATACGATCCGCACCAGCCTACTAACACCCAGATACCTACTTCCTTGCTAGGTGAACGGGGAAAGCGGATGCAAGGAAACACGGCCAATGTTCTCACCCTTGCCGGGGATCGAACCAATAACATTCAGAGTGTGAAGGGAGAGCTTTGCCTACCAGGCCAATGTGACATGTTACCTACCAACCAGATGAGTAATGCGAGAAGCTAAAGGTTGGGCAGAAGTTAGCATTCCTCTGTAAACAAGTGCTTGCACATGTTAGTGACCTACACGACAAGTTGTTCACACGCTGATACAGTTTTATATATGTATTAATGAGTTTTTCTCTAAGTAGGAGTGACAAAGTAATTCCACTTGCCACCTTGCATTCGGTATTAAACATTCGTGACACTCATACCTGTCAACGCAACTTTGTTGCACCTGAGGAATATTTGTTGTGTAAAAGCTGAGGAAGATCTTTATAAATGTTTCTAGTGTGAGTTGTTTACAGTGTCATTGATTCTTTGATGAAATGGCAACACGGAAATTAAGTAAGTCAACGCTTCATGATTCTTTCAACACTGATGAAAGCAATCTGGAGTTTGATAGATGCAGTTTTTGTATAACTGGTAGCTTGCTGTTACATCGTTTTTTGTGGCCAAAGTAAGGAACTTCCAAGGTCGTTTATGAAGTTTACGTGTCATGTGTATAAAAAACACATTAATGTTTAAAGAAATTCAATTGTCATTTCTGACAGATATGATGAATGGGCGTTGAATACAAAGAATGCTGAAACACAAATACGTACTTTAAACTAGCTATTAATTTCACAATACGTATTAAAATAATAGAATATAGGGTAACTGTTCACCTAACCTATGATAATGTTGACATCGTCATCATTAATATTGATAGTCATTTGTCACATCTATATCTTGTGTTGCTTACTCACATGTGTAACTGTTAAATGTAACGTTTCACCTCCGTAACGTTTCACCTACACTGTATACTTTTTCAGTCCAGCAAACTTGAAGATATAATTTTACAGAAGGTAATGTAATCCCTAAGCCTGAAAATGTGTTCAACTTCATAGTCTTGAAGCTGAAAACGTCTCTAGGCTGGGGGGACGAACATCCATTTCAAAGTTAGAGTTTCGAAGTTGATGGAGTGATTACGTTATTTTTACTTCTCCACTGCTTCCACTGTCTTCATATTAGTCAACTCTGTATTCGACTGATTAAATCTAGCGTAGGCGAAACTTTTTACAATAAATATGCATAAACATTGCACATGTCTTTCTTATCTACTTGTCGGTAGTGTATACTACTAGTATTATTATACTGATTCTTGTCTTGATGAAGGCGAAGATGTATATCTTTCAGTTTTACTCATTGCATTAACTCTATAGACAAGGACACATTTCTCTTTCAGCCACGCAAAAGTGAGACTAAGAATTGATTGTACTTGTGCAGGTGACTGTGACACAACATCAGAATTTAAAAAGGACAAAACGAAGTGCCTGGCTTTGTAAACAAAGTGGGAGGGATTGCGTTCATTGACTATTCAATACATTCACCGAATAGGGTTCCTCTTTGCATGAAATGAAAGAACAGGAAAAGTTTTCCGTCTTGTACAGCATGGGGCAGTTAAGAGCGAGAACTCTTTAGACCAGTTTCACATCAAGAATTTCAATAAAGCATAGAGCACAGCAGCAGCTGTATGTCTGTACTTCATACGATTGCTCCCTGTCTTGACTCTTGAGACACCAGCACAGGAGTCATTACTGAATGTAATATGATGCACATGCAGGAAGGGCTGCAATGAACGGTGCAGCTACAAAAAAGAAAGCTGGTTAAAGATGATAAATGCTCACATATATGCAGTCACTGTTTAAGAATAGCATGCACCAATGCCGTCTCCTATAATACTATTTTTCAAGATGATTTTGCTGATAAGTACATAGGTATTGATTTCTCATTTGTTACTGACACTTGAGACACTGATGCTAATGAAACTCATTAAAGTTATAAGGAGGATAAATAAAATATAGACGATGCTTCTGAGAACGAACACGCTGTTATTACTGTAACTAACAGTGAACCAAGACATGGAACAATCTGCCACCAGACAGAGATTGCTATGAAACCACTTATAGTGCAATAGACCTTCAGGGTAAATTACAAAAGAAAATACACACACACACACACACACACACACACACAGCAATCCTTTACCTCATGGATGGTGTGGATATGGATACCAGAAGACGAAAAAAAAAAATTAGAGACGGAGCTATTTTCGAAATACATTTTTTTTCCAGAAAAGTATTAGTCACACTCATTGTTCAAATAGACTATCTTGTGCAGAATTTCGAGTAATGAGTAATGACAATATGAACTCAAAGAAGTTAAGCTATTTTAATACTTAACCTTCTTTTGTTATTTAATACCCATTTTGTAATAAGCGGCAATTCATTATATATTTAACATAGTCAGATTAACTTTATAATAAAAAAAAATATAGAAAAAAGTATTGGTATTGGTAATGCGAAAGACTCGTATCGTCCCATCCCTGATATATATGTCGTGCCGAATAGGTAAAACTTGTGATTTTGGCTTAAATAGCAACGCTCTTCTTGCCTAATAAGGCAAGCGAAAGTTTGTGTATGCAATAATTTCGCAAAAACCATTCTGAGCCTAACGAAAAAAAATTTTTCATTGCGTTTGTTTATTATTAAATTATTGTAAATTTATCTAAAATATATTTACTTGGATTAGACTAAAATAAATTGCGCTTATTATAATAAGGTTAAGTAAGTTTTCTAAGGTTCTTTGGTACATAATTATTAATTTTTACATTAATATAAATGCAAAAATATATCTCTAAATGTATAAGAGAAATTTTTTAGAAAGGATTTAATTTTAAATGAGTTCTTGCTAATTAATCAATTTTACCTATTCGGCACTACATATATATATATATATATATATATATATATATATATCTATATATATATATATATATATATATATATATATATATATATATATATATATATATATAGGTGTACATATATATACATATATATACATTATATATATATACATATATATATATATATATATATATATATATATGTATATATATGTATATATATGTACATATATATATATATATATATATATATATATATATATATATATATATATATATATATATATATATATATATATATATATATATATATAAATGAAAACAACTACTGTGAAAGAACAGAGAAATTCCAAGCGCTTTCGTGACTACTCACATTATCAAGGATCAATAAAAGTAATGCATCAAAGGAAGGCATATAAAAGGTCTAGACCACACCTCACTATCACATCCCACAACAAAGCAACACCTGACGCGCGACTCATAAGAAAGGGAACACTGCAGCAGGCCCGCTGGCCCAACTAGACAGATCCTTCACACAACCCACAAGAAAGCTATTCTACCCAAGAATTAAGAATTTTAAAATTTATTATTTGTCCAATGTATTATTAAATTCTTCCCAGATTCTATTAATTATAAATGGATCTAATTTATATAAACCAACCATACCACGGGCGGGGATAGAACCCGCGATCAGAGAGTCTCAAAACTCCAGCGGCTAATGCGATGGTCTGGAGTTTTGAGACTCTCTGATCGCGGGTTCTATCCCCGCCCGTGGTATGGTTTGTTTGCAATCGTGTCATTACGATTTCGTGAGTCATATTATTGTCAAAACTGCTTTTTATGAAATAAGATTCAATTATATTCCTGTCCACCATGGACTTGCTTGATACAACTTTCTCAACTTTTTGAAAATCAATTGGATGGTTATAATCTCTCACATGAATAAATAGAGCATTGGAATCTTGTCCAGTTCTAATGCTATATTTATGATGTTTTAATCTTAGTTCGAGATTTTTACCAGTTTGACCGTAATAAACTTTATCGCAAATTTTATAAGGAATCTTATAGACACATCCGTCAGCATTTTGGGGGGAATTCTTTATCAAAAGTTTTTTTAATGTATCTAGATTTTTAAATACAACTTTGATATTAAAAGTCTTAAGAAGAGAAGGCATATCAACCAAGTTTTCATGGTAAGGGAGAACCAACATATTTTTAGTTGAATAAGGTTGGTTGTCCCTTTTTGGACTGTAAAAAGTATTTCTAGCAATTTTAAAAGATTTATCAATTACGTTTCTTGGGTATTTCAAATCATTAGCTATTTTATAAATTTTGGATATTTCCTCATCTATGAACTCAGGACTACAAATACGTAAAGCTCTCAAAAACATTGATGAGAAAACAGACAGTTTGACTCTATCTTGATGTGAAGAATAATAGTGGACATAGGAACAGTTATTTGTAGGTTTTCTGTAAATTTTAAATTTGAATTCATTATTACACTTAATAATTAAAACATCTAGAAAAGGCAATGAGTTATTTTCTTCAAACTCAAAAGTAAAGTTTATAGAATGGGCTAAGCTAGTTAATTTACCAAGGAAATGGTGTATATCTATATTCCTGGGCATAAGACACAAAATATCATCAACATATCTGAACCATTTAGCTCTATTAGGGAGGATTGTGTTAAGCAACCTTGTTTCAAAACATTCCATGTATAGGTTACTAAGAACAAGTGAAAGAGGATTTCCCATTGCCATACCAAACTTCTGAGTGTAAAACTTATCATTAAATACAAATTTTGCATCAACAATTCCAAGTTTAATAAGTTTAATGATAGTAAGAACTGGCAATGGTAAATAATAGTTAACGAGTTCTTCAGATAAGAAACTTAATAAATCATCAACAGGAACTTTCGTAAACAAGGAAGTAACTTCAAAACTAACCATGTTAAAATAATTTAAGTCAGCCAATGAGCTTAATTTATTAACTAAATCTATGTTGTTTTTAACATTAAGTTAGAAATTTTACCAACCATAGGGCTCAAAATGTCAACAAGCCATTTGGATAATTTATATGAAACTCATCCTATGGAGCTAATAATTGGTCTGACTGGATTCTCTGGTTTGTGTGTTTTTATTAGTCCATACATGTAAGGTAAAGATGGATTAGTGTAAGTAAATTGTTTAATTAATTCATCTTTGCCTTTCAGAAGAAGTTTTATTGTTTTATTGAAATTGCTGTTAACGGTTTCTAGGGGATTTTTTCTAAGTTTAGAATAGGTTTCAGTATCATCTAAGAGATTATTCATTTTTTCTTGGTAATCATTTTCCTTCATAATTACTATTGCACTTATTTTATCTGCTTTAGTAAGGCTCAAATTTTTATTGTTATTAAGTGTATCATAAGACTTAAAGAATCTTTGAGGGCAATTGGGAATGTTTGGTTTTAACATAGAGCTATATACCATTCCTTTACTAATATTAGTTTCATCAGCGGATAAATCAGAAAATTTTTCAAAGTTACAAAACGCTTTTGCAATTTCAGCATTATTAAATTTTTTTTGAAGTTGAAAAACTTAGGCAAAAGCCTTTTGTAATTTCGAAAAATTTTCTGATTTATCCATTGATGAAATTAATATTAGTAAGGGAATGGTATATAGCACTATGTTAAAACAAAACATTCCCAATTATGTGGAATAAAATAAGGGTTAGATGTGAAAAGTGGGTTATAGTAAATGTTTAGGCACCTGGAGAAGAGAGAAGTGTAGAGGACAGAGAGAGATTTTGGGAAATGTTGACTGAGTGCGTGGGGAGTTTTGAACCGAGTGAGAGAGTACTTGTGGTTGGGGATTTCAGTGCTAACGTGGGTAAAAATGTTGTGGGGGGAGTAGTAGGTAAATTTGAGCTATGTGTTGAAAGAGGTTTGGTAATAAGTAATACAAATTTTATGAAAAAAGAGGATGAATAAATATACAAGATATGATATAGCACGTAATGAAAGTAGTTTGTAAGATCATGTGTTGGTGGATAAAAGGTTGATGGGTAGGCTTCAGGATGTTAACAGGGCCGGATTACCGCATAGGCAAACTAGGCATTTGCCTAGGGCCCCGCGCATTTGGGGGCCCCGCGGTCCAAGGGGTTCAGGGGCTCATCCAAGACTGCGCACATGGTGCAAGTGCAAAGGGGTCCCTACCTAAAAAGTTCAAGTGTTTGGAGAGTAAAATTGATTTTTAAAAATTAATCAAAACAAAAATAAATAATGAAATAAAATAAAATAAAAATAAATAAACCTAACCATAGATGGCAACACTCAACACGCCTTTGTTTACATCAGAACAGCTGTGTTTTCCCACTAATGGGTGAGTATGGGAGATTCCCCTCCAATTTTCTGTCGTAATTACACGTTATCTAGACTTGTACTGAGACAAATTAACTGAAGTGTTGTTGATAGACATTGATGTGTATGGATAAATGTTTGTTTTCGCCTCTAAATGTTAAGGGAGGTACCTGAAAGGGTTACTTGACCAGTAAATACGCATGGACCAGTAAAGACGCATTTTTGGTAAAAATACTATAAAGAAACCCCTAAAAACGCAAACTGACTTCCGTTTGCACACTGGTCCTCCTTATGTCCTTTCTTGTAGCAGTAATTACACCTGGTATCTCGCAGGCAGTTGTTGGCAGTGTGCCCCTTCCGGTGACAGCGAGAGCACAGCCTAGGTGCCTGGGAGGGTGGACTAGGATTTGTTGCACCTCCTGAGTTTTGCAGATTTGTCCTCAGATTCTGCCGCTGGAACTGTGTTAGTGGAGGGTGAGACGGCTGTAGATGTCTTCCTCCTCCACGTCCTCCTCCACGTCCTCTGCCCCGTCCTCTACCAGTTCTGACAGATGTGTCCCTGTTGTTCGTACTTCGGCGCAGTAGGTGATCAGGTGCAGTGATAGTTCCCTGATCATTAACTGCACCGTTCTCTGGTGGAGAAACTCCTGGCTCAGAACTTGCTGACGAAGCACTGCTACCAGATTCTAGAATAGTATCGGCAGGTGTGCTGACAGGTGTAGGATCAGAGATGGTATGTGCACTGTCAAGTAGACTGGCAGTGGCTGAAGCAGAGATGTCAGGTGTAGGAGAATTAACAGATCCAAGGCTTCCCTCGTTGCTGGGAAGAGGATTTGTTCCCTCTGTGGTGGTCAGAGGAATTGTGTTAGGATTTCCAAAGGTAGTGTTTTGAACTCTGTCAGTCTGTGGGACCTTAGCGATGACAGAGTTCCACCAGTTGTTTACCCCTGAGTTAAGCTCAGTGTGCAGCTTACGTCACTTGATGCAGGCTTGCACTGGCCTTCTACAATAGCTTGTAGGTTATCTAATGATTTGAGGAGCTCATGAAGTGCTTCCCTGTAATGGATTATCTTAGCTGCAACTTTACAACACAGCCCAAGAGGGCAGTCTTGATCTTTGGACAGGAGTCTCTGAGGTAGGACTTCTGAACCTTCCTCCACTCTCTCTGTCTCTCTGTCTCTCTGTCTCTCTGTCTCTCTGTCTCTCTGTCTGTCTGTCTCTCTCTCTCTCTCTCTCTCTCTCTCTCTCTCTCTCTCTCTCTCTCTCTCTCTCTCTCTCTCTCTCTCTCTCTCTCTCTCTCTCTCTCTCTTTCTCTCTCTCTCTGTGTCTCTGTCTCTGTCTGTCTGTCTGTCTGTCTGTCTGTCTGTTTGTCTGTCTCTCTGTCTCTCTCTCTCTCTCTCTCTCATTCCCCGGGATGCAGCACGAAACCCTTATAGAGTTCAGTACCGCTTTCTTTCTTGGATTAGGTTAGGTAAGATTCGTCAGCGAACAGGAAAATTGTTTCCTAACGCGGTTCTTAGTCATATGATGACCTGCCACTGGAGCTTTTAGTCATCTGACCGAGGCTTTTGCGAGGTCGCTCTGGCTATGCTGTGGTAAAACTATAGGATGCCTCCTCGCTCCTCCCTCTTCCAACTAACCCCACCAATCCTCCCTCGCTCCTTATCTGGAGTCTATCTAGGGTCGTTTAGAAGGTCAACGACCCCGCGGTTCAGTTCTTGACCAGGCCTCCCAGTGGATCAGGACATAATCAACTTGGCTGTTACTGCTGTTCGCACGCACTCCAACTCACTAATCACAGCCCGGCTGATCGGGTACCGACTTTAGGCATCTGTCCAGTTCCCTCTTAAGGCATCCAGGTGGGAAGCTGTTGGACAGTCTTAGGCTCTTGATACTTAAGGTGTTATCTTAGTGTATTCTTGGTGCCCTTGCTTTTCATTGGGGGATGATGCACCGCCTGCCCAGTCTCTTGCTTTCGAAGGGAGAGATTTCTGTGTGCAGATTTGGAACTAGTCCCTCTAGAATTTTCCAGGTGTAGATTATGTTGCATCTTTGTCGCCGGGGTTACAGGTAATATAGGTCAAGAGACTTCAAACGTTCCCAGTAATTAAGGTGCTTGCCTGAACTTATACGTGCAATGAAGGTTCCCTTTACATTCTCTAGATCTGCGGTTTAACCTGCCTTGAATATAGATTTTAGTATATAGCAATATTCCGGCCTAGAGAGAACAAGTAACTTAAAAATAATCATGTCTCCAAACCGTGACAAAACCGCCGGCACACACCACTCTTGTAAATGTCCTCATAAATTTCTTTTCTCCTGTGTGTAGAATAGGCCTTCCCGAGAGATAGTATTTCCCATGTGACAGTTACTACAGATCTGCTGGACAAAACCATTGACTCTCCAACTGAACTCTTAATGCAATACTTGACGATAACCTCATCGCTCTGCTTTAATCTGCCAGCTCAGTCTGACAGATTTCGTCACTAGGTGTTGGAAATCCTTCCCGGTGGGATGGAATCTGACAGTCAAACATAGCTATTTTTTTCCCACTATGTAACTATTATATAGAATAGAATAGCAGCATAATGCAGTTGTACCTATATTTTTCATGGTAAAAAACAAAAAAAGAAATATTTCCTCTTCCTTTTGTCGCCTCGTCTTCCCTCAACTGCATTTGTCGGAATTCATGGGACGTGCCTGATGCTGGTTCGTTAAGAGCTCTTGATCCACCTAATCTGAGCTAACTACTACTTCTATGGATAAAAACTAGTTAACTCCCATTCTCAGATGTTCAATAACCTCTACGGGTCACATAACACTTGCGGAATGGGAGTTAATTATGAATAATTATTAAGTAATTAATTAATAATAATAATGAAAATAACAACAACGACAATAATAATAATAATAATAATAATAATAATAATAATAATAATAATAATAATACCATCATCATCATCATCATCATCATCATCATCATCATAATAATAATAATAATAATAATAATAATAATAATAATAATAATAATAATAATAATAATAATGATGATAGAAATAATATAATAATAATAATAACAATAATAATAATGATATTAAAAATAATAATAATTCATCAGCTCTCATCTTTCTTTTCATCCCTCCTCCTCCTCCTCCTCCTCCTCCTCCTCCTCCTCCTCCTCCTCCTCCACTACACCAATCCCACCCCTGGACGGTCTTACCCTTCGTCCTCTTCAACTCCCCTACCCCCATTACCCATTCCCTCCCACTCTCCCTCTTCTCAGCTTTCCCACTCCAATTATTTCCTCACCTGCTTTTTTCTATCTACTCTTCCTCCCTCCTCCTTTCCTGTTCCTCTGCCTCCTTCTCCTCGTCAGTTATATAATCTGCTGCTGCATTTTTTTTTTTTTAGCCTTTTTCTTTCCTTAATCTCTCTGTGACTCATTTGAAGACTCAAATGAGTCACAGGGATGTTAGGAGGTATTTCTTCAGCCATAGAGTTGTCAGGAAGTATAACAGTCTGGAAAGTCAGGTACTGGGGGCAATTACCATAGCTTTAAGAGATATGATGAAGCCCACAGAGCAGGAAAGAGTCGACATAGTAGCGATCGGTGAAAAGGCGGGGCCAGGAGCTATGAATCGATCCCTTCAACCACAATTAGGTGAGTGTAATTAGGTGAGTGCATACACACATACACACATACACACACACACACACACACACACACACACACACACACACACACACACACACACACACACACACACACACACACACACACACAATCCTGCAAATCCTGTGTCACAAACCTTCTGGAGTTTTATGATAAAATAACAGAAGTAAGACACGAGAGAGAGGGGTGGGTTGATTGCATCTTCTTGGACTGCAAGAAGGCCTTTGACACAGTTCCTCACAAGAGATTAGTGCAGAAGCTAGAGCATCAGGCGCATATAACAGGAAGGGCACTGCAATGGATCAGAGAATACCTGACAGGGAGACAACAACGAGTCATGGTACGTAATGATGTATCACAGTGGGCACCTGTGACGAGCGGGGTCCCACAGGGGTCGGTCCTAGGACCAGTGCTATTTTTGGTATATGTGAACGATATGATGGAAGGGTTAGACTAAGAAGTGTCCCTGTTTGCAGATGATGTGAAGTTAATGAGGAGAATTAAATCTGATGAGGACCAGGCAGGACTTCAAAAAGACCTGGACAGACTGGACACCTGGTCCAGCAAATGGCTTCTCGAATTTAATCCTGCCAAATGCAAAGTCATGAAGATAGGGGAAGGGCACAGAAGACCACAGACAGAGTATAGGCTAGGTGACCAAAGACTGCAAACCTCACTCAAGGAGAAAGATCTTGGGGTGAGTATAACACCGAGCATGTCTCCGGAAGCACACATCAATCAGATAACTGCTGCAGCATATGGGCGCCTGGCAAACCTGAGAACAGCATTCCGATACCTTAGTAAGGAATCGTTCAAGACACTGTACACCGTGTATTTCAGGCCCATACTGGAGTATGCAGCACCTGTTTGGAACCCGCACTTGATAAAGCACGTCAAGAAACTAGAGAAAGTACAAAGGTTTGCCACAAGGTTAGTTCCAGAGCTAAGGGGAATGTCCTATGAAGAAAGATTAAGGGAAATCGGCCTGACGACACTGGAGGACAGGAGGGTCAGGGGAGACATGATAACGACATATAAAATACTGCATGGAATAGACAAGGTGGACAAAGACAGGATGTTCCAGGGAGGGGACACATAAACAAGAGGCCACAATTGGAAGTTGAAGACACAAATGAGTCAGAGAGATATTAGGAAGTATTTCTTCAGTCATAGAGTTGTAAGGCAGTGGAATAGCCTAGAAAATGACGTAGTGGAGGCAGGAACCATACACAGTTTTAAGACGAGGTTTGATAAAGCTCATGGAGCGGGGAGAGAGAGGGCCCAGTAGCAACCGGTGAAGAGGTGGGGCCAGGAGCTAAGACTCGACCCCTGCAACCACAAATAGGTGAGTACACACACACACACACAAACACACACACACACACATACACACACACACACACACACACACACACACACACACATACACACACACACACACATACACACACACACACACACACACACACAAACACACACACACACACACACACACACACGGAAAACCAGAGATCTGGAAGACGAACCAGGGAGGAAAGACTGGGAGTTAGAGCTCCAAAAAAGGGAGGAAGAGTGGGGAAGGAAGATAGTAGAGCTTGGTAAGAAAATGGAGGAGCGGATAGCTGAAGAGTGCAGGAAGTGGGAAGTACAGGTCTTAGCAGCAGAAGCTAGGATACAGTGCTTAGAAGAGAAACTGCAAAGCCTGAAACAGATTAGAGAGACAAATGACAATTCAGATGTGACATCAGGAAATTCAAAGTCAGGCGCAGACAAGGGGATGGTAAGCAACAACGGAGACATGCCGTACACGAAGGCCCTATCAGACCCACGTGGGGCTAGGGAAAAGACGATGAGCACACTAAGATCAAACGACAGGTCCGAAGACAATGAAGGTATGCTATATGCAGAGATTCTAACAGCCAACTGCAGTAGCAAGGGACAGCTGGTCAGGAAAGACAGTTCACTGAGAACAGAAGTTTCAGATATGACAGGGACTGAAGGCAAGAACATGTCAATGGAAAGTAATAAAATGCCTCAGAGGAAGCAGATGGAGACTCAGTGGGAGGAGGAAAGGGCGAGGTCAATTTTTGTGTACGGGCTCCAAGAAGCCAAGGGGGCCAACTTTGAAGAAATAAAACAGGAGGAGAAAAAAATGATTGAAGGCATCATGAAAACAATAGGGGAGGGCAATATGACCCAGGTGACAAATTTTCAGAGAATTGGGTGGTTTGCGAGTGGAAGGATAAGGCCTGTCAGAGTAACTTTCAAGGAAGAATCAGTTCGAACCAGGATTCTGCAAGAGAAAGCAAGACTGAGGGACAAAGAGGGGTACCAGAGAGTATACCTCGACCGCGACAGAACACAAGAAGAAAGGACTACACTGAAAGAGAGGGTACAGAGACGCAAGGAGGAACGAGAAGCAATGAAAATGAGCAGGACCCAGACACAGGAGGAAGGGCAAACACACCCCACAGAATCTCCCACCAAAAGACTCCACCCGCGACATTCCCAACGCAACTGAGCAACCTATACTACAACCCACTCACTGTTCCCTCTGCCACCAACCCCCATATCACAAACCTCACCCCAACAGCTGTCCCTTATGGGCATTCTGACCCCACCCCCATCAACACAAACCCCACCTACACCACAGCCCCATATAGGCCCCCACCAAGGCTCTCGCTCCCCCAACCCCAATATACTTGCATGACCACAATGATAGAAAAGAAACTAAAGGTTTGGTACACAAACGCGGATGGAATAACGAATAAACATGAGGAGTGGAATGAAAGAATCAGTGAAAAATCCCCAGACATCATAGCAGTCACAGAAACAAAACTCGCTGAGACAATAACAGACACAATCTTCCCAACAGGATATCAGATCCTGAGGAAAGATAGAAGGAGTAGAGGGGGAGGAGGGGTTGCACTGCTCATAAAACACCGATGGGGATTTGAGGAAATGGAAGGCATGGACATGATTGGAGAAAGAGACTACATTGTAGGTACAATTCAGTCCGGAGAACATAAAGTAGTCATTGGAGTGATGTATAACCCACCACAGAACTGCAGGAGGCCAAGAGAGGAGTACGAAGAAAACAACAGGGTGATGGTGGACACACTGGCTGAGGTGGCAAGAAGAGCTCACTCGAGCAGAGCAAAGTTACTGGTAATGGGCGATTTCAACCACAGGGAGATCGACTGGGAAAACCTGGAGCCACATGGGGGTCCCGAAACATGGAGAGCCAAGATGATGGATGTGGTACTTGAAAACCTCATGCATCAACATGTCAGGGACACAACCAGAGAGAGAGGGGAGGATGAGCCAGCAAGACTGGATCTTGTGTTCACCCTGAGCAGTTCAGACATTGAGGACATCACTTACGAGAGGCCCCTTGGAGCTAGCGATCATGTGGTTCTGAGTTTTGACTATATAGTAGAGTTACAAGTGGAGAAGGTAACAGGAACTGAAGGGGACAGGCCAAACTATAAAAGGGGGGACTACACAGGTATGAGAAACTTCCTGCAGGAGGTTCAGTGGGACAGAGAAATGGTAGGAAAATCAGTAAACGAGATGATGGAATATGTGGCAACAAAGTGCAAGGAGGCAGAGGAAAGTTTTGTTCCCAAGGGAAACAGAAATAATAGGAAGACCAAAACGAGTCCTTGGTTTACCCGAAGGTGTAGGGAGGCAAAAACTAAGTGCAACAGAGAATGGAAAAGGTACAGGAGGCATAGGACCCAGGAAAACAAGGAGATTAGTAGAAGAGCCAGAAACGAGTATGCACAGATAAGGAGGGAGGCCCAGCGACAGTATGAAAACGACATAGCATCGAAAGTCAAATCTGACCCGAAACTGCTGTATAGCCACATTAGGAGGAAGACAACAGTCAAGGACCAGGTGATAAGGCTGAGGAAAGAAGGTGGAGAACTCACAAGAAACGATCAAGAGGTATGTGAGGAGCTCAACACGAGATTTAAGGAAGTATTTACAGTAGAGACAGGAAGGACTCTGGGGGGACAGACCAGATGGGGACACCAGCAAGGAATACACCAACAAGTGTTGGACGACATACATACAGATGAGGAGGAGGTGAAGAAACTGCTAAGGGACATCGATACCTCAAAGGCAATGGGACCGGACAACATCTCCCCGTGGGTCCTTAGAGAGGGAGCAGATATGTTGTGCGTGCCACTTACCACAATCTTCAACACATCCCTGGAAACTGGGCAACTACCTGAGGTATGGAAGACGGCAAATGTAGTTCCCATTTTTAAAAAAGGAGACAGAAAAGAGGCACTAAACTATAGACCTGTGTCATTGACGTGTATAGTATGCAAAATTATGGAGAAGATTATCAGGAGGAGAGTGGTGGAGCACCTGGAACGGAACAGGAGTATAAATGCCAACCAGCACGGATTCACGGAAGGCAAATCCTGTGTCACAAACCTTCTGGAGTTTTATGATAAAATAACAGAAGTAAGACAAGAGAGAGAGGGGTGGGTTGATTGCATCTTCTTGGACTGCAAGAAGGCCTTTGACACAGTTCCTCACAAGAGATTAGTGCAGAAGCTAGAGCATCAGGCGCATATAACAGGAAGGGCACTGCAATGGATCAGAGAATACCTGACAGGGAGGCAACAACGAGTCATGGTACGTAATGATGTATCACAGTGGGCACCTGTGACGAGCGGGGTCCCACAGGGGTCGGTCCTAGGACCAGTGCTATTTTTGGTATATGTGAACGACATGACGGAAGGGTTAGACTCAGAAGTGTCCCTGTTTGCAGATGATGTGAAGTTAATGAGGAGAATTAAATCTGATGAGGACCAGGCAGGACTTCAAAGAGACCTGGACAGACTGGACACCTGGTCCAGCAAATGGCTTCTCGAATTTAATCCTGCCAAATGCAAAGTCATGAAGATAGGGGAAGGGCACAGAAGACCACAGACAGAGTATAGGCTAGGTGGCCAAAGACTGCAAACCTCACTCAAGGAGAAAGATCTTGGGGTGAGTATAACACCGAGCATGTCTCCGGAAGCACACATCAATCAGATAACTGCTGCAGCATATGGGCGCCTGGCAAACCTGAGAACAGCATTCCGATACCTTAGTAAGGAATCATTCAAGACACTGTACACCGTGTATGTCAGGCCCATACTGGAGTATGCAGCACCTGTTTGGAACCCGCACTTGATAAAGCACGTCAAGAAACTAGAGAAAGTACAAAGGTTTGCGACAAGGTTAGTTCCAGAGCTAAGGGGAATGTCCTATGAAGAAAGATTAAGGGAAATCGGCCTGACGACACTGGAGGACAGGAGGGTCAGGGGAGACATGATAACGACATATAAAATACTGCGTGGAATAGACAAGGTGGACAAAGACAGGATGTTCCAGGGAGGGGACACAGAAACAAGAGGCCACAATTGGAAGTTGAAGACACAAATGAGTCAGAGAGATAGTAGGAAGTATTTCTTCAGTCATAGAGTTGTAAGGCAGTGGAATAGCCTAGAAAATGACGTAGTGGAGGCAGGAACCATACACAGTTTTAAGACGAGGTTTGATAAAGCTCATGGAGCGGGGAGAGAGAGGGCCTAGTAGCAACCGGTGAAGAGGCGGGGCCAGGAGCTAGGACTCGACCCCTGCAACCACAAATAGGTGAGTACACACACACACACACACATACACACACACACACACACACAGACACACACACACACACACACACACACACAAGGTGGACAGAGACAGTATGTTCCAGAGAGGGGACACAGAAACAAGGGGTCACAATTTGAAGCTGAAGACTCAGACGAGTCACAGGGATGTTAGGAAGTATTTCTTCAGTCATAGAGTTGCCAGGTAGCGGAATAGTCTAGCAAGTGATGTAGTGGAGGCAGGAACCATACATAGCTTTAAGACGAAGTATGACAAAGCTCAGGGAGCAGAGAGAGAGAGGACCTAGTAGCAGGCAGTGAAGAGACGGGGCCAGGAGCTGAGTCTCGACCCCTGCAACCGCAATTAGGTGAGTACACACACATACACACACACACACACACACACACACACACACACACACACACACACACACACACACACACATAGCAATTACAGAAACGAAACTCACTGAGACAATAACAGATGCAATCTTCCCACCAGGATATCAGATCATGAGGAAAGATAGAAGGGGCAGAGGTGGAGGAGGGGTTGCATTGTTCATAAAAAGCCGATAGAAATTCGAGAAAATGGGAGGCATAGACGAGACTGGAGAAAGAGGCTACATAGGTACACTTCAGTCTGGGGAGCACAAGGTAGTCATTGCAGTGATGTATAATCTGCCACAGAACTGTAGGAGGCCAAGAGAGGAATATGAAGAGAGCAACAGAGCAATGGTGGGAAGAAGAGCTCACTCGAGCAGAGTAAAGTTGCTGGTTATGGGCGATTTCAACCACAGGGAGATTGACTGGGAAAACCTGGAGCCACACATGGGGTTCCCGAAACATGGAGAGGCAAGGTGATGGATGTGGTACTGGAAAACCTCATGCACCAACATGTTAAGGACACTACCAGAGAGAGAGGGGAGGATGAACCAGCAAGACTGGACCTTGTGTTCACCCTGGGCAGTTCAGACATTGAGGACATCACACATGAGAGTCCCATAGGAGCTAGTGACCACGTGGTTCTGTGCTTTGAATACATAGTAGAGTTACACGTGGAGAGGGTAACAGGAGTTGAATGGGAAAAGCCAGATTATAAAAGAGGGGACTACATAGGTTTGAGGAACTTCCTGCAGGAGGTTCAGTGGGACAGAGAACTGGCAGGAAAGCCAGTAAACGAAATGATGGAATACGTAACAACAAAATGCAAGGAGGCAGAGGAAAGGTTTATTCCTAAGGGCAACAGAAATAACGGGAAGACCAGAGCGAACCCTTGGTTTACCCGACGGTGTAAGGAGGCAAAAACTAAGTGCAATAGAGAATGGAAAAAGTACAAAAGGCATAGAACACATGAAAATAAGGAGATTAGTCACAGAGCCAGGAACGAGCACGCACAGTTAAGGAGGGAGGCTCAGCGACAGTATGAAAATAACATGGCATCTAAAGTCAAGTCTGACCCAAAACTGTTGTATAGCCACATCAGGAGGAAGACAACAGTCAAAGACCAGGTGATCAGGCTGAGGACAGAAGGTGGAGAACTCACAAGAAACGATCAGGAGGTATGTGAGGAGCTGAACAGGAGATTTAAGGAAGTTTTTACAGTGGAGACAGGAAGGGCTCTGGGAAGACAGCACAGAGGGGAACATCAACAGGGAATATACCAACAAGTGTTGGATGACATACGAGCAATGGAGGAGGAGGTGCAGAAGCTGCTAAGTGACCTTGATACCTCAAATGCGATGGGACCAGACAACATCTCCCTGTGGGTCTTTAGAGAAGGAGCAGAGATGCTGTGTGTGCCCCTAACCACGATCCTCAATACATCCCTTGAAACTGGGCAACTACCTGAGATATGGAAGATGGCAAATGTAGTTCCCATTTTTAGGAAAGGATACAGAAACGAGGCACTAAACTACGAACCAGTGTCTCTGATGTGTATAGTATGCAAAGTCATGGAGAAGATTATCAGGAGGAGAGTGGTGGAACACCTGGAACGGAACAAGATTATCAACGACAACCAGCATGGATTCATGGAAGGCAAATCCTGTGTCACAAACCTTCTGGAGTTTTATGACAAGGTAACAGACGTAAGACACGAAAGAGAGGGGTGGGTGGATTGCATTTTCCTGGACTGCAGGGATGCCTTCGACGCAGTTCCTCACAAGAGATTAGTGCAGAAGCTGGAGGATCAGGGGCATATAACAGGGAGGGCACTGCAATGGATCAGAGAATACCTGACAGGGAGGCAACAACGAGTCATGGTACGTGAAGAGGTACCACAGTGGGCGCCTGTGACGAGCGGGGTCCTACAGGGGTCAGTTCTAGAACCAGTGCTATTTTTTATATATGTGAATGACATGTTGGAAAAGATAGACTCTGAAGTGTCCCTATTCGCAGATGATGTGAAGTTGATGAGAAGAATTAAATGGGATGAGGATCAGGCAGGACTACAAAGAGATCTGGACAGACTGAACACGTGGTCCAGAAACTGGCTTCTCGAATTCAACCCTGCCAAATGCAAAGTCATGAAGATTGAGGAAGGGCAAAGAAGACCGCAGACAGGTTATAGGCTAGGTGGTTATAGGCTAGGTGGGGTGACCATAACACCGAGCACGTCTCCGGAGGCAGACATCAACCACATGACTGCCGTAGTATATGGGCACCTGGCAAATCTGAGAATAGCGATCGGATACCTTAATAAAAAATCGTTCAAGACACTGTACACTGTGTATGTTAGGCCCATACTGGAGTATGCAGCACCAGTTTGGAACCCATACTTGGTCAAGCACGTCAAGAAGTTAGAGAAAGTACAAAGGTTTGCAACAAGGCTAGTTCCAGAGCTCAGGGGAATGTCCTACGATGGAAGGTTGAGGGAAATCGGACTGACGACACTGGAGGACAGAAGGGTCAGGGAAGACATGATAACGACATACAAGATACTGCGTGGAATAGATAAGGTGGAAAGAGACAGGATGTTCCAGAGACGGGACACAGAAACAAGTGGTCACAATTGGAAGCTGAAGACTCAGACGAGTAACAGGGATGTTAGGAAGTATTTCTTCAGTCATAGAGCCGTCAAGAAGTGGAATAGCCTAGCATGTGACGTAGTGGAGGCAGGAACCATACATAGCTTTAAGACGAGGTATGACAGAGCTCAGGAAGCAGAGAGAGAGGACCAAGTAGCGATCAGTAAAGAGGCGGGGCCAGGAGCTGAGTATCGACACCTGCAACCACTATTAGGTGATTACAATTAGGTGAGTACACACAGTGCAGTGATGGCCGAGTGGTTAAGGCGTCTGACTAGAAATCAGATGGGATCTTCCCGCGTAGGTTCGAATCCTACTCACTGCGAATAAATTACTTTTGATAAGAGATTCGATAAAGCTCATGAAGCAGGGAGAGAGAGTGAGCCTATATACACTGGCTCTCTCATCTTCGTGTGTTAGTGTGTCTAGTTAATTGTCCAAGTCAGACAGAAATGTCGTTTTAACATCTTTCTCCTATGTGCGAGTTATTTGTGCATTTTCCTCGTCTTCTCTTCTGTTTGCCTCCTTTATTTCCCAGTCCTGCCTCTCCTGTCGAGCCTCTTAGTTCCCTCCCTCCTGCTTCCCTTCCTCTTAGTTCCCTCCCTCCTCCTTCCCTTCCTCTTAGTTCCCTCCCTCCTGCTTCCCTTCCTCTTAGTTCCCTCCCTCCTCCTTCCCTTCCTCTTAGTTCCCTCCCTCCTCCTTCCCTTCCTCTTAGTTCCCTCTCTCCTGCTTCCCTTCCTCTTAGTTCCCTCCCTCCTCCTTCCCTTCCTCTTAGTTCCCTCCCTCCTCCTTCCCTTCCTCTTAGTTCCCTCCCTCCTCCTTCCCTTCCTCTTAGTTCCCTCCCTCCTCCTTCCATTCCTCTTAGTTCCCTCCCTCCTCCTTCCCTTCCTCTTAGTTCCCTCCCTCCTCCCTCGTAACCTACATTCTTTCTTTGTATCCCTCTTCGCCGTCACACCCTCCCTCTGTTTACCCCCGCTCTCTCAATCCTACTCTCCCTACCCTCCCGCTCCCGGTTCCCTTCTTCCTTTCTCTTCCAACCCCCCCTTTTCCCTTCCCCCTCTACCAAACCCATCCCCTCCCACCTCCCGGAATACGTCATGACGAGTTACGCATTTCTCTACGTGTTCCTGGCGTTCACCACACCAGCTGCTGCTGCTGTTGTTGTTGTTGTTGCTATTGCTGGTGTTGTTATTCTTGCTGCTGTTGTTGTTATTGCTGCTGTTTTATTCTTGCTACTACTATTATTGTTGTTGTTGTTGCTGCTGCTGTTGTTGTTGTTTTTACTGTTGCTAATGTAGTTTTGTTTTTGTTGTTGCTGCTGCTGCTACTGTTGTTTTTATTGTTGTTGCTGCTGCTGTTTTTGTTACTGCTGCTGCTGTTGTTATTGTTGCTGCTACTGTTTTTATTTTTGCTGCTGCTGCTACTGTTGTTGTTGTTAGTGCTGTTGTTGTTGCTGCTGTTGTTGGTGTTTTAGTTGTTGTTGCTGCTCCTGTTGTTGTTGTCTTTTTTGTTTTTGCTATTGTTGCTGTTGCTGGTGTTGTTGTTATTGTTGCTGCTGCTGCTTCTGTTTTTGCTGCTGTTGTTTTTGCTGTTGTTGGTGCTGTTGCTGCTGTTGTTGTTTTTGTTATAGCTCCTGCTGTTGTTCTTGTTACTGTTGCTGCTGTTGTTCTCACTATCATAATAAACATAATAATAATATCAATTATTATATTTTAATATTATTATAATAATTATTATAATTATTACTAATATTGCTGTTGTTATTATTTTTATTATTAAAAAAGAATAATAATAATGGTAATAATAATAATAATAATAATAATAATAATAATAATAATAATAATAATAATAATAATAATAATAATAATAAGAAGAAGAAGAAGAAGAAGAAGAAGAAGAAGTAGAAGAGAAATATTATTATTATTTTTATTATTATTATGATCATTATTATTATTATTATTATTATTATTATTATTATTATTATTATTATTATTTTATTTATTATTTTATAAGTATTCTACCACTAGTGGAATATTTGCGCTATACAAAGTGAGCAGCAACTCAACGCTCTAAACAATACCATTGGCCCCATGACAGTGAAACTGTAACCTTTAACTCTCCAAGATTCATTAGTGTATAAAGGTGCCATGTTCTTCCTAGTGGCATCAGCCAGCGGTGCCACAGGTTTAAGACCACAACCATAAAGCGCTCAGAGATACTGCAGAGAGCCTCCTGTTTGAATCTTCAAGATTGGCAAATAATTATTTTGTTGATGTCTGTTTATTCAAGGGGGAGGGGAGGGGTTCTTTGATGCAGAGGTTCTTGATTTAAGGAACTGGAGCTATCATTCTCTTAGAAGGTAGGCGCTATATGATTCTTATGTGATGTTCATGAGGTTATTAGGTATGACTCGCTCTGCCCTGAGAAAGAAAGCAGAGGAGTCATCATGTTAACTCTCTCCTTTCCCTCGTAGTCAGGACTGCTGTGAAAAAAGTAAGTCGTACTGCGATCACCATACTGGAACCATCTGTTCTTCCGTTTGAGTTTCCTCAGGTTTGTGAAGCGATAACCCAAGTATCACAGGAATACACTGCTAGCCTGGAAGATATGAAAACTCTGTTTAACCAGAACTTTATTAAGAACACGAAACTGACTCGTGTGAAGGTAACAGCAGAACGCTCCATCGCTTGTCTTCATTTCTTCATAGTTATTCAGGAAATCAGAGAGACACTGTTCAGTGATCTCATCCCCTAGTTCTTAGACAGGTCTTGCTGGTATCAAAAAAATATCCGGTAATGGAAATAAAAAAAATAAATGATCGTGGAGAAAATCTATGACTGTTTTAAACTTTTCCAAATATGAAGCAGATTCCTCCAGTCAACAGATCATAGTCTGAGAACTATGACTAGCTATGGTATACCCATGACCAACCAGTCTTAACTTATCCAACAGAGGGGACCTAATTACCATACGTACGAGACGAACGCTCTAGTTTTCTAATTAGATACTGCTTGAGTATGAGAAGGAGGGATGACATATAATAATATTTCAAAATAATAAGTAAAACACGGAGGATAAAAGAGTGTCAGACATAAAGGATTAAAATTACAGTAGCTCCAATAACAAAGCATTATACTGTTGCACAAATATAATTCCAAAACTATGCATATATTAAAAGGACACAAGTGCAACTAATGTGACATTTATTGTGGCAACGTTTCGCTCTCCAGGAGCTTTATCAAGCCATTACAAACAATACATGGACACAGAGGGTATATAAAGGCTCAGAGTGAGGTGAATACTAGTGAGGTACCATTTCGATGTTCACTAGTGGTAGTAGTAGTAGTAGTAGTGATAGTGACAAAAGCAATTAATTCGTACATGAGTAAAAGGATATAAAAGCTATTACTTGGGTAACATAAAACAGGTTGGACAAATATAAACTGGAATGAGGCAGGTTGTTTCAGTGTTCACTCTCTGTGCTTTGTGTAGTATAACAGGAGAGACTATGTGATGGCAGGGTTTACTGTTTTCAGGAGGATTCTTGCTAAGACTTCGGAGATGGTGAAGCTGCCGTTGTTTTGTTTAATTGTATTCGAAACAGCGATCAGTGCTGATTCAAGGCACTTGCGTGTGCGGAAATTAGTTTCTTTTATCACTAATTGGGCGTCTCTGAATTTCATAAGATGATTGGTGGAATTTCGGTGTTGTACACAGGCGTTGTTTAAGTTGTCGTTCCTACATGCGTATATGTGTTCATTGAGGCGGGTGTCGAGGTTTCTTGCTGTTTCACCTACGTAGATCTTGTCACAGCCTCCACAGGGTATAGTGTAAACTCCTGCATTGACTGGTTCGTGGTGCTTGGGTTTTGTCCTGGTTAGATCCTTTATTGAAGTGGTAGAAGCGATGGCGACTCTGGTGTTAGCTTGTGAAAGTACTTTAGAGACGTTTAGTGCAACCTGGCTGTTGGGAAGAATTATAACTTTGTTGGGAGCGGTGTTGATGCGTGGAGAATTGATGATCTGAAGAGCTCTTTTCTTGCAGTCTTTGATGAAAAAAGAAGGAAATTGTAACTCAGTGAATGTTTGGTGAATGTAAGTACATTCCTCGTCAAGAAACTCAGGACTACAAATTCGGTATGCTCTTAGGAAAAACCCGATGATGATGCCTCTTTTGGTCTTGGTATCTTGACTGGAATAGAAGTGTGTGAGATCATTTTTATTGGTGGGTTTCCGATAAACTTGAAATCTTAGGTTGTTGTCTACTTTGTGAATGAGGACGTCGAGGAAAGGTAGCTTGTCATTGGACTCTTCTTCTAGTGTAAACTGAATCGCTGGTTCAACTGCGTTGAGCCTTGCCTGAAGATCCCGTACATCAAAACGTTTTGGAGTTATTACGAGGACATCGTCCACGTAACGTAACCAAGTGACGCTTGAAGGGATGATGTTGGCGAAGTGTTCGGACTCTAGGTGTTCCATGTATAAGTTGGCTAGGACGGCACTTATTGGGGACCCCATTCCCATGCCGTAGGTTTGTTTGTAGAGCTTGTTATTGAAGGAAAAACAGTTGAAGTTAACACAGAGTTCAATCAAGTCAACAAAATCTCCGGGAGGTAAAGGAAGATTAAGGTCCTGGTTGACTTTACGTCGTAGAACCTCGATGGCTTTTTTGGTAGGTACTTTTGTGAAGAGGGAAGTCACATCCAAACTGCTTAGTTTCTTGTTACGGATGGAGAGGTTACGGATGCGGTTGAGAAGGTCGCCTGAGTGTTTAAGATGAGCGGGGCTGATGGTCCCCAGAAGGCAGGAAAGATGTTTGGCAAGAACTCCGGCTAGTTTGTGTGGAGCACTGCCTATTCCTGACGTGATTGGTCTGAGAGGAATATTGTGTTTATGGGTCTTGGGTAAACCATACATGTGTGCTGGTTTAGGGTTGCTTGGTAACAAGTACAGAAGTTTCTTCCCTTCTCTAGTGCGTTTGAGTATTTGTCTGCTTTTGTATAGAAAGTCTTTGGTGAGCGTCTCCCCATGGTTGAGTGCTGATAGGTTCGTATGTAGATTGATCATTCAAAAGGTCCATCATTTTAGTGTTGTAGTCACTGGTGTTGAGTATGACGACTCCACCTCCTTTGTCGGCGGTGGTGACGATAATGTTGGGGTCGTTGGCGAGGTCCTTAAGGGCAGTGATGTATCTAACCCTTCTGGAAGTTGCTGTCACTGTGTCTATGGTTCCTGGTAACAAGATTGAGTTGATAGTTAGGTTTGCGTATGTTGGTGGTAAATTTGAGTCCCAGACTCAGTGCTTGTTTCTCGTAGTCGGTTAAGGTGCGTGACGATAAGTTGTTTATCAGGGATTCGCGTCCCATTTCCTTCCACCGACTGTTAGTGCAGAGGTACTGAAGTTTGCGATTGAGTTTGATCTTCTGTTGGAGGTTAGCTGTGGTGACTGTGCTGAGAATATGCTCAGCAGTGTGTTGGTCAATCTGAAGATTGGCCCTCATATTCCTTGCAGTTTCAAAGGTTTCCTTAGCGATGTTAGAAAGTTCTTCGGCACATTCAGTTAAGTAAGCTTGGGTAGCTGGAGAGAAGGGGTGCTTGGAGTTGGAGAGTTGTGCAGGAGTAGACTTAGGGATCACCTTCTCTGCCAGGCAATCTTGTAGGAAGTTGTGTCTGTTGCGATAGCTGTGAGCACGAAGAAGGGTGTACCTGGATTACCTGGAGATTACCTGGAGAGAGTTTCGGGGGTCAACGCCCCCGCGGCCCGGTCTGTGAAATGTCCATTATGTTGCGGTGTCCGACAGATTGTAATAAAGTTGGTAGAATTACCGACAATATGTAAAGTAAAAGGACACAAGTGCAACTAATGTGACATTTATTGTGGCAACGTTTCGCTCTCCAGGAGCTTTATCAAGCCATTACAAACAATACATGGACACAGAGGGTATATAAAGGCTCAGAGTGAGGTGGAGTCGTCATACTCAACACCAGTGACTACAACACTAAAATGATGGACCTTTTGAATGATCAATCTACATACGAACCTATCAGCACTCAACCATGGGGAGACGCTCACCAAAGACTTTCTATACAAAAGCAGACAAATACTCAAACGCACTAGAGAAGGGAAGAAACTTCTGTACTTGTTACCAAGCAACCCTAAACCAGCACACATGTATGGTTTACCCAAGACCCATAAACACAATATTCCTCTCAGACCAATCACGTCAGGAATAGGCAGTGCTCCACACAAACTAGCCGGAGTTCTTGCCAAACATCTTTCCTGCCTTCTGGGGACCATCAGCCCCGCTCATCTTAAACACTCAGGCGACCTTCTCAACCGCATCCGTAACCTCTCCATCCGTAACAAGAAACTAAGCAGTTTGGATGTGACTTCCCTCTTCACAAAAGTACCTACCAAAAAAGCCATCGAGGTTCTACGACGTAAAGTCAACCAGGACCTTAATCTTCCTTTACCTCCCGGAGATTTTGTTGACTTGATTGAACTCTGTGTTAACTTCAACTGTTTTTCCTTCAATAACAAGCTCTACAAACAAACCTACGGCATGGGAATGGGGTCCCCAATAAGTGCCGTCCTAGCCAACTTATACATGGAACACCTAGAGTCCGAACACTTCGCCAACATCATCCCTTCAAGCGTCACTTGGTTACGTTACGTGGACGATGTCCTCGTAATAACTCCAAAACGTTTTGATGTACGGGATCTTCAGGCAAGGCTCAACGCAGTTGAACCAGCGATTCAGTTTACACTAGAAGAAGAGTCCAATGACAAGCTACCTTTCCTCGACGTCCTCATTCACAAAGTAGACAACAACCTAAGATTTCAAGTTTATCGGAAACCCACCAATAAAAATGATCTCACACACTTCTATTCCAGTCAAGATACCAAGACCAAAAGAGGCATCATCATCGGGTTTTTCCTAAGAGCATACCGAATTTGTAGTCCTGAGTTTCTTGACGAGGAATGTACTTACATTCACCAAACATTCACTGAGTTACAATTTCCTTCTTTTTTCATCAAAGACTGCAAGAAAAGAGCTCTTCAGATCATCAATTCTCCACGCATCAACACCGCTCCCAACAAAGTTATAATTCTTCCCAACAGCCAGGTTGCACTAAACGTCTCTAAAGTACTTTCACAAGCTAACACCAGAGTCGCCATCGCTTCTACCACTTCAATAAAGGATCTAACCAGGACAAAACCCAAGCACCACGAACCAGTCAATGCAGGAGTTTACACTATACCCTGTGGAGGCTGTGACAAGATCTACGTAGGTGAAACAGCAAGAAACCTCGACACCCGCCTCAATGAACACATATACGCATGTAGGAACGACAACTTAAACAACGCCTGTGTACAACACCGAAATTCCACCAATCATCTTATGAAATTCAGAGACGCCCAATTAGTGATAAAAGAAACTAATTTCCGCACACGCAAGTGCCTTGAATCAGCACTGATCGCTGTTTCGAATACAATTAAACAAAACAACGGCAGCTTCACCATCTCCGAAGTCTTAGCAAGAATCCTCCTGAAAACAGTAAACCCTGCCATCACATAGTCTCTCCTGTTATACTACACAAAGCACAGAGAGTGAACACTGAAACAACCTGCCTCATTCCAGTTTATATTTGTCCAACCTATTTTATGTTACCCAAGTAATAGCTTTTATATCCTTTTACTCATGTACGAATTAATTGCTTTTGTCACTATCACTATTACTACTACTACTACCACTAGTGAACATCGAAATGGTACCTCACTAGTATTCACCTCACTCTGAGCCTTTATATACCCTCTGTGTCCATGTATTGTTTGTAATGGCTTGATAAAGCTCCTGGAGAGCGAAACGTTGCCACAATAAATGTCACATTAGTTGCACTTGTGTCCTTTTACTTTACATATTGTCGGTAATTCTACCAACTTTATTACTATGCATATATTGCTGGGGAGGGATAAGACTAAGTAATGCCAAGATTTTCTATTCAGTCGAGTTTCCCACCGGTCAGCATTCCACCTCCTAGAAGCTTGCACCAGCCACCTAGATCTCTCTGTGGATTCTAGCTCTTGGTCAGTACAGTCATCACCGGATACGTTGACTCAAGTTCGCTCTCTCTCTCTCTCTCTCTCTCTCTCTCTCTCTCTCTCTCTCTCTCTCTCTCTCTCTCTCACTCTCTATCTCTCTCTCTCTCTCTCTCTCTCTCTCCTCTCTCTCTCTCTCTCTCTCTCTCTCTCTCTCTCTCTCTCTCTCTCTCTCTCTCTCTCTCTCTCTCTATCCGGACCCATTGCACATGCTGACATCCAGAGAAATCTTTGTTCCCGTGGGAAGATCTCACACGTGACCTACAGCTGAGATCTCACGTAGATAACCAGGAAAGGGAGAACATTATCACATTTGACCAGCAAGATACTGGATCCAGGCAATTTACATTGTAGACACAGTCCCTAGATCTGACCTTAAAGCTGTCCAGCTGAAACGTGAGCCTATTTACAACACACATACATGAGCTGGCAATTTCAAGAGTCCATATATACCACAGACTATATATATGGAGGTACATGGGAACAATTCTTGGTTGGCCAGGCATCCGTGGAATTTTTACTGTTTTAGCTGTTTCCTCATCAGTGGCACTCTGAACTTTAAAAGCATCAGTTATATAAACCTTGGTAATAAATACCAACAAGTTTGTTCAGAAAAAAACGTAAGCAAACACTATGACATTTATTAGAAAACGTTTCGGTCCTGGGACCTTGATCACTTCTGAGAAGTGATCAAGAGAAGTGACTTGCTCTGTTCTCTACTCTGTCAGGCAATCGCAGATGAGAGGGATGGGGGGGGGGGAGGCAAACCAATACAGTGGAGCATACTCAAGGTGTGAGCGTACTTGTGCCTCGTACAGAATCTTGCAACCCTTATTGTCAAGCAGATGCGAGATACGGCGAAGTGCTGCAAACTTTCTAGCTCCCTTTTTAGCAAGATTTACAACATGGTTCTTCATGGTCAGTTTGGAGTCAAATTTCACCCCAAGAATAGCAACTTCTTTCCCAGGTACCAACACCCTCCCATTCATCCTTACTACTGCACTGACATTACCATCATAGTGCCTAGAGACCATCATCATTTGCATTTTCTCAGGTACAAATGTTACTTGCCATCTGTTTCCCCAAGCTGATATAGCTCTTAGCTGGTGATTGATGTAGCTTAGAGCAGCTGGCATTTCTTCTCTTAGATAAGTGAATGTCAGTGTACAGTCGTCTGGATATGCATGGGATTCTGGGATGAGATGAAGAAGGTCATTGAAGTAGAAATTCCATAACAATGGTCCCAGCACGCTTCCTTGTGGAACACTTGTCCCAATAGGATGTCTTGGTGATTCCGTTCCATTGAGAACTACCTTTAGAGATCTACCATGAAGGTAATCACTAAGGAGACATGGGGTAGAGCCTGAAATGCCCAGTGCTTGCAGTTTTGCTAAGAGGCCCTGGTGCCACACCCAGTCGAAAGCACCAGCAATGTCCAGTGCTACCACACAGCTGACTTTGGATTCATCCAGTGACTGGTGTCATTTAGTGGAGAGGTTTAACAACAGATCAGCAGCAGAGTAACCTTTCCTGGAGCCATATTGACGGTCACAAAGTAGTGAGTGGTAGTCAAAAAACTCATTTGTCATTTGTCTTGAGATTATTGTCTCAAGGATCTTGCCAGTGATTGACAGGAGTGTCACTGGTCTGTAGTTGCTGATTTCTGCTCTACTCTTCTTTTTGTGAACAGGGACTACATTTATCTCTTTCCACAGAGGCCATTTACCCTGTACTAGGCAGTGCTGAAAGATGCAAGTTAGAGGTACTGCTAGTTGGTCTGCACATCTTCTCAGCAATCTTGGGCTCAACTTGTCTGGGCCCACAGCCTTTTCCTGGTCAAGCGATTTAAGAAGGAAATACACCTCCTCCTGCCTTATTGTCACCACTGACAGTTTTGACACAGTTCTTGCAGCCAGCCAAGGAGAGTCCCTTGCTGGATCAGGAACTTGCATTTTCGTAGCAAAGTGTTCAGCAAAGAGATCCACTTTCTCTTTCCTGTCGATTTAGAGGTGGAATGAGTTCATCAGGTAGATAACCTTGTCTGTCCTTGACCAGGGACCACCAAGTTTTGGAGCCTACTCTACCTGATGCTAGCTTTCTTTTTGTGTCCACCTCCCATTTAACGATGACCCACTTTTGAACTTCACCCATATGCCTACAGGCTTGCCTGTGCAAGTTCCTGTTATAGGTGGTAGGATGTCTCTCATACCTTCGCCATGCCTTGTACTTAGCAGTAGCGGCCTCTCTACAACTGAAGCCAAACCAAGGCTGATCTGTAGGCTTTGTCACATGTTGCCGGTGAAGAATGTGTTCTTGTTGAAAATTAAGGATGCGTCCAGTGAGGGCTTTCACTTGTTTGACAACATCCCCTTGAAGAAGAGCATTCCAATCGGTAGTGGCGAGCTCAAAACAAAGGGCTGGCCAATTACCTCTTCCCCATAGCCAGGTTGTGCGTGTGGATTCCTCACCTCGTCTTGTTTTTAACTATTGAATCTATTTACTCCCTAGGCTTTCTCGACCTTTCAATATCACTTCAAACTTTTTGGTATTCTCAGCAAAATTTCTTAAACCTACCACTTACCTCTTCAACCTCTTGTGTATCTACGTTCTCTGTAGCCCATTTTTGTCCCACCATTTGCTCATACCTTTTCCTAACTACCTCCTCCTTTAGTGTATAAATTTTCACCTCTCTTTTAATCGCTGTTGCCATTTCCATTGTACCCCATCTACCCCATACTCTCAATGTAGCTGTAACTAAACAATGATCTGATATATTTGTTGCCCCTCTAAAAACGGCTTATCCATAAGTTTTCCTATCAACCTTTCATCCTCAATACATATTCCATTAAACTGTACTTATTTATCCTATTTTTCTTAAAATGCATATTACCATTGCCAAACCTCTTTCCATACAGAGTTCAGTTACAGGCCCCCATTGTTATTTACCGCTGGCACCCTAAACTTACTGCAAACATTTATATCAGGCCTGAAGAGGTTCGAATCAACGGATCTTGGGACAAAGTGTGCAGTACCATCCACACTAAGCCAAACCAGACAAGACTCTAAGGCCCAGCAAGCTAAAGGAGTCTCAGACACAGGTTGGCATTGAGACGAACATTCTGTTGGGTTATCAAACAAGATGATAATTATGGGTGGCTATAGTGCCTAAATTTATAGTCAATTGCAGCTTGGAGTAATATGGCCTACCATTCACTCTTTTGTCTGCTGAAGAGGATCTCAGTTGGAGATCGAAATATAAAAACTAATCAGTTCTTCGTTATCTGTCAGACATGTGTTAATTCATCTCTTTGGCAATATAAAGCAGATTAAAATTTTGGGTTTGTTTTATAAATTTAATAAAAAAACTTTGTAACCTTTAAGTTAACATATATACTCGAGAATTCTGGGTAAATTTGCATATAGCTGGCGAGAATGTAGACAGTGTGACCAATATAATAATAACTATATCTGGGCTAAGATAACAGCTCATTGTCTGTAAACCCAACAGTGTATTCATTTCTTATTGTGAATATTCATCTTGCATAATTTTCATAGAATGTATCATTAGGACATAAGAAAAAAAAATCCATGTTATAGGATACTTGACCATAACCACTTAAGAGAGGCTTTCAAACCTTTTTTCTTTGGGGTAATCAATATGTCATATGTAACAGTTCTCATGTAGTGGTTATACAGTGGTCCCTCGTTTTTCGTAATTAATCCGTTCCTGGAGGAGCTACTATAAACGAAATTTACGATTTGCGAATCAATTTTCCCCATAAGAAATAATGTAAATACAATTAATCCGTTTCTGACACTCAGAAGTATTAAAACAAAAAAAATTTTTACATGAAATATACATGTAGTACATAAACAATACAATGGGAAATGATGAATGAAACATTAACAGCATAACACTTACCTTTATTGGAGATTCTTCTTAGTGTATGGGAGACTGGAGGAGGAGAGAGATTGGATTGTTTATAGTTTGGAAGGGGAATCCCCTTCCAGCAACACCTCAGGTACCAATTGCTTCTCTGGGGTTGCTTCTCTTCTCTGTTTCTTAATGCCACTAGGACCACCTTGAGAGTCACTCTAGTCCTGTCTCGCAAAGTAACTGTGGAGAGAGCTCTGTTTCTGGCGTCTCTTTAACACTTCCCTAAAATGGTACAAGACTTTGTCACTGTACATATTTCTCACCTTCTTTACCACAGGCTTGGCACTAGGAGCTTTCTTTGGAGCCATGGTAGCTTATTTAGTACTTGCAAGCACTAAAATGAGTGGAATATTATGAAATATTTCGTAGGAGCACTTGAGGGGACCTTCACTCACTGGTAAACAATGCCAGACTGGCTGGGTAGGGAGGCCTCCCCGGCTCACACCGTGCGTAAGCGTCCTGGACGAACTACTATTCGCAACTGCTATTCACAAGTCAACCTATGAAAAGCGAGTCCATGTTTATACGAAAATACCCCTATGATTGGCGAAATTTACGATTGCCGAGAACTACGAAAAGCGAAGGACCACTGTATTTCGCTTCTTCATCGTTGTAAGTGACTTAGTCTGCTGATCAGATCACACAGCAGATTTCATTCAGAGTATTGGCAACAAGGACTTACATCAAAGTCAGTTATATTTAGATTTGGCTCATAGTTTAAATTAATTATCACTGGTAATTTCTATTTTTTTAATTGAATCTAGTAGCTTTGATGTTTGAGCTGTATTAAAATATAATTAAGGGCATTACCAAAATTTTAGCTATTTTTTTTTTTTTTTGCATTTAAACATAGAGCCAATGAGTATTGATATTATTGATAATTAGTGTTATAATTTTTCCAGTTTCCTCACACAAATTTAATTAGCTTCTCATGTCACTTCTGTGTGATATTAAAGTTAGTGAAACTTACAATTGCTGTTTAACACATTATTTTCCTCGCTAAGCAAGGGTCATCCTTCATATATTGTATAAATTAATAAATATTACTGACCAATTTATAAATGCTCAGATTAATCGAAGTGACTTCTTAATTTTCTAATCTAGGGATAATATTTCCTTCATATTATTATAATATCTTCCGAGATCACCAAATACCGGTGTGGGAAAGGTACCACATTTTTTTATTGAACAATTTTAATGTAAGGAAAACCTAAATGATGAAGTTACAGAAAGCGAGTAACATTACTTTTTTTTTTTTGGTATTCGCAGTATACTGTAATGCTTCATAAAGAGTAGTTCACGTGTAGGAAACTAGAAATATCTTGTACATTTTTAAATAGACAACTCCTGTACTCCGTAGTCTGTCCAAACCATTATGCAATGTTCTGCAATTGTCTTCACGTAAAATATTATATTATCACCCTTTCATTATAGACGCATTTGAATTTGTCATGTATATAGACAGAAAGCCAAATGTCCTCATAAAGGCTCATGTGCCCATGAAACACAAAGCTGTGGAAGGTTATCGTAATCTGAAGTCGCGTCACTTGCAACCGTTGTATGCCTTGAAAAAACAATATAAGATATAACGTGAATATATCTATTTTCACAGAACACCAGTAGTGTTCAGGGTGAAAACTTTTCTAAAAATCTTGAGAAACGTTGATGATAGAGCAAGATCAAGCAGGAATGAGATAGGTAGGTAGACTGCATATTCTTAGACTGCATGAAGTCTTTTGATAGACAAACTGAACATTAGTAAAACCGGAAACACAAGCAAAAGTGACAGGAATTAAAAAAAAAAAGTCACTTATGGGGTGCCTATTGCTGGGGAAGGGCTAATAAGTGGAGCAATCCTTTCCTTCCTCGAATCAAACTTAATTTCCCTAATTGACCTATTTCCCTATAGGTTTTGCCTCAGTGAATATGATAAAAAAGATAATGATAAAAACCTTCCCTGACGTAGACAATACACACTGAGGACAAAATATTATGAATGACTCTTAAAATAAGAGGTCACCGAACCTCGGTAATAAAGGAAGACAACCAGGAAGGAGGCCAGTACTGAGAAACAATTTTTTTTTCTGAATTTAAATGGCACTCCAGAAGAACAGATTTCAGTACACTGAAACAAGACTGACGAGGTATGGTATGAAAACTGCGGAAGATTACCGAATGACTTAGGACCTGAGAGTACAGAAATTTTATAAGCGACTTCTAGAGGTGAACGTAAACCAGGGAAGGGGAAAGGGATGATGTTTGTGAAGAGCTCTTGATGCAGTGAGTTGGAGCCACCCTTGCCTTCCTTGGATCAAATCTGAAAACCTGCCCTTCCCCAGGCACTGCATGGTGCGCAGTGCTGCTCTTACATGAAAATAATAAAAACGGTATAGAGATTTATCAGTAGGAAATCTATTTTTCATAATTTGATCGAATTTTATTAGTGATTTATTTATATCAATATAAAACAACGCTTTATTTGTAACTAACGTTTCTAACTATCTTATATAAAATTAAAAAAAAAAACATATAAATGGGTTTAAATATACTATAAATTGCATAATTGCAAGTTGCAACTTAAATATACATAATTTATTAATATAGGCAAAACATTATATTTTAACATGCCTCTACGAAAATTCAGCGATTTAAATTAAATATTTCTGAGAATAAATTAACATTTCCAGATGTTTAATTGAGAATAAATTAACATTTCCAGATGTTTAATTGAGAATAAATTTACATTTCAAGATGTTTAATAGATTGAACGTTGGAGATTTTCCCGTGCGCGTTCAGAGGATCAATCATAAACAGTTAAAGGGACGGCTCTGGGATTAGATACAGATTTTACCTGGAGGTTACCTGGAGGTTATTCCGGGGATCAACGCCCCCGCGGCCCGGTCCATGACCAGGCCTCCTGGTGGATCAGGGCCTGATCAACCAGGCTGTTACTGCTGGCCGCACGCAATCCAACGTACGAGCCACAGCCCGGCTGATCCGGCACTGACTTTAGGTATCTGTCCAGCTCTCTCTTGAAGGCAGCCAGGGGTTTATTGGTAATTCCCCTAATGCTTAATGGGAGGCTGTTGAACAGTCTTGGGCCCCGGACACTTATGGTGTTTTCTCTTAGTGTACCAATGGCACCCCTACTTTTAACTGGAGGTAATTTGCATCGCCTGCCCAGTCTTTTACTTTCGTAGGGAGTGATTTCTGTGTGCAGATTTGGGACCATTCCTTCCAGGATTTTCCAAGTGTAGATTATGATATATCTCTCTCTCCTGCGTTCCAGCGAGTACAAGTCAAGTGCTTCCAATCGTTCCCAGTAGTTAAGGTGCTTGACATAACTTATACGTGCAGTAAAGGATCTCTGTACACTCTCTAGATCTGCAAGTTCACCTTCTTTGAATGGAGATGTTAATGTACAGCAGTATTCCAGCCTAGAGAGAACAAGTGATTTGAAAAGGATCATCATTGGCTTGGCATCTCTCGTTTTGAACGTTCTCATTATCCATCCTATCATTTTCTTTGCACTTGTGATCGTGGCACTGTTGTGATCCTTGAAAGTGAGATCCTCAGACATTACTACTCCCAGGTCCCTTACATTATTTTTCCGCTCTATTGTATGGCCACAGTTTGTAGTATACTCTGTTCTAGTTATTATCTCCTCCAGTTTTCCATAACGGAGTAATTGGAATTTGTCCTCATTGAACATCATATTGTTTTCCGTTGCCCACTGAAAAACTTTGTTTATATCTTCTTGGAGGTTAACCGCGTCCTCAGCAGATGACAGCCTCATGCAGATCCTAGTATCATCCGCAAAGGATGATACGGTGCTGTGATGTATATCTCTGTTTATGTTGTTAGGTAAGACACATATGCAACAGTTAGGTATCTTTATTATGAAACGTTTCGCCTACACAGTAGGCTTCTTCAGTCGAGTACAGAAAAGTTGATAGAAGCAGAAGATACTTGAAGACGATGTAATCAGTCCATCACCCTTAAAGTTTTGAGGTGGTCAGTCCCTCAGTCTGGAGAAGAGCATTGTTCCATAGTATGAAACAATATGGAGATGAAGTGACAGGATGGAGCTTTTATAGCGCCAAGAGGTGAGACGTAGGCCATTAGGAGAGGTAAGAACTCAGATGCTGAGAGGTCAGGTCCCTCTCAAATCCAGCCGCTCTCACTAGTGGAAATTGTCGAAGTTGATTGCAGGTCTGTACCAAGATACCCTTGTGTTGCAGTGTCTGACAGATTGAACATTAAAATGGTATAAAATACCGACAGGTTGTTAGGTAAGACACATATGCAACTGTGTAGGCGAAACGTTTCATAATAAAGATACCTAACTGTTGCATATGTGTCTTACCTAACAACCTGTCGGTATTTTATACCATTTTAATGTTCCATCTCTGTTTATGTCTGATATGAGGATGAGGAATAAGATGGGGGCGAGTACTGTGCCTTGTGGAACAGAGCTCTTCACTATGGCAGCCTTCGATTTAACTCTGTTGACCACTACTCTTTGTGTTCGATTTGTTAGGAATTTGAAGATCCATCTCCCCACTTTCCCAGTTATTCCTTTAGCAAGTATTTTGTGCGCTATTACGCCATGATCGCATTTGTCAAACGCTTTTGCAAAGTCTGCCTATATTACATCTGCATTCTGATTTTCTTCCAGTGCATCCAAGGCCATATCATAGTGATCCAGTAGTTGTGAGAGGCTAGTTTATTGTGCACTCCATATCCATTCCGTGGACGGTAGCGCAAGACCATATGGATACACAACAAGAAACTAGGCTCAGAAGGATTTAGATCTACAGTTGACTTATTTGTTGCAAGCAAATTTAGGGAATTTACTTAGTATGTCTGGTATTTTATTTTTATTAATAAAATTCCATGACATATTACATAGGTTATTATATTGTCTATCTTTTCATTCTTCACTAGTAGACAATCAAGCACATACTGTTCAAGAAAGTGGCCATAGGGCTGGCCACTTTCTTTGCATTTAGTTTGCTCATCATCTGTGTGTCTGCCAAACTGTCAGAAGTACTTGTAACCAAGCCTACAACATCAGTCATTCTGTTCACATTGCAAGTTGCTCCATAAACGTACTTATCTACGTTCCTGTTATCATAGTGAATGATAGATCAATTCAGGCTTTTAACTACATTCTTGTAATTTTCAGTTTCATTATTTATTTCTCTCCTAATATTATTCCTAGTGCTGGACACAGACACACCAAGGTTATATTCCACGTTTGTCTTCAGGGTACCTTTTTTGGTTAATTTATTAACCTTACCCTGATGAAATCCATAACAACTGAGCATTAATTCCTTTTCCCGAATTTTTTAGTATCTTTATCTGCTTCTCCAATGAGCATGTTGTTAGTCATTATGTAAATCAAGAACCTTCAGTGATGATACGGAATCAGTAATAATCATAGTCGAACTCAGTGTCATAAGTTAACTTAAGCGCCATTAGAATGGCAAACAATTAACTTTGCAGTGTAGACTCCCAGTTGTTATTTCTTATACCAGACTCAACATAGTTCATATCATTATTATCTAATGAGGAAGCAGGAAGAGCAGATGCAGCCCTGCCAGTAGACTCCTGCTTAGATCCATCCGTGTATATAACTTGTAATAAATTATTGATAATAGTTAAGCGATAAATTTCTTCTTTGGGATAACTCCTACCGGGCACCATAAACCTAAATACGAGGAACTTTATGAGGTAAATAGGGATAACCAGCTACCTGGAGAGTTTACCTGGAGAGAGTTCCGGGGGTCAGCGCCCCCGCGGCCCGGTCTGTGACCAGGCTAGAGAGGAGTGAAATTCTTAAACAAGGGCACATTTGAAATTTTATACAGATGAGTAACTTAAATGATGGGAAGGTTTTCTTTAGTTTCACAGTGCTCAGGAGTCATGATATGAAATGACTTAAATAAAAAAAAGTGGATGAGGCAAGGATTATACACAGTTGTACACACACACACACACACACACACACACACACACACACACACACACACACACACACACACACACACACACACACACACACACACACACACATACCAGGCACATCTCCTGAGGCGCACATCAACCAAATAACTGCTGCAGCATATGGGCGCCTAGCAAACCTCAGAACAGCATTCCGACATCTTAATAAGGAATCATTCAGGACCCTGTACACCGTGTACGTTAGGCCCGTATTGGAGTATGCGGCACCAGTTTGGAACCCACACCTAGCCAAGCACGTAAAGAAACTAGAGAAAGTGCAAAGGTTTGCAACAAGACTAGTCCCAGAGCTAAGAGGTATGTCCTACGAGGAGAGGTTAAGGGAAATCAACCTGACGACACTGGAGGACAGGAGAGATAGGGGGGACATGATAACGACATACAAAATACTGAGAGGAATTGACAAGGTGGACAAAGACAGGATGTTCCAGAGATTGGACACAGTAACAAGGGGACACAGTTGGAAGCTGAAGACACAGATGAATCACAGGGATGTTAGGAAGTATTTCTTCAGCCACAGAGTAGTCAGTAAGTGGAATAGTTTGGGAAGCGATGTAGTGGAGGCAGGATCCATACATAGCTTTAAGCAGAGGTACGATAAAGCTCACGGCTCAGGGAGAGTGACCTAGTAGCGATCAGCGAAGAGGCGGGGCCAGGAGCTCGGACTCGACCCCCGCAACCTCAACTAGGTGAGTACAACTAGGTGAGTACACACACACACACACACACACACACACACACACACACACACACACACACACACACACACACACACACACACACACACACACACGCACACACACATACACACACACACACACACACACACACACACACACACACACACACACACACACACACACACACACACACACACACACACACACACACACACACACAACAAACACAACACACATATATACAACTCACATACACACTGCAGTAACTAGCATATTAAAAGGGACTGCAGAGGGGAGTATGTAGATGGGAACCAAGGAAGATTGGTCTGGAAAGGAAGAATGGACAGAAGAGCTCAGAAGAAGGAGGGAGCAATAGTGGGAAAGGAAGCTAGGTAAGCTTATCACTAAAATGAAGGAAAGGATCGATGCAGAGATGAAGAAGTGGAAGCTGCAAGCCGATGCTGCAGAGGCCAGGATATATATCCTAAAAGATGAACTGAAAATGCTAGAGTAGGATATAGAGCCAAAGAAGAGATGTGGCATAGCATCAGGAGCAGGTTCACCAATATCCATCAAGAAGACCGAAGGAGAGGAAGAACTTAAGTCGTACATAATGGCCCTACCAGGTCACCAGGAGGTCCAGGAAATGTCGAGGATTGAAAGTAGCATGCTGTTGGGCACAGAGGCAGAAGTAAATGAGGGGGATGGGTTGTAAGTAGAGAAGGTGATAGTTTCCCTGCTGAGGTGCTATCAGGCCACCCAGAGATCCAGGAAATGATTAGGGAAGCAGCAATGGCTATGATTAAATGGGATCCAAAGATGCAGAGGGAAAAGCAATGGGAAGAGGAGAGGGAGAAGTCGGTTTTTATTCATGGGTTTCAGGAGACCAAAAGAAGGAGAAGAGGACATGGCCGAGCTGATAAATTTTCAGAGAATAGGGGGATACTCAAGGGGGAGATATCGGCCAGTCACATTGATTTTCAGGACAAAACAGCGCAAAACAGAATCATGCAGCAGAAACCATGGCTAAAGGAAACAGCAGATGTACCTAGACTGCTGGAAAAGAGGCTGAAGGTATAGTACAACAATGGAGATGGAATAATGAATAGGTGTGAAGAGTGGCACGAAAGAATCATGGAGGCATCCCCAGACATCATAGCACTCATGGAAACCAAGCTCATGGGAATGATAATAGATGTAATCTTTTTGACTGGATATTAGATCCAGAGGAAAGATGGAGGGGGTGGAGGAGTTGCACTGCTCTTCAAAAAACCAGTGGAGTTTTGAGGAGCTGGAAAAAGGGGACAGAAAGGAGGCAAAGAACTACATGGTAAGAACACTTTGGAATGGGGGTCCTAAGGTGATACACTAGCTGAGGTGGCAGGGCATAGATATTTGTTGTGGGTAATTTTAATCACAAGGAGATTGATTAGAAAAACCTGGAGCCACATGGAAGACGAGAAACATGGAGGGCTAGATGATGGAGATGGTATTGGAAAACCTCATGTATCAACATGTTATGGAAACTACCAGAGAGAGAAAGAGAGAGGAGAGGATGAATCAGCAAGACTGGACTTCATATTCACCTTCAGTAGTTCAGACATTGAGGACATCACATATAAAAGGTCCCTCAGAGCTAGCAATCACGTGGTCCTGAGTGTCGAATACATAGTAGAGTTACAAGTGGAGAGGGAACCAGGACGAGTGGGACAGAAGCCAAACTACTAAAAGAGTGCACTACACAGACATAAGAAATTTCCTGCATGAGTTTCAGTGAGAAACTACTGGTGGGAAAATCGGTAAATGAAATGATGGAATACATGACAACAAAATGCAAGGAGGCAATAATGAGAAGACCAGAACAAGCCCTTGGTTTACCCGAAGGTGTAGAGAAGCCAAAACTAAGTGTGCTAGAGAATGGAAAAAGTACATAAGACAAAGGACCCAAGAAAATGAGATTAATCGAAGAGCCAGAAACGAGTAAGCATAGATAAAGAGAGAAGCCCAGCGGCAATAGGAGAATGACATAGCATCGAAAGCAGAATCTAACCCAAAGCTGTTGTACAGCCACAGCCACGTGAGAAGGAAAACAATAGTCAAGACCAGGTAATTAGGCTAGGGAAGGAAAGAGGAGAGATCACAAGAAAGGACCAAGAAATATGTGAAGAGTTCAACATAAGATTTAAGGTATTTTCAGTGGAGACAGAAAGGACTCCAGAAAGTCAGAGTGGGGTACACCAACAAGTGCTAGACAAATATATACAATCGAGGAGGAGAAGGAGGAGGAGGAGGAGGAGAAGAGGCTGCTAAGTGAACTAGATACCTCAAAGGTGATTTAACCGGACATCTCTCCAAGGGTCCTGAGAAGGGGAGCAGAGGCATTATGTGTACCACTAACAACAATCTTTAATACATCTATTGAAACAGGGCAATTACTTGAGGTGTGGAAGACAGCAAATGTAGTCTCAGTTTTTAATAAAGGAGACAAACAGGCAGCACTAAACTACAGACCAGTGTCACTGACATGTATAGTATGCAAAGTCATGGAGAACACTGTCGGGAAGAGTGGTGGAGCACCTAGAAAGGAACGAGCTTATACATGATAAACAGCACGATTTCTGGGAAGGGGAAATCCTGTGTCACAAACCTACTGGAGTTTTATGACAAGGTGACAAAAGTAAGACAAGAAAGAGAGAAGGGTGGTAGACTGTATTTTCTTGGACTGTAAGAAGGCTTTTGACACAGTTCCACACAAGATATTAGTGCAGAAGTTAGAGGAGCAGGCAGGGATATCAGGAAAGGCACTGTATTGGATCAGAGAATGCCTGACAGGAAGGAAACAACGAGTAATGGACTTCACGAGGTGTCAGATTGGACTCCTGTGACGAACGGGGTGTCACAGCGGTCATACTAGGGATGGTGTTGTTTCTAGTATATATAAATGACATGACGGATGGGATAGAGTCAGATATGTCCCTGTTTACAAACGATGTGAAGATAATGCGAAGAATTCAGACGGATGAGGATGAGGTAGGACTACAAAGGGATCTGGACAGGCTACAAGCCTGGTCCAGCATCTGGCTCCTGGAATTTAACCCCACCAAGTGCAAAGTCATGAAGACTGGGGAAAGTCAAAGAAGACAGAGTATAGGTTAAGGGGGCCAATGACTGCAAACCTTACTCAAGGAAAAGGATCCTGGGGTGAGAATAATACCGAGCACATCTCCTGAAGGGCATATCATACCTGGAGGTTACCTGGAGGTTATTCCGGGGATCAACGCCCCCGCGGCCCGGTCCACGACCAGGCCTCCCGATGGATCAGGGCCTGATCAACTAGGCTGTTACTGCTGGCCGCACGCAGTCCGACGTACGAGCCACAGCTGATCCGGCTGATCCGGCACCGACTTTAGGTATCTGTCCAGCTCTCTCTTGAAGGCAGCCAGGGGTTTATTGGCAATTCCCCTAATGCTTGATGGGAGGCTGTTGAACAGTTTTGGGCCCCGGACACTTATGGTGTTTTCTCTTAGTGTACCAATGGCGCCCCTACTTTTTATTGGCGGCATTTTGCATCGCCTGCCCAGTCTTTTACTTTCGTAGGGAGTGATTTCTGTGTGCAGATTTGGGACCATTCCTTCCAAGATTTTCCAAGTGTAGATTATGATATATCTCTCCCTCCTGCGTTCCAACGAGTACAAGTCAAGTGCTTCCAAGCGTTACCTAAGAATAGCATTTCGACAACTTAGTAAGGATAGAGGGAGGGGACATGATAACAACATATAAAATACTGAGAGGAATTGACTAGGGGGGGTAGGGAAAGGATGTTTCAGAGACGGGACACAGCAACAAGGGTCGCGACTGGAAGTTGAAGACCAAGGAGTCACAGGCATTTTAGGTATTATTTCTTCAGTCATAGAGTTGTCAGGGAGTGGAACAATCTGGTGTAGTGGAGGCAGGATCCATACATAACTTTAAGAAGAGATACGATAATTCTCATGGAGAAGGGAGAGAGTAGACCTAGTAGCGACCAGTGAAGAGGAAGGGCCAAGAGCTGTGATTCGACCCCTGCAACCACAAAGAGGTGAGTACAAGTAGGTGAGTACTGTCACGACAACTTGCTATTTCCCTTTTCACACCTGAGTCACAGCCTGTACACCCCTACCCCACCACCAACCCAAATGCTTTATTTTTATTTATTTATTTATTTATTTATTTTTTGATACCATTCTCTAGGGTAGGAGTGGATGGATTGAGAGAAGGGAGAGAGGGAACGAGGAAAGGAAACAGAAGGGACGGGATGAACAGTGTATCGTGTAGGTAGCCTTAATAAAAGAGAATGTTCATCCCTCCCCTAAGTAAGACGACGGACCCACACACCTGTACATGTACAAGGTATACAGTCCTAGCAGACAGTTAGTTTAATATTTTAATATGTTTATTATGCACCCCATACCCATCCAGTGGGCGGTAGTCAAAAGATTACAGAGGTACATAATGGGTCCAGGGACTGGGCCTCAAAGTTTTGATAGCTGAGCAAGTTACAGAGGTAATGAATTCACAATTTACAAAGGTAATGAACTCACAATTTACAAAGGTAATGAACTCCAGGTAGGTCTAGTCACAATCATGACAAGTTACAAAGGTATTTACAGATTACAGAGGTACACAATGGGTCCAGGGACCGGGCTCCAAAGTTTTGATGGCTGAACTAGGTACAAGGTAATGAACTCACAAGTTACAAAGGTAATGAACACTCGCAAGCAGACATCAATGACGTACTACTATACAGAAAGGCCTTTGTTCTACTGAGCATTTCGGGCAAATTAGGTGAATTTTGTCCCAGTGAGAGCGTCCTCAGGTCACACACTGAGGGTCCGGGATCAATCCCAGACACGGGTGAAACATTGGGCAGGTTTCCTTGCACCTATTGTCTCTGCTCACCTAACAGCAAGTAAGCACCTGTATGTTAGCCGACTGCTGTGGGTCGCATCCTGAGAGACAAGAATAACCTAAGTTACCAGAAATGTTCTACATAACCAGGGACTTTCAATATAGTATGTTAATGATGCCAGCTACGTCTGTGATAGTTTTATCATGAATTTATAGAAATATTATTATTGTTGTTGCTGTTGTTGTTTTGATTATTATTATTATTATTATTATTATTATTATTATTATTATTATTATTATTATTATTATTATTAATTCCCATCCCATAGCTCCTTTCTTTTTTCTCATTTTCTCTAGTCTTCTCTCTCTCTCTCTCTCTCTCTCTCTCTCTCTCTCTCTCTCTCTCTCTCTCTCTCTCTCTCTCTCTCTCTCTCTCTCTCTCTCATAAAAGTCTAAAAAGTTAACTTTAAGTACAGAATCAAGGATACCTACACTTAATACTGAAATTTTCGTTCCTGTATTGATGCTAAGATTCCTGAGATGCCAGATCAACTGTTTCCCCAGTGGAAGATACATACGAAATAACTAAAGAAATTTCAAATAAATTAGGTTCTGAAGGTATCTAACCACGATAGAACTCTCATTAATGGAAGGATATAGGAAAGCACTGGTTTGGTAATAGAGTTGTGGATGAGTGGAACAAGCTCCCGAGTACAGTTATTGAGGCTAAAATGTGTAGTTTTAAAAATAGGTTAGATAAATACATGAGTGGGTGTGGGTGGGTGTGAGTTGGACCTGACTAGCTTGTGCTGCTGTGTCTGGTACAGTGCTCCATCCTTGAGTGGGGATGACCAGACTGGGTGGGTCATTGGGATAATCCGGGTGGGGGGACATGGACCTGCTCCGCATGGGTCAGTAGGCCTGTTGCAGTGTTCCTTCTTTCTTATGTTCTTATGTTCTTATGTACAAATAAGCATTTTCTGCACATACGTCGATAAATTCTTATTAAAAACATCTAGGTATAATTCCATCATAAATGATGGTGTTATTAATTAATTTTGATACAGTGAGGAAAATCACATGAAAAAAATGATCCTCTGTGTCTTTGAAAATTATATAAATGTTGATTTTGCTATCATAAAAATTAGGCCTTTTTAAGCAATTTTGTGTACTCACCTATTTGTGGTCGCAGGGGTCAAGTCTTAGCTCTTGGCCCCGAGCGCGCGTGAGGCCCTCTTAGCTCCTGGTTCCGCCTCTCATCTTATCACTTGCCAGATTCGCTCCCTCATAGCCTCGTGGGCCCTATTGTACCTGCATTTAAAATATGTATGAATCCCACCTCTATTACATCTTCGTCGAGGTTATTCCAATTCCTGAGACTGAAGAAATGCTTCCTGATATCCCTGTGACTCATCTGTGTCTCTAAATTTCCAGCTATGCTCACGAACACTTTTTTTTTCACTTGATCCAGTTCCGTTATGCTCTCCTTGTAATTCATACACCTTTGCCTGGAACTACTATCGTACCATACTTCTGCACTTTCTTCAGATTATTAATATTTTTTCACGTGTAGGTTCCATGCACGTGTTGAATTCTCCAACAGAGGTCTTTCGTATGTTGTACAAAGGGCCAGGAAAGACTCTTTACAGAGGAGAGACTCTTAGATTTGCCAGACGACCATTGATTGCTAAGGTTATTAGGTTGATGTGAATCTCTGACAATATGCTAGGCACTATGCTCACGCCTAGGTCTTTCTTTGTGAATGAGGTTTGCAGCCTCCGCTTCCCTTTCCTCCAAGCCTATCTCCGTGTCGGTTTTCTGGCCCTTTCCCAGTCTTCATAACCATAAATTTGCCTGGAATGAAGTCAGGCAACTACTTAACTGACTAATCTTTCAGTTTTATCAGACCCATTTGTAGCCTTTCCCAGTCCTTATCTGTTTTTATTGGCCTTATTAGTTTTACATGAACAGAGAACAGATATACATCTGACTAAATCTAGTATATCAGTAATGGTGGCAGCAAATGCAATGGAAGCAGCATAAGCAGTAACAGCAATAATAACAATTACAGCAACGGTAACAACAGTAGTAGCAGCATACGCAGCAGCAATAATAACAGCATGTCCATACCAACAACAGTAACAGAAACAGTAGTAAAAGCAGCATCAACAGGAATAACAACAGTGACAGCGAAGAAATCGGCACCAAGAACAGCAACAAAAGTAACAATAACAACAGAAACAACCATAGCTGCAACAACAGTAATGGTAACAATAAGAATAGAGTTAGCAACATCAGCAGCAGCAATTATAATAATTATAGCAGCAACAGAAGCAGCAGTAGCAACATTAGCAATATTTACAGAAGGCACAGTAATAATGGCAGCAGCCGGAGCAGTAGCAGCAATAGCAGGAGCAACAGCAACATTAATAGTGATAATGTCTGCAGTAGCAGCAGCAGCCTAGCAATAGTAATATTGATTGTAGCCACAGTAGCACTGGCAGCTTCAGCAATAGTAACAGCGACTACAGAAGTGAAAGCAGCTTCAGCTGCAACAGCAACAGTAGAAACAGCAGCAACAACAGCAGCAGCAGTAGAATTAACAACAGCAACATCAATAGTAACCATTACAGTAGCCACTGCATTATTAAAAGCAGAAGCAGCAGCAATAGTAACAACAATAAGCAACAATAGAGATAGTAGTGAAAAACGATAGTATTAGTAGCAGCAGCAGCAGCAGAAGCAACAGTAAACGCAGTATTCAAGACAAACAACAACGGAAGTAGTAGTAAAAACAGAGGGTAGTTGTAGTAGCAGCTGCGACGCACGTGGTCGGTGCTCACAAAGACAGTCTCCTTTACTTCCCCCACCCGCCGTCCCCTCCACCCTCCTAGCCCCAACTTCCCCTCCCCATTCTCTCATCCTCCACTCCCTTCTGTCCTCCCAACCAGAGAACCAACCCCCTCATTCCTCTTCCCTCGCTCCTTCACTCTTTCTCAACCCTAACCCTACACCCCACATTCAGACCCTTAACATTCTCCTGTCAAACCGTCAAACCTGGCCACTATTTCCTCCTCCATTCCCTACAAACAGGTAAGTTTTATTTAGGCTTTGAACACATAATACGCAAAATATATGACAAAGGTGTTGTGGGAGCACTCATGCAGAATACAAATGCACAATTCCGTGACTGGAACAATACACAAATAGAACCTACATAGACTAGAATTTATGACAACGTTCGGGTCCGACTTAGACCCTTAACTAGTCACATAGTTAATGGCCAGTGTCGGACCGAAACATCTTCATAAGTTTCAGCTCCTATGTGCGGGCTATTTGTGTACCACCATACAGTATATCATGCAAAAATCGCAAACCAAGTGATACAGGATGCAAAACAACCACGGGGGGAGTTGAATATCATTCTACTCCCCCTGTGGTTGTTTTGCAGACAGTTATCATGTGTTCAGAAACGTACATTAAGTAGATTAAAGTTAGGATGATCCAATAGTCAAGCAGTGAAACATACTTTCAGCAGATCTGCATGGAATCTACTTATCTGGAGGGTATTCCGGGGATCAACGTCCCCACCGACTATCAATGACCAGGCCTCCTTGTGGATCAGGGCCTGATCAACTGGGCTGCTACTGTTGGCCGCACGTAGTCCAATGTATGAACCACAGCTCGGTTTATCAGGCACTGACTTTAGGTATCTGTCCAGGTCCCTCTTGAAGGTACTCAGGGGTCTATTGGTAATTCCCCTTATGGCTGATGGGAGGTTGTTGAACAGTCTTGGGCCCCAGACACTTATTGTGTTTTCTCTTAGTGTGCTAATGGCGCCTCTGCTTTCCATTGAGAGTATGCTGCATCGCCTGCCAAGTCTTTTGCTTCCGTAGGAAGTGATTTATGTGCGCAGATCGTCTGTGTTCCAGTGAGTACAAGTCAAGTATTTCCAAGCGTTCCCAGTAGTTAAGGTGTTTGACGGAACTTATATGTGCAGTAAAGATTCTCTGTACATTCTCTAGATCTGCGATTTCACCTGCCCTGAATGAAGATGCTAATGCACAACAGTGCCACAGCCTACCTACAAGTTATTTAAAAAGAATCATCACTGGCTTGGCATCTCCTGTTTTGAACGTTGTTATTATCCATTTTCCTGTTGTGATCCTCGAAAGTGAGATCCTCAGGCATTTCCACTCCCAGGTCCTTCATATTACTTTTCCGCTCTATTGCGGGATTATAATTTGTAGTATACTCAGTTCTAGATATTATTTCCTCCAGTTTTCCATAACGAAGAAACTGGAATTAATCTTCACTGAACATCATATTTTTTCCGTTGCCCATTGGAAAACTTGGTTTATATCTTCTTGGAGGTTTACCGTGTCCTCAATGGATGACACTCTTATGCTGATCCTAGTATTTCTATCAATTTGGCTCCAAACTAGCTTACCGACTGTGGTAATATTTACAAATGCAATATAATGTACTGTAAACTAGCTCAATTTTATCTTAAATTAATCTAAATTAAGATGATGTTTCTTAGAGTCAGTGAAGTGTGTTGGTTTCAGAATACTTTTTTTTCACTGAGGTTTTGCAACAATGAATTTACACGGTATTGTACGTACATATATATAGTTTGTTCCCTCACTCTTATGATGTAGGATCTTAAACTTAATTTTTCCTGTAATGGGATAAGCTATCCTGTGATATGACAATTTATAAGTAATAATAACTTCAGTTACGCTGGAACAAAACTTTTTAAGCTGCTATACCTACTTAACCCACAATGGAATGCTTGCAACAGAACTCTGTAATAACGGAGCACGGCTCTTCAAAGCCTTCCTTTCATGCATAAGCGGGTTTACCAACAAACCTCTAGCTGTCTTCAAGAAGGAACTCGACAATTTCCTCGAAACAGATCCTGATCAACCAGGTTGTGGTGCATAAGTTGGACTGGACGGAGGGCACTAACAGGATGATTGAAGCCTGGTCTGGGAGCGGGCCATGGAGGTGGTGACCTCCAGAAGCGACTACAGGTATTTTCCAGGTATCTCCATCGCACACCTGAAGTCTTCTAGCTCAGGTCGCACGTTTCATTGCTTGATGTAAATAAAAAACATTTAGGATAACCCAAAAAAATTAAGAATGACTTATTTCCATTAGGGTCCTTGTTATATGGAGTAAAGTGTCTGTGCTCTGCTGTTGTAGTGAGATAAAATATACCAAGGAATCACAGCTAATATTTGTTCCAACTACGTATGTCAGTAAGTAAGTAGGTGAGTTTGTCTGGGTATAAGCACACATAAGTACAGTTTTTATACCTAGTGTAAATTGCCTAGGATAACCCAAAAACTTAAGAATGACTTATTTCCATTAGGGTCCTTGTTATATGGAGTAAAATGTCTGTGCTCTGCTGATGTACCAAGTTTTGTTTATTAACAATAAAAACAAAATCCTCCAACCCACACATCTTCTCATTCCACAGACCGTTACCTACGGGTTTCCCCACTGCCCAGCTGGGCCCCAAACCTTCCTGTCTCAAAACAAACCCCCTATCCCCTTCCCCTCCCTCTCTTTACGGTCATCCATTCACCACTTCCCTTTCCGCTCCCTCCATCCCATTTAAGCTACATGACCTTTAGGTCCCTGCCTCACCCTCTACTCTTCCCTCCTGTCTCCCGTATTTTATACCGATGTATTTCAATGTATTTCGACAAACAATTGCCCCATTAATGAATATGTGCATTAAGTCTACATATATAAGTTATATCTTTGTTATTAATGCAATATTGATAATAAAGTTCATGTAGATTATAGGGGGTGGTATGAGAAAAAATATTCAGACAGCTCAGGGGAGAATCTTGGGTTTTCCCTCGAGTACATTTATTCTCTTCTCTGAGGAAGAGGGTCCCCAGTCCACTTATGTGTGTGTTCTCGCCTGTTTGTACTCACTTATTTGTGATTGCACGGGTCGATTTGTAGTTCCTGGCCCCGCCTCTTCACTGATCGCTACTAGGTCTTCTCTCTCCCTGTTCCATAAGCTTTATCAAACCTTATCCTGTCTCTACTACGTCACTTGCCACACTATTCCACTTCCTGACAACTCTATGACTAAAGAAATACTTCCTAACATCCCTTTGACTCATCTGGGTCTTCAACTTTCAATTGTGAGTCCTTGTTTCTGTGTCCCATCCCTGGAACATCCTGTCTTTGTCCACCTTGTCAATTCCTTGCAGTATTTTTCTGTCGTTATCATGTCTTCCCTAACCCTTGTGCCCTCCAGTGTCATCAGGCCGATTTCCCTTAACGTTTCTCTGGAGGGCATTCTCCTTAGCGCGCGCGTGCGTGTATGTAGTAGGTCGGTAGACAGTAACCACCTAGGAAGATACTACTTTCCTGCCAAATGAGTGTAAGACAGAAACCTGTATGGGTTTTACATGACAGTAATTTTTGTAACAGAGATAGGATGGTGAGACAGAGGGTGTATTTCAGTAGCTGCTGTTAATGACATAATCAACAGGCTGGATCATATTATCCTAGGTAATAGGAACAAATCCATTATCTGTCTCAGTGCTGGTGGAAATGATATTGGGATGGGCAGGAGACAGGAGCTGTTGGAAAAGTACAATTCAACTGTAGATTTAATTAGGGCTAAGGGAGAGGTCCTGATCATATGTAGCATCTTGCCTTGAAAGGGAGGAGGCAAAGAATGGATGTCTAGGGCAATTGGTGTAAAATGCTGGTTAGACAGGTACTGCAGGGAAGATGCATTCCCATTGACAACTGGGACAGTTTCTATGGCAAACATATGTTTGCAAGGGATGTGGCACATCTCTCTGGGGCAGTAGTGGTAGCATTAGCCAACTCGATTGAAGGGGGATGGGCATTGCTGACTTGTCTAGGACTTTAAACTGATAGAAGATAGAGGTATGGGTGTGTGTTGGAAACAAAAAGTTGCAGCATGAGGGGTTAAAGCAGCAGATATTACCAGGATACCTCAGGGATATGTTTAAAAGACATTATTCATCATAAAGTTAAAAATAAAGACAATGGAATTGGTCAGCAAACGAAGACAGTAGAGGATAGCGAGTTACAAGCTCCCTTAAGGTTAACTATACTAATAGTAGGAGTGCAAGAAATAAGATAGATGAACTAAGAATAATTACAAGCCTTCACAGAGACCCACACAAAAGATCACTTTGACAATGAAATATGGATAAATAGGTACAACCATTTTAGATGTGATAGGAAGAACAGGAAACAAGGAATGGGATGGGGGGGTTGTCCTGTATGTCAAAGAGTCGCTTATCTGCATGGAGATGCTGATCACCGCAAATTATGTAGTTGAACTTCTAACAATGAAGATTGAGAACCAAAACCTAGTCATCGTGGTTGTATATAAGCCACCAGATGCACCCTCCCAACAGTTCAAGGAACAGCTACTTAAAATTGATTACTGTCTGGAAAGCATTCCAGCTCCATCCCCAAACCTCTTACTTCTTGGTGATTTCAACCTAAGTCATATAAAATGGAAGAATGTAGTAAATAATGTTATAGCAGAAACAATTCCTGGAGGCAGAGCAGATGAAAGGTCACACACACAGAAGCAACTAAATCTCTGCAATAAACACACCCTAAGTCAGCAGATAGTGGAGCCAACAAGACTGGAAAACACATTTGACATTATCTTCACAAATAATGAGGACCTGGTAAGAGACATAACAATATAAAAAACAACTAATTCTGATCACAATATAATCAAAGTTCAGACTTACATGCACAGGGATCCTGATCAGCAAAATGCATGTAGCTGTGAAGTTGCCTTCACCAAATATAACTTCAACAACAAAAACATCAACTGAGACCAGGTGAACTATGTCTTCAATGAAATACATTGGGAAGATATCTTAATTAACATGGATTGAAACCAGTGCCTTGAAAGGATCAATTTCCTGGTAGCTGAAGTATGTTCAAAGCATATTCCCCTAAGAAAGAAGAAGAGAAGAAGTAAACTGCAGAGAGAGAAAGATGCCTCCTCTACAGAGGACGATGATGAATTACTGAGCTCCTCAAAAATGCTACATTATCTTATACACGGAAGGAAGCACTGACCGGGTAAGTGAAAAGCATTGAACTTAAGTTAAAGGACTCATACAGGACCCAGAAGAGACAGGAGGAGCTAAAAGCATTAATGAAATTGAAAGGCAAATACCACATCTAGTATCGGGCCCTTGTTCAGATAAGATGGGACTTACACAGATGACAACAAAGAAATGAGTGAAATACTGATATCCCAATGCGACTCTGTTTAGCGAGCCACTAATCAGTCTAAAGATCGACAATCCAAATGATTTTTCATGAATGAGCCTCAAAACTCCATCAGTGAAAGCCATATTTCCAACACTACCCTAAGTGATAAAGAAATGTGTAGAATTTTTATGACTTATTTCCTCTCAGATTTTATAGCTCGTGTGTGTGTGAATTTTCATCTGAGTTGCCTCCTGGGGTGATCTCTGCTAAAATGTTATTTGCTATCCTCCTCTATTTTAGGTGTTTCAGTTTGAAATCCCCCAGTAGCAAGATGTTTGGGGCAGGAGTTGGGTGATTTTCCAGACAGTGGTCAATTTTCATAAGCTGTTCCTGGAATTGCTGGGAAGTTGCATCCAGAGCCAATCCCCCCACCCACTCCTTGTTGCCTGTTTAGTCTTTTGTATCTGAATAGATTATAACCTGGGATCCATATTTCGTTGTCAAAATGATTCTTTATGTGGGTATCTGTGAAAGCTGCAAACATTGCATTTGACACCATGAGCAGTCCCTTGATGTAAGGAATTTTGTTGCTTGTTGATGGTTTTAGACCCTGTATGTTTGCAAAGATAAATGTCATTATATTGATGGAATTTAGGGGGGTTTTGTTTGCTGGCATTAATATCTGTTGTGGAGTGGAGATCAATGACTGTGCCTCTGCTGAAGTAGTGTCTTCAGTTTGTGTAGTATTCCTGTCATTTCTTGCCAGTCTTTTTTCCTTCCTGGCACTAAAAAATCTCCGTCTCTCTGGAGAGGTTATGGCTCCCCTCTTTTGTTTCCGATGGTCTGGGTGATCTGTGTCTTCTAGATGATGTACTGACAGTGTACACAGTATATGTTGTAGCATTTTCTTTCATGGACTGAGGAGTGACACATTTTGGGGTGAAATAAGTTACAAGAAAAGGTGTTGCACCCTCCCGTTGTCATGTGGGTGCAGCATTTTTTGAGATGGTCAAAAGTGCATGCCCCAAGTGAGGCAATGTCACAGTGAAGTGTGGGTGCCATTCCATGACTCAACCACATCCACCTGTAACCTCTCTTCCCTAATGTGGGAGTGGGGGGGAGTTGCATCAGAAGTTTACAGAAAGCAAGTTATAGGTTAATAAGGAATAGCATTAGTCAGCCCAAAACCTCATTTAATGGACATCAACTGATCTGGTGAAGTATGGAATCCTTTTACTTAAATAGTAAATACACCCACTTAGGCTTTATGTAAATTTACAATAATATATGAAACAGATGAACTGTGCCACCCTATGCTACTATACTTCAGACAAAGTTCCAGAAAGTGTTGTCTACACACATCCCTACATATTTACGTACTTATTTATCTACCCTGCTCTAAGATCATGGCAATGTTTCATAATGCTAGGACCCCAGAGGCGAGAAGTCACTCTGCCTGACTCACATATATATGTTACTATATGTATGTTATCCTAGGAAACTCGCACATGCTAACAAGTATATTGCATAAGCCTGCAAAATCTAAACAGACTGACTACTACCATTAACTACTATGTACTTATTACAGTATTCCATCACACGAGTACCATAAATATTTGTTTAGATATGACAGGGGCATATTCTCATTTCCACCAACCTTCGAGGGATGTTGTACTTTCTGGAAAAGCATTTATACAGTTTTACGGATTTTCACCGGACTAAACATGTAGAACGGCCTATCATAGTTTACCTTCAAAAAAGAAACAGAAAAATTGAATATTAACAAGGGCATACTCTCGCCTACCTACAGGGATGTTAATTCAAAACTTCCCTGCATTTCTGTCACAGACAGGCAAGATCTCAAACAGGTGAAAAGTGTAGAACAGGTGGGGAAAATACTGGTCTAACATCACCAAATCCTCGTGAGGACCCATTACATAATGAGCAATCTGGGGATTTTGTACAGCATCCTTGCTTAAGACTGAGCACAATTAACTCTACTAAATAGGTGTCAAGTTTGTACTTTCCATCACTTGAATTATATATGACATTCTTGTCATGTACGGTAAGAGAAGATTCAATTATGTTCCTTTCGATAATGGAACTACTAGGTACAATGAACTGAGCTAGTGCCAATGCTGGCAGATGATTGCAAGTACTAACGTGATTAAAAACTGCACTTGACTCCTGAGCTGTTTTTACCAAGTACTTATGTTGGGCTAATCTCAACAAGATCACTGCTCTAGAACATAAACTAGACACTCTAGAACAACAAAGCAACACCCACACCCGGTCCCTTGACACCATCAACACTTTAAAAGACCAAGTCACCCTACTTACTACCAACATTACAGAGGAAAGATCAAGAGTGGACCAACAACTTGCAAATGTCATAGTCAACTTCCAAGACCATAATGACCAACAGCAGCTATCTGACGCTGTTGTAGTTAACAGCAAACATCTCCCACCCACAGTCACCCAAGAGACCTGCATGGAGATCACCCTACAGCTTATCAAGGACCACCTTCGCCTTAACATACGTAGTGATGACTTAAAGGATTGCAAACTGATGGGCTATCATGCAGGTAAAAAAACAGTGCTGTTAAAATTCCAAAATAGCTTACAAAGAAACAACCTACTAAAAACATCTATTACTATGAAAACTGATGTTTATGTCAATGAGTGCCTTACCAAAATGAGACAAAACCTTCTTTATCGGCTAAGAAAACTGCGCTATGCCCAAAAAATCCACCAGTGCTTTGTGAGGGATGGAAAAATAGCAGTTAGGAAACAGCCCACTGGAAAGAGATACTTCATCTCCACAGAACATGACCTTAAAACATTCCTAAGTGAGGCTGGACTAACAGAATCAGAGTAAAGTGCAGATAATACCCATAGTCCACCGTTAGTGTTATATTGTCATATTGTCATAAATTTGTGCCCCCCTAAAATTCTAATACTCCTACTACTTTTAATTGTCATTGTTGTACTCAACGACCATTCTACCTCATAGTCTTAATTGTATTAAATATCTACAGAATCTATCTCCTTTATTACAACTTACCACATCACTGTTCCATCTTATTCTTTTATAAACTAACCATAACTTGTCTTCAATAATTCTACCTCACTTTAAAAAATACTCAATTGCCCAATTTTATTCTAAATCCCTATTATTGCCCAATTTTACTTTAAACTATATTGATCAAACTTATTGTAAACTCTTTTATTGACCATTTTTATTCCATACTTTTTTAACCTAGTATTTTCAACTTAACTTTTATATCATCCTATCTACCATCTTACTAGCATATTATAACCAAGTTATTGCCATTTTTATTTTTATCAATTCTTTTGTTTTTATTATTATTTTGCTACCTTAATTTTATCCTGTCAATTTAAATCTAATTATACTCTAATTCTTGTAAACAACTTATATAAGACCTTAGTGCAATTACAATTGAGAGTCTTGTTCCTTCATTACATTATTAGATTAATCACAGTTTTACTCTAGCTCATTCTAGCTCAATACATAGTCAATACCAAATTCACTATATTAGACCATAGTGCAATTACTAGTGAGAGACTGGTGCTATTTGTAAATTGTATTTTTTATTATTAGACAAAAGTTGTTGTACTATAGCTCTTTCTACCTCAATACATAGTCAATCCCAAATTCACTATATTAGACCATAGTGCAATTACTAGTGAGAGACTGGTGCTACTTTTAATTTGTATTTTTTAATTTGTATTTTTATATTATTAGATTAAATTCAGTTGTACCATAGCTCATTCTACCTCAAGACATAGTCAATACCAAATTCACTATATTAGACCACAGTGCAATTACTAGTGAGAGAATAGTGCTATTTTTAATTTGTACTTTTATATTATTAGATTAAACCTATTGTACTTTAGCTCACTCTAGCTCAAAACAGAGACTCCACAAAAGTCATTATTAGACCTAAGTGCAATTACAAGTGAGAGTCTTGTTCTATTTTTAATTTGTATTTTTATATTACTAGTTTATACCTAGTTGTACTTTAGTTCATTCCAGCACAACACACAGACAACATCAACTTCATTATGTGTAGTAGTGACTATACCCTACATGACCAAAATACTCTAGCTATATACTTGTCCAAACTTCCAACCACTACAGATATCAGTAGTAGAACTCAACACACAACACAGGATATAAATAACCATAATTTTAAACCTAGAAGATGATTGATCACGTTGACCCTGATCTAAACCTCCATAATCTGACACCCAATCAAAACCTATTGGAAAGTAACTGCCTTTATTACACAGCATCACAAGCCACCACTATCCTAAACAATGCTAAAAGTCTATCAGTACTAAACTACAACATCAGGTCCTTAAGCAAACGCTATGATGACCTCCTAGCACTCCTTGAATCACTAAAGACACCCTTCTCCTGCATTATTCTTACTGAGACCTGGCTTAAGCAGGACACAATAGATATCTACCCTCTACCAGGATACACAGCAATTCACAACTGCAGAACAAACCAGGTTGGGGGTGGTATTGCAATCTATTACTCTAACCAATTATCTTGTCTTAGCACCACTTGCTTTAGTGATGAATATGGGGAATACATTTTTGCTAATTTTACTGTAAAAAACCTTAAGACGCCTATAACAATTGGTGCCATTTACCGGATACCTCACACAAACATCCCAAATTTCAGTGAGAAATTAAAGTCACTAATACCAAACAGACAAATGAATAAGCACCACCTTCTCTTAGCTGGAGACTTCAACATCAACCTTGGCTTACTAGATGATCAGCCTGTAACTGATTTCATCAACAATATGAACAACACACTTCTCATACCAACAATAACTAAACCAACCAGGCTCACTGAGACAAGTGCAACCATAATAGACCACATATGGACCAATATACTAGCCCCCCTTAAATCAGGGATAATCACAGATAGCACTACAGACCACTACCCTACCTTCCTCCTGACAAACATTAGTAAACCACCACTTGAATACAACAAAGTCTCATGACGAGGCCTCAGTAAGGAAGTTCACAGCTGACCTAGAGACTGTTGATTGGCCTACAGAATTCTCCAAGGCCAATGGTATTGATGACTGGACAGACATCTTTCTTAACAAATTACTTAGACTATACAACAAACATTGTCCTATAAAAACAAAACAGATCACAAACAAACGGCTTGGTTGCCCATGGTTAACCAGCACCATTCTGAAATCCATTGACAAGAAACACCAATATGAAAAGCAATATAGAGAGGGCTTAATACACAAAGATATTCTTAAACACTATTCATCAGCTCTCACCAAAGTAATAAAAAAAGCCAAACAACTATACTACTCCAGTAGATTCACAGACACTAGAGGAGATATAAAAAAAACCTGGAAAACTCTCTCTCAGATTCTAGGGACCCACAAACTGAGAAAAACCAAGAATATTGTCCTAACTAAACCTAATGAAACACCACTACATCCCACTGACACAGCTAACAAGATAAACGACTTCTTCTCAAACATAGGATCTAATCTCGCCAGTAAAATCCCACATACCAATGCCCATGCCGGGGACTACCTAGATGGAAATTTCCCTAATTCCTTCTATCTTGCACCAACTGAGCCCACGGAAGTCATTGAGATCATAAAGTCACTTAAAAATAACTCGGGGAATCTGTCTCATGTCCCACCATTACTGTACAAGCGAGCGGCCCATGTCCTTTCGCATGCTATTTCATTACTTTTTAACAAGTCAATAGAGACTAGCACCTTCCCGAAACTACTCAAGATGGCAAGGGTTACACCAATACATAAAGGTGGTGACCCTACAGACTTAAACAACTATAGGCCAATATCTAACTTACCATTGCTATCCAAAATCTTTGAGAAACTCGTGCACAGGAGACTGTATTCATTTATAACGGCTCAAAACATACTCAACCCCTGCCAGTTTGGATTCAGGAAAAATAAAAGCACTAATGATGCAATCAAAAAAATGCTAGATCTGCTTTACACAGCATTGGAAAATAAGGAATATCCACTAGGAATTTTTATTGACCTAAGAAAAGCTTTTGACACAGTAAACCACGAAATCCTACTCCACAAACTTGACCACTACGGTATAAGAGGCCATGCGCTTGCTTATTTCAAATCTTACATTACTAATAGGTATCAGTACGTCACCATTAAAGACACAGCATCAGCAACACGGCCACTTGATACTGGAGTTCCGCAGGGAAGTGTCCTTGGTCCCCTGCTCTTCCTCATATACATCAATGACCTTCCAAACGTATCCCAACACCTGAAACCCATTCTCATTGCTGATGACACGACTTATGTCATCTCTCACCCTAATCTTGCCTCCCTTAACACCATTGTGAATGAGGAGCTGATTAAAATATCGACTTGGATGACAGCCAATAAACTTACGCTTAACACTGACAAAACTTACTATATTATGTTTGGTAGCAGAGCAGGAGATGCACAAATTAACATTAAGATTGACAACACTCTAATTACCAGAAATAATAGGGGAAAATTCTTAGGCTTATACCTTGACAATAACCTGAATTTCAGCACCCATATCCAGCATATAGCCAAAAAAGTATCCAAAACGGTTGGGATCCTCTCCAAGATACGATACTACGTGCCGCAAAATGCCCTTCTCACACTATACCACTCACTTATTTATCCATACCTCACCTATGCTATTTGTGCTTGGGGATCAACTGCAGCAACACACCTAAAGCCAATAATAACCCAACAAAAAGCTGCGGTAAGAATAATCACTAAATCCCATCCCTGGCAGCACACCGCCCCACTCTTCAAAGATCTAAACTTACTCCCAGTTCAGTACATCCACACTTACTACTGTGCAATCTATATCTACAGGGCCTTAAACTCTAATATCAACCTTGACCTAAAACGCTTTCTTGATAGTTGTGACAGAACCCACAGGCATAACACCAGAAACAAACATCTCTACGACATTCCCCGTGTCCGACTAAACCTTTACAAAAATTCAATGTATGTCAAAGGCCCTAAAATCTGGAATACCCTACCTGAGAACTCTAGAACTGCAGACACATTCATCACCTTCAAAACTATCATTAGAAAACATCTTATCTCCCTGATACACCCCGTCAACTAACTTCACGAATACCACCTGGTGGTTCACACTTACAATCGCTCACTCATTTGACCATAAACAGAAATATTAATCTCAGTCTTAAAATAATGAATCCTGTGATACTCCAATACTGAAACTATATACTGTGCCAAAACAAAAGCATTCACATTGCTAAACTCACAAAATAGTATTTAGTCACTTAGCCATAATACCAACTTACCTCATAATTTGTAATATTTTACATTTAAGAATAAAACTAAGTATGCCCGAAATGCCTAGCCATGCTAAGCGTTCTAGTGGTACACTCTGTAATCTCAATTTTACTACAAGTAAACCAAACAATAACCAAATTTCTGTAAACTCAGCATTGTAATCCTTATAGAGAATAAACTTTGAAAGTAGTTTACCTGTCTGCTGGGTTCCCTGGTTTATGAGCCTCAATTAATCCATAAAGATACGTTAGAATTGCCGACCTGGCTGACAAACATTTAATATATTATTCCCCTTCAATAACGATTTAGGGCATTGAAATGAGAGTTAACCTGGTCGAGGGGGTTCATAAAGCTTCGTTCGTTTCATTATCCCTTAGTAAATTGTTCATCTAATCAGAATATTCAGCTTCATCTAAAATGACAAATCAGTTAGAGTTATCGGTTTTTGTGGACGCAAGGTCTGATCGTTAATGAGATCTTTGTCTAATAAATAATGTCGTACAACACTATCCGGGAACACTGCTGCAAACCCAATACTGTTGGAGGATTTACAATCATCAGTGTAAACTACAATGGCCTGAGAATGAGACCAGTAGTGGTTAAGAAAAAGGGAGCAAGAAGCCACTGACAATGGGAAAAAACAGACATGAAGTGTGGGAACCTCCCAAAGGGGAAAAGAATAGCTATGTGCTAGATGAACATATAAAATGGGCAACTGAAGAGAAGTCAAAAGTGAGTGAAGACGAAGAGAAAAGGGATGGTGTAAATAGGTGTGGTGAACAAATAATGGACCTCTATTAACATGTTACTATCCTGTATGTAGAAGGATCAAGAAGGTCATAAGAGCGGACAAAATAATAGAAATGGGCATCATGGCGATCGTTCAAGAATGGAACATTCCCCTCTGCATATAGGCTCTCTACAGGGGAAGAGTGAAAAGCACCTGGATGGGATCATAGTTTAGATAAAATTGGTATAGTCGAAGGAGAGCTCGACGATCTTTCCCTCAAGATAGATGAGCGAGGGTTTTAAGAAGGGTTCAACCAGCTATGGTAAGTTGCTTTCAGGGCGGTAATGTGACTTTTTCAGGACAGCCGGCGATCAAATACAAAGCCGAGAAATCTGATTATATCATTCAGGGATACGGGAGCCATACAGGTACAATGGAGTATCAGAGACAACAGAATGTCTGGTGAAAGTAATTTGGTGTGTTTTGGCACCAGAAAATATAAACCCATGTGTAGTGGCCCAATGGGAAACACGGTTGACAGCATTCTGGACTGAGACTGCTACTAAGCGACGGTCAGCACCTGCACTGGCTATGGCAAAGTCAATGACGTAAAGTGATAACCAAATATTAGATGGGAGAATAGAGGCATAACTTATAGGAAGTAGAAAAAGAGTAGTGCTAAGGACACATCCCTATGGGACACCTTCAGCTTGGACAACATTCAGGGAAAGCAAATTTCTAACCCGAACATGGAAGTGACCCCTCAGATAAGAAGTTTTTAAAGAAAAGTGGTAGACTGCCTCATAGTCCTAAGGAATGAAATTGGGCCAAGATGTTATATCACCAAGTAGGGTCAAATGGCTTTTCAATATCAAAAAGGACTGCAATAACTGAGTGGTTACTAGCAAAGGCATTACAAAGATTGGTATCTAAGAGTAGAGGGGTTAGTAGTGGAGCGGCTCTTAAGAAAGCCAAATTGATTAGTGGAGAGGCTATTGTATGTCTAAATACCACACCAAACGTCTGTTTACTAGACTTTCCACGAACTTGCAAGCTGCACTGGTAAGAGTAATGGGACGATAGTGTGAGGCATCATGGCTCGAAGTACCTGGTTTACGAAAATGAAGGACAGCAGTCTTTCACAGGTGGGGAAGAACCCCCTTGCGACGAAGTAAGATTAAAAAGACACATGAGGATTTACGAGGGCTGATGGATGTAAATGCTGAAGCATACAAATATGAATTCCGTCAGGCCTAGCTGCCTATGATCGGCAAGTGGAAAGCACTGAATCTGGTTCTAGAAGTGTAAAATGCACACAAGTTATTTCCATACTAGAAGAAAAATTTAAAGGCAGTAACTCTTTGGTATTCTTGGAGGAAAGAAACTAGAGATATAGATTCAGCGCCTGAGAGATGCGGACAAGATGATTTCTAATTTGTGGCAACTTCAAGACTGCTTGCTATGCTGACACCGGCAATCCTAAGAAACAGACGGGTATGGAGAGTAAGTGCCACTCAATTTCTGTACTTTTTTTTTCCAAACGGCTCTCAGAGGAAGTCGAAGTGATGGTAGAATCAATCCTGCCAACAAGTGTGTGTAGCTTTTCGGATGGCACGTAAGGAAACCGCCCTCACCCACTTAAAATCAAGAAGTCGCTCTGTGGTCCTATTATAACAATATCGGCCCCTTGCAGCCCATTTCACATGCACTGCACGAGCACAAGTAGGAGACCATCAAGGTACACATTTCTGAGGGTGCCTACCTAAGGTCTGAGGGATTGTATTCGAGGCTGCAGTTAAAACCGAGGAAAAAAATTAGCTGTAATAGCTCAGCATTTGAGGACGAAAGAGGAGGTTCTTCACTATAAATAGTGTGACACGAGCAAATGACCCAATTCGCCCATTCAGACTGGCAATGTGGGCTACGAGAAGGTCGAAAATATTTATGAGAAGAAAGGAAAATGATTGCTGTCATGTAAATAAGGGAGCACTGAGCAAGTAAAGTCGAGTGCAGTTGAGAAGGAGCAAATTGTGAGATCTATGCAAGAGAGAGTTTGAGTGCCAGGGTCGAAATGAGTGGAAGTACCTGTATTTAAAACATGGAGAGGAAGAGCAGTGATATAAGCATCTAACTGGCCTCTACTAGAGTCGCAGTGAGACCTTCCCCAGAGGAAATGATCAGCAGGTAAGGAAGAAATCAGAGAAGCCACATCCAGAATAGATAATGGCTGAGAAGGAGAAAGTTATAAAGATCAGACTGTATACCACTTATCCAAGTAGATGCGGGCTGCAGTATAATGCAACGAAGTACAGACAAGTACCCAAAAATGTGGTATACCGAGGCACACGGAAAGTGCACTATTATTAACTGTTCCATCGGAAAATGGATCTGATTAAAAACAGTGGAGCGTACTCTGGGTTATTGCAGACACAAACAAGGAAAAACTGAGAGAGCAGTACCTGAAGCTCTCCTTCATTACCTCTGAAGCCTCGAATATTCCACTGTAAATAAGCCATGATAGGCTAAGAGTGCATAACAATAACATTTTGCAGGTGTATACCGACCAGGTCAGTAAAGTCAATATGAAGAGGCAGTGGGAAACTAGTAAGGAGTGACGTATTGGGATGATGTGAAGAAAGGTGGCGTGAAGAAAGGCATGGAAGGTGAATTGTGGTGGAGTGCACCAGAGTCCATCATAGGTGTTGCCTCCTCGATAAATGCAAAGCTGGCTTCAGAAGTCTCAGATGAGAGAGAAGGCAGAAAGAGCTTGCCAGCAGAGGGAGAAGATGTAGTTTGGGTAAAAAGTTGAGAGACAACAGAAGACACCAGACAAGGGGTAGAGGTGTCTTGGAGGCAGAAATTTCCGGAGGGACAGGCGAGGGAGCAAATGTACTTGGGGCTGGATGAACCTCCACAACAGTATCAAATGCATGTGGTTTGAGAGTTGAAGGAGATGTTGATGTATATGAATATGTAGACTCTGAAGAAGAAGTGATAAGTGGTGTCGATTTAGACTGGCGGGGACACTAAGATGTAGGAACATGTGAATGTGAAGGTGAAGTGGTAGGGACAGTAAGAGATGATGAGGTTGGAAACTCAGAGTCCAGGACTACAAAAAGGGTTGGACACTGAGTTGACTGAAGAAGTAAGGGGCACAGAGGCAACTGTAGAAGTAAGCACCTTCAAAGTATGGGGCCCTCTAGCGACCCTGGGATAAGAGAGTCCTTGGAGGCGAAAACGGGAAGTTGCCATGGCACAAAAGAAAGCCCTCTTTCTCTTTAAGACAACGGATCTCCCTTTGTCTTAAGAAAATCGGGCAAGGGATGTTCCTCTTTGCAGTCAAAGCAAGAGGAAGGGTAGCTGTAAGGATGGACTGCTATGGTCAGCAACACCACAGACAGGGCATTCTGCCTCTGACCTGCAGTATTTTGCCAGGTGACTGAAGCGGGGTAGGGATCACCTCTCACACATGTAGGCATTGTCCCGCTATGTAAACAGATGGTGGCAGTTCACGGCTGTAAAAATTTAGCCTTGCTATGTTGAAAGGGTAGCGCCTCCGCCCGCAGGCAGGGAGCATGTAAGTGCCATCTTTGATGATCGGGAGATTATGGAGCTCGAGTTGCTCCAGAATTTTATCATTACACGCAAGAAAGTCTTGTTGTACAATCATATATGGAAGTACAATAGATCCACAGCAAGAATTTAAGATGATGTGCTTGCAAATCGTAACTAATGTTTTGTCAACAACCTCATGAAGTGAAAGATAGTTTGCTAGCTTTGCATTTTGAACTATGACAACACGTGTGCCACTCTTAAGAACGTGGAAGGAAATGTTATGCCCAACATGACAAAGGAGTGCCTTGCTGATGCTGTGGTCTGAAAGATAGTAGAAGTTGGAGTGTAAAAGAATTTTATCCAATTTTATCCAAGAAGCAATTCCTCCTCTTACACTCTTTTGAGTGTAAGGGGAGGAATTGCTTAGCTGAACATTTCTTAAAAGTGTGAGAGGAAACTGAGGTAGGGTCATCAGTAACAAGTCAAGGTGATATGGATGGCCTGCCTCTAACCCTCTGTCTCGAGTCGTGTGTACGATCCGAAAATCGATGCACAGTATGTGATACAACAGTATGTGGTATCATAGTCAAAGCTGCACAGAGGTCAGAATTGTTTAAAGGGTCGATCGGAATCTCTGGTAGAGAGGAGAGTAATGGATCGTTACCTAAAGAGGTACTGGGTTGGAATAGGTCGAAGAATGGTCAGAAGGAGCACCAGAGTCTGTTGGAAGTGCTGCAGGAAAGGACCCAGGAGTAGGCAAGACATGGTTATTGGTCTCCATGATAAGTTTCCCCTTTGTTTTGTGTTTAAAAATAAGGGGGGGGGGGGAATGTGGAAGGATAGCTCGCAGGAGGAATGAAAGGGATTGTATATCCCCCTTCATGCCCAACAGAGCAAACAGTGTAGCCAGCAGTGCAGACGCTACGTGGAACTCGTGCCATACCAGCAATCCAGGATACCAACCTCACATCTGCTGCCGAGCCACCTCAGTGGACAAAAGAGACGGCGGCCGGAAATCTCCCACAAGACATAATATCTCTATCGGCCACCACCTCCCGGAACCAACAGGCAGCCTCAAGAGATACACCTGCCACTTGAAGAACACTCTGAGGCCCCCATCCCCGGAACTCCAGGAGGAAAACGGGACATCCCCAGATAATCCAGATTCCACTGCACTATGCTTGATCTTATTCCCTTATCTGCGATGTTGCATTTCCCTTTCCACCTCTTGTGCCTAATGAATGAAGCTACAGAACGGGAGGAGTCATTTCTTGTATACCTAACATTCATGTACCTATCACTGTAAGCTGATCCTCTCTTTAATATTAATGTAAATAACTCAGTGTGGCATGCAAAGAGTACGTTACACTTTATTCGGCGTATGTTCCATATAGGCTGCCTCCCAGCCAGCGAACCAGGTGCTAAGGGTTTTACTATAAGGTTACCCATCGTTAAATCAGTACCTTGGTTCATTGACCAATTATAGACGAGCCTGCCAAATGCTGAGGTGACGTGGTTCACTCCTAGTCAGCATTTGCCAGATTTGACTCTGGTTGAAGCACGGTGCTCTCTCTCAGGCTTCTGTCTTCGCCTATATCACCGTGTGGTACACTTATATTCCACTCCTGTACATAGTGTACATATCTATATATAAACATTTGGTGAAGGAAAATACAAGTTAAATATTCTGCTGAGTTTGTTTTGCTCCAACTCATTACGACCAGGTCACAGGCCAACATTTCCTGTGTTCATAATACTCAGTTTGCCTTATTCCTAGTATATCTACTTTTATTGTAACTGATTTTCACACAATTGAGTTACTTAAGGTTTAAATAAAATATTACAAATACCCCAATGGAAATAAGTCACTTTGACTTATTTTGGGTTATCTTAGATAATTTACACTATGTACGATAATTGTACATATGTGAACCTGTGCCTAAATAAACTTGCTCTCTTTATATATTATGATTCTCTTTCATCTCCAGCGATGCCTTCAGATCCGGGAAGAGTTTTTGAAGAACAATTGAAGCCATTGTCTGCATCATCTATAATAAGCAGCTCTTTGTGGTATCTCAGTCTCCCTCTAGGATATGTATATAGACCAAGTACATCAAAAAGTATTTGTTGGGGAATAAGAGGAAAAGCGGGAAGCATGACAGATGCATAGAAAGCCATGAAAGGAATACAGAAAAAAAACATACTCATGGAATTTTTTCATTTTAATTAACATGGAGAATAAGGAACCACAGAAGTAAACTGAGGAAAGAAATGGTGATGAAAGGTAATGAATGTTACTGAAAGTTACTGAGTGTTACTGAAAGTTACTGAATGCTACTGAATGGATTGAATGTTACTAAAAGGTATTGAATGTTAGTGAAAAATATTGAATGTTAGTGAAAGGTATTGAATGTTAGAGAAAGGTATTGAATGTTACTGAAAGTTACTGAAAAGTACTGAATAGTAATACAAGGACACTAGAACGTTTCCTTTGCAGTCTCCTCAAGGGAAGTTTCTTGATGCCGGTGAGGGAAGGTTTTCGATTTAGGGAACTGGAGCCGTGTTCTCTTTCCTTAGCTCGAACCTGAATGCCTCTGTTTCATCCCGGCGCTACATGACCTCTACGGGTTAAGCGCTCCCCCCCCCCCATGAGTATAATGACGACTTGTGTTCATGACCTGTGTTCAGTTTCCTACTGACCTGTATTCTGCTACTATATCTTTATTGACCGCTTAATATTATTGAAGTATACAACAACGATACATTCTCTGAGTTTAAAACAACTTCACCATCAGTTGAAGTGGAACCAGAGAAAGCTAGAAGGGAAGGAAGCAAGAGGATTTATGAGAATCTTCATGAGAACAAAGAAGAGGATTAAGTAAATGACTGTTTAGTAGTGGAGGGAGAGGCATACAAACTCAAGATAATTATAGTGAAATTCCTTAACCCAGTCACCGTGCAAAGATGAGATAAATGGAAACTACTGCTGAAAATATATTGCAGCAGTCAATGTGGATGTCTGTAAGCAATCCACAGATAAAAATTACAGAAGGTTGCATTCTTGTTGCCAGGGATGTGCAGGTGAAATTTATGAGCGGTGCTTTTTGTGACGGACTGGGAAAAGAGAATGAGAATATTTTTTTTTTGTCTGTTGCAGTAATGAAGTTTCTGTTGACAGGATGTCCAGTATTTTGTCTGGAGGTGAGAAACATACCACTTTTTGCTTAAGTGCAGGAGGCAATGACATCAGGAGGACAGGAAGCTGAAAAGACTGTAAAAAGGGGTGGAACACCTGTAATATACAGATTCCGACAAGGACGAGTGGTAGAAAATAAGCAAAAGCCCAGAGCTCTTCGATCAGATAGCGAGCTCAGCAAATATTGTGAGGGCTTCCACATAAAATTAATTGATAACTGGGGCACTTTTCGATAAAAGTGTCGTGTTTACATGGGACGGAATCCCTTATCAGAATTGAAAGTCAAAGCCATGATGGAGTGGGCAGTCTTTCGCTTGTCAGGAAGTTGAGACTAGTTTCTGAAAATGTTCTGGGGAAATTCGGTAAATGAAAACTGTAGGAGGAATTGGGACACATTCTCAGTTTTTTAAAATAGATAGTGACAGGAGACTTAGATTAATGGATGTTAAAAATATGGGTCTGGTTCTGAATGGAAAAAAATGAAAAACAAGAATGCTCAAAGGGAAAAATGGACTTGCATACTTTGTTAAGATATACAAAAAAAAAAAAAAAATAGAGCTATGATGAAACTAAATGAACAAAGGGCACCTGCATATACAAGAAACAGATAATGTTACTATAACCGAGGCCTGGTTCAGTTTGAAGAGTTGTGGAGAGGTTTGCCAAACACCGCGACGAAATGATGAAATTATTCCACACAGACATAAATAGCATGAAAGAGGATGGAGTAGTACTGCGCGTTAGAAAGAAATATAAAGGGAATCGCGAAAGTACTAACATACTCGTTGTACTCACAGGTTAAATGTCTGGAGAAAGCTCCTAACAACGCAGTTCATAAGACACAAAGGGTGTATATCTTCCTGGGGCGAGGGAGGACGCTTTAGTAAAACTTTTTCAGTTTCTATTTTATACATAGTCATAATGTTTGGAACAAACATTTTTTCAATAACAAAGACATGATTTAATTTGAAGATTTGAGCTGCCAGTCAAATGCCACATGCGGGGGTTTATAATATTTCACACTAATAAAATGAACACGAAAGGAGTTGGAATATCGTTATATGTGAGCGAAAACTTACCCTGTTGTATCGAAAAAAATATATAAAGGTCGATAGAACAGAACTTAAAAAGCAACCAAAGTAAGCTTTTTTGTAACGATGTAGTTAAGAATTCACGACACGAAAATGTAGTCGTTCAGTCGGATTCTAATTTTAGTCAGACTGCCCGGAATTATTTCACTGAGAAAGAAGAGACCTACGGTTTCCTAGAAGAGGCCAACCAGAGGGAATAATCTGACTGACATTGTTTTTGTGAATAAGAATTTCCAAATAAGAAATCTAGAAATCACAGAAGAGCTCGGAGCAAGAAATTACCTGGTAAAACCATAATGTGAAAAATGCAGGTATTGTGCCAGCTTTTTTACTGTTCTGAATGGGGTAACTTGGCTAATAGTTATCTCGTTGAAACATACAGTATATTCAACAGAGAGAAGTCATATTGAAAGAAAGGCACTAAATGAATAAACAATAGACTAACGCACCTCTTCAGGGTTATACAAATTAAATGAATCAGTAGAGGAAAGGAGTCACTCTATAACTAATAAATCCAGAATGAAAGAGAAGTCAAAGAAAAACAAAATATGAAAATTAAATTAAAATTGTTATGAAAAATATAACAATCTGAAAATTTTCTTAATATGTAGGACATGTGCTGCCATTCTCTTCAACAGTCTCTTAGTAAACGATATATTTTTTGTCAAGATCCTCCAGCTGAAATACTCGCAAATTATTAGAGAAAGTCAGTAAATGTATTAGGCAATAATTACCCCTTGTGGCTCTTTAATCAAATACTGTTCATCATGGTAACTATCATACGATGTTATTGTATCTAATTATTTGCCCACAGTTGAGGTCAAGCTGATTAGGGTAATTCGAGAGCAGGGATTTATGTCCAGTAATTAAATCTGATGAAATTCATCTGCTTTGCTAAATCTAATCCTGATTAATCACCTGAACTAACAGTTATTTCCAACATTAGCATTACTTTTCGTGACAGGTTCTGAGTCCCCCATAAACTATTTTATTTATTTTTATTTTTTTTACATAGCTCATCTCTACAGGATAAGAGCGGTTATCTTGCTTCAGCATCTTCAGCCTTCTGTGATATTTCACTTCCCCCCCACACACACTGTGGGTAGGTACCTTCTACCTACCTCTTCCAAGTTAATATACGTATGTTGTGGTTCACCTTACGTGCATGTCGCGGCTCTTACATTCAGGCCTCAGCTACCTTTGTTCGTGTTGGAGTGCGTGTTCTCGCTGCGGTGATGTGCATGCATGTTACTTTTGTAGTATGTGTATGCACTCACCTATTTGTATTTGCAGGGACCGAGTCTCAGCTCTTGGTCCTGCCTCTTCGCTGGTCGCTCCTAGGTCCACTCTCTTCTTGCTCTTAGAGACTCATCGTACCTCTCCTTAAAGTTATATATGGATCCTGCCTCCACTACATCACTCTCCAGATTGTTCCATTTTCTGACAATTTTTGTACTGAAGAAATATTTCCTAACATCATTGCGACTCATACGAGTTTTCAACATCCAGTTGTGGCCCCTTGTTACTGTGTCCCATCTCTGGAACATTCTGTCCCTGTTCAGTATTTTATACGCCGTTATCATGTCCCCTTTATCCCTCTTTTCCTCCAGCGTCAAGTTGATTTCCCTTAACCTCTCCTCACAGGTCATACCTCCTAGCTCCGGGACAAGTCTTGCTGCAAACCTTGCACTTTCTCTAATTTCATGACGTGCTTGACCAGGTGCGGGTTCCATACTGGTGCTGCATACTCCAGTATGGGCCTGACGTACACGGTGTACAGTGACGTAAATGCTTCCTTACTTACATGTCGAAATGTTATTCTTAGGTTTGCCAGGCGCTCATTAGCTGCAGCAGTTATTTGGTTGATGTTGGCCTCATGGGATGTATTCAGTGTGATGCTCACCCCAAGAGCCTTTTCCTTGAATGAGGCTTGCAGTCTTTGATCTCCGAACATGTATTCTATATGCGTTCTTCTTTGTTCTTCCCCAAACTTCATGACTTTTGCACTTGGTGGGGTTAAACTCTAGGAACCATTTGTCGGGCCTGTACAGATCTCTTATTAGTCTTGCCTGTTCCTCATCCCCTTGAATTCTCCTCATTAGCTTCGCGCGCACTTGTGTATGTGTGTGTGTGTGTGTGTGTGTGTGTGTGTGTGTGTGTGTGTGTGTGTGTGTGTGTGTGTGTGTGTGTGTGTGTGTGTGTGTGTGTGTGTGTGTGTCTGTCTGTATGAATGTATGTACGATAGGGTCTTTGTCCCTGTGCGTGTTTGTGTGCACTTACAAGTGGTTGTGCGTGCTGGTGTATGTATGCAATTCCTTGTGTATACTTTGTTCTCCCGGTAACACGTGTCTGGGCATGTTTCTCCTTGTTATACTCTCACCCTGCACACCCATGACGCTCTCTCTTTCTTGTTTTTTCTTCTTGATTAACGCGAATAAAATTATTCTCTTCACGTTTCTGGATATTTTTTGATCTGTCAAGTGCATGTGAACTCACGTCGCCTCACCGCTGCTGTCTCGCTTGTCATGCCAGTCATCACCTTGAGCTAACTATATGTATGTGTGTGTGTGTATATATATATATATATATATATATATATATATATATATATATATATATATATATATATATATATATATATATATATATAGATCTTGTTCTTCTTTATTTCTTCTATTGTCCATGGGGAAGTGGAAAAGAATCTTTCCTCCGTAAGCCATGCGTGTCGTATGAGGCGACTAAAATGCCGGGAGCGATGGGCTAGTAACACCTTCTCCTGTAGACACTTACTAAAAAAGAGAAGAAGAAAAACTTTATAAAACTGGGATGCTTGAATGTGCGTGGATGTAGTGCGGATGACAAGAAACAGATGATTGCTGATGTTATGAGTGAAAATAAGTTGGATGTCCTGGCCCTAAGCGAAACAAAGCTGAAGGGGGTAGGGGAGTTTCGGTGGGGGGAAATAAATGGGATTAAATCTGGAGTATCTGAGAGAGTTAGAGCTAAGGAAGGGGTAGCAGTAATGCTGAAGGATCAGTTATGGAAGGAGAAAAGACAATATGAATGTGTAAAATCAAGGATTATGTGGATTAAGGTAAAGGTTGGATGCGAAAAGTGGGTCATAATAAGCGTGTATGCACCTGGAGAAGAGAGGAATGTAGAGGAGAGAGAGAGATTTTGGGAGATGTTAAGTGAATGTATAGGAACCTTTGAACCAAGTGAGAAAGTAATTGTGGTAGGGGACCTGAATGCTAAAGTAGGAGAAACCTTTAGAGAGGGTGTGGTAGGTAAGTTTGGGGTGCCAGGTGTAAATGATAATGGGAGCCCTTTGATTGAACTTTGTATAGAAAGGGGTTTAGTTATAGGTAATACATATTTTAAGAAAAAGAGGATAAATAAGTATACAGGATATGATGTAGGGCGAAATGACAGTAGTTTGTTGGATTATGTATTGGTAGATAAAAGACAGTTGAGTAGACTTCAGGATGTACATGTTTATAGAGGGGCCACAGATATATAAGATCACTTTTTAGTGGTAACTACACTGAGAGTAAAAGGTAGATGGGATACAAGGAGAATAGAAGCATCAGGGAAGAGAGAGGTGAAGGTTAGTGTTAGTGTTATGGTTAGGTGCAGTGTTAGAGTGTTCAGCAGAAGTTTGTGGTTACAGGAAAGTGGGTGCGGGAGGGAAGAGGAGCGATTGGTGGAATGATGATGTAAAGAGAGTAGTAAGGGAGAAAAAGTTAGCATATGAGAAGTTTTTACAAAGTAGAAGTGATGCAAGGAGGGAAGAGTATATGGAGAAAAAGAGAGAGGTTAAGAGAGTGGTGAAGCAATGTAAAAAGAGAGCAAATGAGAGAGTGGGTGAGATGTTATCAACAAATTTTGTTGAAAATAAGAAAAAGTTTAGGAGTGAGATTAACAAGTTAAGGAAGCCTAGAGAACAAATGGATTTGTCAGTTAAAAATAGGAGAGGAGAGTTATTAAATGGAGAGTTAGAGGTATTGGGAAGATGGAAGGAATATTTTGAGGAGTTGTTAAATGTTGATGAAGATAGGGAAGCTGTGATTTCGTGTATAGGGCAAGGAGGAATAACATCTTGTAGGAGTGAGGAAGAGCCAGTTGTGAGTGTGGGGGAAGTTCGTGAGGCAGTAGGTAAAATGAAAGGGGGTAAGGCAGCCAGGATTGATGGGATAAAGATAGAAATGTTAAAAGCAGGTGGGGATATAGTTTTGGAGTGGTTGGTGCAATTATTTAATAAATGTATGGAAGACGGTAAGGTACCTAGGGATGGGCAGAGAGCATGCATAGTTCCTTTGTATAAAGGCAAAGGGGACAAAAGAGAGTGCAAAAATTATAGGGGATAAGGGGGATAAGTCTGTTGAGTATACCTGGTAAAGTGTATGGTAGAGTTATTATTGAAAGAATTAAGAGTAAGACGGAGAATAGGATAGCAGATGAACAAGGAGGCTTTAGGAAAGGTAGGGGGTGTGTGGACCAGGTGTTTACAGTGAAACATATAAGTGAACAGTATATAGATAAGGCTAAAGAGGTTTTTGTGGCATTTATGGATATGGAAAAGGCGTATGACAGGGTGGATAGGGGGGCAATGTGGCAGATGTTGCAGGTGTATGGTGTAGGAGGTATGTTACTGAAAGCAGTGAAGAGTTTTTACGAGGATTGTGAGGCTCAAGTTAGAGTATGTAGGAAAGAGGGAGATTATTTCCCAGTAAAAGTAGGCCTTAGACAAAGATGTGTGATGTCACCGTGGTTATTTAATATATTTATAGATGGGGTTGTAAGAGAAGTAAATTCGAGGGTCTTGGCAAGAGGTGTGGCGTTAAAAGATAAAGAATCACATATAAAGTGGGAGTTGTCACAGTTGCTCTTTGCTGATGACACTGTGCTCTTGGGAGATTCTGAAGAGAAGTTGCAGAGGTTGGTGGATGAATTTGGTAGGGTATGCAAAAGAAGAAAATTAAAAGTGAATACAGGAAAGAGTAAGGTTATGAGGATAACAAAAAGATTAGGTGATGAAAGATTGGATATCAGATTGGAGAGAGAGAGTATGGAGGAGGTGAATGTATTCAGATATTTGGGAGTGGACGTGTCAGCGGATGGGTCTGTGAAAGATGAGGTGAATCATAGAACTGATGAGGGGAAAAGGGTGAGCGGTGCACTTAGGAGTCTGTGGAGACAAAGAACTTTGTCCTTGGAGGCAAAGAGGGGAATGTATGAAAGTATAGTTTTACCAACGCTCTTATATGGGTGTGAAGCATGGGTGATGAATGTTGCAGTGAGGAGAAGGCTGGAAGCAGTGGAGATGTCATGTCTGAGGGCAATGTGTGGTGTGAATATAATGCAGAGAATTCGTAGTTTGGAAGTTAGGAGGAGGTGCGGGATTACCAAAACTGTTGTCCAGAGGGCTGAGGAAGGGTTGTTGAGGTGGTTCGGACATGTAGAGAGAATGGAGCGAAACTGAATGACTTCAAGAGTGTATCAGTCTGTAGTGGAAGGAAGGCGGGGTAGGGGTCGGCCTAGGAAAGGTTGGAGGGAGGAGGGTAAAGGAGGTTTTGTGTGCGAGGGGCTTGGACTTCCAGCAGGCATGCGTGAGCGTGTTTGATAGGAGTGAATGGAGACAAATGGTTTTTAATACTTGACGTGCTGTTGGAGTGTGAGCAAAGTAACATTTATGAAGGGGTTCAGGGAAACCGGCAGGCCGGACTTGAGTCCTGGAGATGGGAAGTACAGTGCCTGCACCCTGAAGGAGGGGTGTTAATGTTGCAGTTTAAAAACTGCAGTGTAAAGCACCCTTCTGGCAAGACAGTGATGGAGTGAATGATGGTGAAAGTTTTTCTTTTTCGGGCCACCCTGCCTTGGTGGGAATCGGCCAGTGTGATAAAAATATATATATATATATATATATATATATATATATATATATATATATATATATATATATATATATATATATATATCTATATATATATATATATATATATATATATATATATATGCAAAACAACCACTCTGAAAGAATAGAGAAATTCCAAGCGCTTTCGTGACTACTCACATTATCAAGGAACTATGAAAGTGAAGCATCCAAGGAAGCTATATAAAGGGTCCGACCAACACCTCAGTATAAGATCCCACAACGGTTAAACACGTGACGCGCGACGAGCCAACTTGGATAGGTCCTTTGCACAACTCACCCCTAAGCTATTCTACCCAAGAAAATTTAAAAGTTATTTGTCCAGTGTATTATTAAATTCTTATCAAATTCTATTAATTATAAATGAATCTAATTTATATAAACCAAAGGAAATATTCATATTATTGTCAAAACTGCTTTTTATGAAACAAGATTCAATTATATTCCTGTCGACCATGGACTTGCTTGATACTACTTTCTCAACTTTTTGAAAATCAATTGGATGGTTAAAATCTCTTACATGAATAAATAGAGCATTGGAATCTTGTCCAGTTCTAATGCTATATTTATGTTGTTTTAATCTTAGTTCGAGATTTTTACCAGTTTGACCGTAATAAACTTTATCGCAAATTTTACAAGGAATCTTATAGACACATCCATCAGCATTTTGGGGGGAATTCTTTATCAAAATTTTTTTTTACTGTATCAAGATTTTTGAATACAACTTTAATATTAAAAGTCTTAAGAAGAGAAGGCATATCAACCAAGTTTTCATGGTAAGGGAGAACCAACATACTTTTAGTTGAATAAGGCTGGTTGCCCCTTTTTGGATTATAAAAAGTGTTTCTAGCAACTTTAAAAGATTTATCAATTACATTTCATGGGTATTTTAAATCATTACCTATTTCATAAATTTTGGTTAATGATTTAAAATGATTTAAAATACCCAAGAAATGTAATTGATAAATCTTTTAAAGTTGCTAGAAACACTTTTTATAATCCAAAAAGGGGCAACCAGCCTTATTCAACTAAAAATATGTTGGTTCTCCCTTACCATGAAAACTTGGTTGATATGCCTTCTCTTCTTAAGACTTTTAATATTAAAGTTGTATTCAAAAATCTTGATACAGTAAAAAAACTTTTGATAAAGAATTCCCCCCAAAATGCTGATGGATGTGTCTATAAGATTCCTTGTAAAATTTGCGATAAAGTTTATTACGGTCAAACTGGTAAAAATCTCGAACTAAGATTAAAACAACATAAATATAGCATTAGAACTGGACAAGATTCCAGTGCTCTATTTATTCATGTAAGAGATTTTAACCATCCAATTGATTTTCAAAAAGTTGAGAAAGTAGTATCAAGCAAGTCCATGGTCGACAGGAATATAATTGAATCTTGTTTTATAAAAAGCAGTTTTGACAATAATATGAATATTTCCTTTGGTTTATATAAATTAGATTCATTTATAATTAATAGAATTTGGGAAGAATTTAATAATACACTGGACAAATAACTTTTAAATTTTCTTGGGTAGAATAGCTTGGGGGTGAGTTGTGCAAAGGACCTATCCAAGTTGGCTCGTCGCGCGTCACGTGTTTAACCGTTGTGGGATCTGATAGTGAGGTGCTGGTCGGACCCTTTATGTAGCTTCCTTGGATGCTTCACTTTCATAGTTCCTTGATAATGTGAGTAGTCACGAAAGCGCTTGGAATTTCTCTATTCTTTCAGAGTGGTTGTTTTGCATATTTTGAAATCACCTGTTTACTGTGATCTTATTGCATATATATATATATATATATAATATATATATATATATATATATATATATATATATATATATATATATATATATATATATATATATATATATATATATATATATATATATATATATATATATATATATATGTGTGTGTGTGTGTGTGTGTGTGTGTGTGTGTGTGTGTCGTGCGAATAGGTAAAGCTGGTCAGTTAGCAAGAATTCATTTAAAATTAAGTCCTTTCTGAAATTGTCTCTTATACGTTTAAAGATATATTTTTTCATTTATGTTAATGTAAAAATTAATAATTTTGTACCCAAAGAACCTTAGGAAACTTACCTAACCTCATTATAACAAGCGCAATTTAATTTAGCCTGATCCAACTAAATATATTTTAATTAAGTTTACAATAATTTAATAATAAACAAACGCCATAAAATATTTTTTTTTTCGTTAAGTTCAGAATGATTTTTGTGAAATTATTGCATACACAAATTTTCGCTTGTCATGTTCGGCAAAACGAGCGTTGCTATTTAAGCCAAAATCGCAAGTTTTACTTATTCTCCATAACATAAATAATTACCGAATAGGTTAAATCTGTCAATTATCAAGAACTCATTTAAAATTAAGTCCTTGCTAAAATTTTTCCTTATATGTTTAAAGATTATGTAAAAATTAACAATTTTGTAGCAAAAGAACCTTAGAAAGCTTACCTAACCTTAATATAAAAAGCGCAATTTAATTTAGCCTAACCCAGCTAAACATACCTTACATACGTTTACAATAATTAATAATAAACAATCACAATGAAATATTTTTTTTCGTTAGATTCAGAATGATGTTTTTTGCGAAATTACTGCACACAAATTTTCGTTTCCCTTATTCGGCAAGAATTGCGTTGCTATTTAAGCCAAAATCGCAAGTTGTACCCCTATTCGGCATATATATATATATATATATATATATATATATATATATATATATATATATATATATATATATATATATATATATATATATATATATATATATATATATATGTATATATATATATATATATATATTATATATATATATTATATATATATATATATATATATATGTCGTGCCGAATAGGCAGAACTTGCGATCTTGGCTTAAATAGCAACGCTCATCTTGCCATATAGGACAAATGAAAATTTGTGTATGCAATAATTTCGCCAAAATCATTCTGAACCTAACGAAAAAAATATATTTCACTGTGTTTGTTTAGTATTAAATTATTGTAAACAAATCAAAAATATATTTAGTTGGGTTAGGCTAAAATAAATTGCGTTTGTTATAACAAGGTTAGATAAGTTTTCTAAGTTCCTTTTGGTGCAAAATTATAAATTTTTACATCAACATTAATGAAGAAAATATATATTTAAACGTATGAGAGAAAATTTTAGAAAGGACTTAATTTTAAATGAGTTATTGCTAATTGACCAGTTTTACATATTCGGCACGACACACACACACACACACACATATATATATATATATATATATATATATAGCAAGAACTCATTTAAAATTAAGTCCTTTCTAAAAATTTCTCTTATACGTTTAAAGATATATTTTTTTCATTAATGTTGATGTAAAAATTTATAATTTTGCTCCAAAAGGAACTTAGAAAACTTACCTAACCTTATTATAACAAGCGCAATTTATTTTAGCTTAACCCAACTAAATATATTTTAGATTTGATTACAATAATTTAACACTAAACAAACACAGTGAAATATATAGGTTAAGAATGATTTTGGCGAGGTTATTGCATACACAAATTTTCGCTTGTCCTATATGGCAAGATGAACGTTGCTATTTAAGCCATGACATATATATATATATATATATATATATATATATATATGTATGTATATATATATATATATATATATATATATATATATATATTTATATATATATATATATACATATATATATATATACATATATATGTATAAATATATATGTATAAATATATATATATATATATATATATATATATATATATATATATATATATATTATATATATATATATATTATTATTTTTTTATTATTATCACACTGGCCGATTCCCACCAAGGCAGGGTGGCCCGAAAAAGAAAAACTTTCACCATCATTCACTCCATCACTGTCTTGCCAGAAGGGTGCTTTACACAACAGTTTTTAAACTGCAACATTAACACCCCTCCTTCAGAGTGCAGGCACTGTACTTCCCATCTCCAGGACTCAAGTCCGGCTTGCCGGTTTCCCTGAATCCCTTCATAAATGTTACTTTGCTCACACTCCAACAGCACGTCAAGTATTAAAAACCATTTGTCTCCATTCACTCCTATCAAACACGCTCACGCATGCCTGCTGGAAGTCCAAGCCCCTCGCACACAAAACCTCCTTTACCCCCTCCCTCCAACCCTTCCTAGGCCGACCCTTACCCCGCCTTCCTTCCACTACAGACTGATACACTCTTGAAGTCATTCTGTTTCGCTCCATTCTCTCTACATGTCCGAACCACCTCAACAACCCTTCCTCAGCCCTCTGGACAACAGTTTTGGTAATCCCGCACCTCCTCCTAACTTCCAAACTACGAATTCTCTGCATTATATTCACACCACACATTGCCCTCAGACATGACATCTCCACTGCCTCCAGCCTTCTCCTCGCTGCAACATTCATCACCCACGCTTCACACCCATATAAGAGCGTTGGTAAAACTATTCTCTCATACATTCCCCTCTTTGCCTCCAAGGACAAAGTTCTTTGTCTCCACAGACTCCTAAGTGCACCACTCACTCTTTTTCCCTCATCAATTCTATGATTCACCTCATCTTTCATAGACCCATCCGCTGACACGTCCACTCCCAAATATCTGAATACGTTCATATATATATATATATATATACATATATATATATATATATATATATATATACATATATATATATATATATATATATATACATATATATGCAATAAAATCACAGTAAACAGGTGATTTCAGAATATGCAAAACAACCACTGTGAAAGAATAGAGAAATTCCAAGCGCTTTCGTGACTACTCACATTATCAAGGAACAATTATTGTTCCTTGATAATGTGAGTAGTCACGAAAGCGCTTGGATTTGCTCTATTCTTTCACAGTGGTTGTTTTGGATATATATATATATATATATATATATATATATATATATATATATATATATATATATATATATATATATATATATATATATAATATTTATGTATATCTATTATTGTACCCACGAACGTGTGGTATTGATCAATAACAACACTGCGACTAGCCAAGGACTCGAACCTATGATATTTTGCCTCATGGCCAGCAAAAATCACAGGATGCTCTAACCCACAGGACTACCAAATCCTTCAAGAAACAAGCACCCAGCCAAGTTAGGTGTGTTATTCTTGGTCCGAGGACATACGATGGTGTGGGTGCCTCTGAGCTAATTTCATTCTACTCCCGTCTGGCGTACTAGCCCAACAAGCGGGCCCAAACATCATGGGTTCGAGGCCTTGGCTAGTCGCAGTGTTGTTATTTAGATTATATATATATATATATATATATATATATATATATATATATATATATATATATATATATATATATATATATATATATATATATATATTTGTATATATATATGTATATATATAATATATATATATATATATATATATATATATATATATATATATATATATATATATATATATATATATATATATATATATATATATATATATATATATATAAAAATATGTATGATCAAGCTTCATTTTTTCTAAACAAACTCATCAAAAATAATTCAGAACATCACTGGATTAATATATTTCATATATATTAAATAAGTGCCGATAGACAACTTGGGTAGAGTTAAGTTACAATTTTTATGTTAATTTTAACAATATTTAGTTTACTAATTTTGTTTTGTTGCTAAATTTTTGCATCATGTTAATTTACATTAATATGTTTGTCAAAAAATTTGATATTTTATCGGAAGATGACATTTTTGCTACATTTCTATATAGACATCCCCTCACTATACTGTTGATATTACCTTAATTACTATATTCTATTGTTATTAGTTTATTCGTCAGGAAAAACCGGGACACAGGACTTTATGAGAACTTGATCCGCATGGTCATGTCTATCTCTGGCGGGGACAAGAAAATGTATCTACTTTTTTATTTAACGAAACTGAATATTCAACAATGTTCTTCTAACCTCTTCAATAAGATAATTAAATAGTCGGAACGAAATAGTCTAAATGTGAGTCCAATAAGTGGATTTTAAGTGACATGTTACATCCCTTGCTCTTGTAAGCCTTGACAAGGTTTTCACATCAGCTGCTAGGAGTTTCCACTGTTGAAGACGAGAGCCTAGCAGCACTGCCTTATTTTCGGGTGGTTGCAGATCCCTGACAAGGTCATGGAGTTTCCCTTTTGTTATGAGATGTGGCCTAGAGGAGTGTGCTTCATCAAAGTTTCGGTGACTCTGTAATCCAGCACTGTCATCCTTCTCTTCTTCCTTCTCACCACTTTCTTCCTCTGACTCGAAGGATACCGAAGTTGGTGCAACAGGAGCAGGTAGACCTGACACTGCATATTGACACTGCATGTTGATACTGCATGTTTATACTGCCCATGACACTGCGTGTTCATACTGCATGTTTATACTGCCCCTGATACTGCATGTTGTTACTGCATGTTTATACTGCCCATACCACTGCATGTTGACACTGGATGTTTATACTGCCCATACCACTGCATGTTGACACTGGATGTTTATACTGCCCATACCACTGCAGGTTGACACTGGATGTTTATACTGCCCATGACACTGCATGTTGACACTGGATGTTTATACTGCCCATACCACTGCATGTTGACACTGGATGTTTATACTGCCCATACCACTGCATGTTGACACTGGATGTTTATACTGCCCATACCACTGCATGTTGACACTGGATGTTTATACTGCCCATACCACTGCATGTTGACACTGGATGTTTATACTGCCCATGACACTGCATGTTGACACTGGATGTTTATACTGCCCATACCACTGCATGTTGACACTGGATGTTTATACTGCCCATACCACTGCATGTTGACACTGGATGTTTATACTGCCCATACCACTGCATGTTGACACTGGATGTTTATACTGCCCATGACACTGCATGTTGACACTGGATGTTTATACTGCCCATACCACTGCATGTTGACACTGGATGTTTATACTGCCCATACCACTGCATGTTGACACTGGATGTTTATACTGCCCATGACACTGCATGTTCTTCCAGAAATATATTTTATAAATGTTTACATAGTAATTTTCTATTTATAAGTTTTACGAGCAAATGCTCTGTCATTTTAAGTCTATGAATGTTTTATTGTGTCGTATTGCCTGTGTTGTGAGAACTGTGTGTCGTGTACTCACCTATTTGTGGTTGAAAGGGTCGATTCATATCTCCTGGCCCCGCCTCTACACTGGTCGCTACTAGGTCCTGTCCCTCTATGCTCCATGAGCTTCATCATACCTCTTCTTGAAGCTTTGAATGGATCCTGTCTCCACTACGTCACTCTCCAGGCTATTCCTCTTCCTGACAACTTTGTGACTGAAGAAATACTTCCTAACATCCCTGTGACTCATCTTTGTCTTCAGCTTCCACTTTTGACACCTTCTTGCTGTGTCCCATCTCTGGAACATCCTGTTCCTATCGACCTTGTCAATTCTTTTCAGTATTTTATATGTCGTTATCATGTCCCTCCCTATCCCTCCTGTCCTCGAGTGCTGTCAGGTCGATTTCCCTTAACCTCTCCTCGTATGACTTGTCCCGTAGCTCCAGGACTAGTCTTGTGGCAAACCTTTGCACTCTTTCTAATTTCTTGACGTGTTAGAACTGGTGTGGGTTCCAAACTGATGATGCATACTCCAATATGGGCCTGATATAGACGATATACAAGGTCCTAAACTATTCCTTACTGAGGTGTCGGAACGCTATTCTCAGGTTTGCCAAGATCTCTTAAGCTGCAGTAATTATCTGGCTGATTTGCGCCTCAGGAGATATGCTCGGTATTATACTCATCCCAAGATCTTTTTTCTTGACTGAGGTCTGCAGTCTTTGGCTCCCTAGCTTGTGCTCCGTCTCCTGTCTTCTTTCATGACTTTGCACTTGGTGGGGTTAAACTCCAGGAACTAGTTGCTGGACCATGTCCGGATCCGTTTGTAGTTCTGCCCGATCCTCATCCGATTGAATTCTCTTCATTAACTTTACATTGTCTGCAAACAGGGGCACTTCTGAGTCTATCCCTTTCGTCATGTCATTCATATATAATAGGACTGACCAAGAGTTAGTCCTAGGATCACCACCGGTCCTAGGACTGACCCCTGTGGAATGCCACGCGTCACAGGCGCCCATTCTGACACCTCGTCACGTACCATGACTTATTGTTGCCTTCTTGTCAGGTATTCTCTGATCCATTGCAGTGTCTTTCCTGTTATTTGTGCCTGATCCTCCAGCTTTTGCACTAATTTCTTGTGTGGAACTGTATCGAGAAGCCTTCTTGCAGTCCAAGAAAATGCTGTCAACCCACGTCGTGTGTCGTGTGCTGTGTTGTATTATGTCGAGGAGGAGGAGAAAGAAGATATGGCCGCTGCTGCTCCGTCTCCTCGCTTCTCTTTATCTTCCTCATGGCACACTGCTCGAAATATCTAATCTTTGTACTCTTTGAACTAGACCAGTTTCATTGTAGTCCTAGTTAAACGGCAATGTTAGTCAACATTTGACATCAGTGTGTTGGTCTGAGTGTCTCAGTGTGTTGGTCTGAGTGTATCAGTGTGTTGGTCTAAGTGTCTGCGTGTGCTGGACTGAGTATATCAGTGTGTTGGTGTGAGTGTCTCAGTGTGCTGGTTTGAGTGTATCAGTGTGCTGGTTTGAGTGTTTCAGGGTGTTGGTCTGATTGCAACAATGTGTTGGTCTGAGTGTCTCGGTGTGTTGGTCTGAGTGTATCAGTGTATTGGTCTGAGTGTATCAGAGTGTTGGTCTGAATGTATCAGTGTGTTGGTCTGAGTGTATCAGTGTGTTAGTCCAGGTGTAACAGTGTGCTGAACTGAGTGTGTCAGTGTTATGGTCTGAGTGCATTAGTATGTTGGTCTGAGTGTTTGATTGTGTTTACATGAGTGTATCAGTGAGTTGGTCTGAATGTATCAGTGTGCTGGTCTGAGTGTGTCAGTGTGTTGGTCTGAATGTATCAGTGTAGGTGTAAGGTGGGTGAATCAGTGTAAGTGTAAGGTGGGTATATCAGTGTGTAGGGGCAAGGTGGGTGTATCAGTGTGCAGGTGTAAGGTGGGTATATCAGTGCGTAGGTGTAAGGTGGGTGTATCAGTGTGTAGGGGCAAGGTGAGTATATCAGTGCGTAGGTGTAAGGTGGGTATATCAGTGCGTAGGCGTAAGGTGGGTGTATCAGTGTGTAGGGGCAATGTTGGTGTATCAGTGTGTAGGTGTAAGGTGGGTGTATCAGTGTGTAGGTGTAAGGTGGGTATATCAGTGTGTAGGTGTAAGGTGGGTGTATCAGTGTGTATGTGTAAGGTGGGTGTATCAGTGTGTAGGTGTAAGGTGGGTATATCAGTGCGTAGGTGTAAGGTGGGTGTATCAGTGTGTAGGTGTAAGGTGGGTATATCAGTGTGTAGGTTTAAGGTGGATGTAACAGTGTGTAGGGGCAAGGTGGGTGTATCAGTGTGTAGGGGCAAGGTGGGTGTATCAGTGACTAGGTGTAAGGTGGGTATATCAGTGCGTAGGTGTTAGGTGGGTGTACCAGTGTGTAGGGGCAAGGTGGGTGTATCAGTGTGTAGGTGTAAGGTGGGTATATCAGTGCGTAGGTGTAAGGTGGGTGTATCAGTGTGTAGGGCCAAGGTGGGTGTATTAGTGTGTAGGGGCAAGTTGGGTATATGAATGTGTAGGTGTAAGGTGGGTGTATCAGTGTGTAGGTGTAAGGTGGGTGTATCAGTGTGTAGTTGAAAGGTGGGTATATCAGTGTGTAGGTGTAAGGTGGGTGTAACAGTGTGTTGGGGCAAGGTGGGTGTATCAGTGTGTAGGTGTAAGGTGGGTGTATCGGTGTATAGGTGCAAGGTGGGTGTATCAGTGTGTAGATGTAAGGTGGGTGTATCAGTGTGTAGGTGTAAGGTGGGTGTATCAGTGTGTAGTTGAAAGGTGGGTATATCAGTGTGTAGGTGTAAGGTGGGTGTAACAGTGTGTTGGGGCAAGGTGGGTGTATCAGTGTGTAGGTGTAAGGTGGGTGTATCGGTGTATAGGTGCAAGGTGGGTGTATCAGTGTGTAGATGTAAGGTGGGTGTATCAGTGTGTAGGTGTAAGGTGGGTGAATCAGTGTGTAGGGGAAAGGTTGGTGTATCAGTGTGTAGGTGTAAGGTGGGTGTATCAGGGTGTAGGTGTAAGGTGGGTATATCAGTGTGTAGGTGTATGGTGGGTGTATCAGTGTGTAGATGTAAGGTGGGTATATCAATGTGTAGGTGGTAGGTGGGTGTATCAGTGTGTAGGTGTATAGTCTGTGTATCAGTGTGTAGGTGTAAGGTGGATATATCAGTGTGTAGGTCTAAGGTGGGTGTATCAGTGTGTAAGTGTATGGTGGGTGTATCAGTGTGTAGGTGCAAGGTGGGTGTATCAGTGTGTATGTTTAAGGTGGGTGTATCAGTGTGTAGATGTAAGGTGGATGTATCAGTGTGCAGGTGTAAGGTGAATGTATCAGTGTGTAGGTGTAAGGTGGGTGTATCAGTGTGTAGGTACAAAGTGGGTGTATCAGTGTGTAGGTGTAAGGTGGGTGTATCAGTGTGTAAGTGTATTGTGGGTGTATCAGTGTGTAGGTGCAAGGAGGGTGTATCAGTGTGAATGTTTAAGGTGGGTGTATCAGTGTGCAGGTGTAAGGTGTGTTTACAAGTGTGTAGGTGTAGGGTGGGTGTTTCAGTGTGTAGGAGTAACGTAGGTGTATCAGTGTATAGGTGAAAGGTGGGTGTATCAGTGTGTAGGGGCAATGTTGGTGTATCAGTGTGTAGGTGTAAGGTGGGTATATCAGTGCGTAGATGTAAGGTGGGTGTATCAGTATGTAGGGGCAAGGTGGATGTATCAGTGTGTAGGTGTAAAGTGGGTATATCAGTGCGTAGGTGTAAGGTGGGTGTATCAGTGTGTAGGGGCAAGGTGGGTGTATCAGTGTGTAGGTGTGGGGTGGGTATATCAGTGCGTAGGTGTAAGGTGGGTGTATCAGTGTGTAGGGGCAAGGTGGGTGTATCAGTGTGTAGGTGTAAGGTGGGTATATCAGTACGTAGGTGTAAGGTGGGTGTATCAGTGTGTAGATGCAAGGTGGGTGTATTAGTGTGCAGGGGCAAGGAGGGTGTATCAGTGTGTAGGTGAATGCTCGGTGTATCAGTGTGTAGGTGTAAGGTGGGTATATCAGAGTGTAGGTGTAAGGTGAGTATATCAGTGTGTAGGTGTAAGGTGGGTGTAACAGTGTGTAGGGACAAGGTGGGTGTATCAGTGTGTAGGGGCAAGGTGGGTGTATCAGTGTGTAGGTGTAAAATGGGTATATCAGTGCGTAGGTGTAAGGTGGGTGTACCAGTGTGTAGGGGCAAGATGGGTGTATTAGTGTGTAGGGGTAAGGTGGGTGTATCAGTGTGTAGGTGAATGCTCGGTGTATCAGTGTGTAGGTGTAAGGTGGGTGTATCAGTGTGTAGGTGTAAGGTGGGTATATCAGTGTGTAGGTGTAAGGGGGGTTTAATAGTGTGTAGGGGCAAGGTGGGTGTATCAGTGTGTAGGTGTAAGGTGGGTATATCAGTGTGTAGGTGTAAGGTGGGTGTAACAGTGTGTAGGTGTAAATTGGGTATATCAGTGTGTAGGTATAAGGTGGGTGTATCAGTGTGTAGATGTAAGGTGGGTATATCAATGTGTAGGTGTTAGGTGGGTGTATCAGTGTGTAGGTGTATGGTCGGTGTATCAGTGTGTACGTGTAAGGCGGGTATATCAGTGTGTAGGTGAAAGATGGGTGTATCAGTGCGTAGGTGTAAGGTGGGTGTACCAGTGTGTAGGTGTAAGGTTGGTATATCAGTGAGTAGGTGTAAGATGGGTGTAACAGTGTGTTGGGGCAAGGTGGGTGTATCAATGTGTAGGTGTAAGGTGGGTGTATCAGTGTATAAGTGCAAGGTGGGTGTATCAGTGTGTAGGTGTAAGGTGGGTGTATCAGTGTGTAGGTGTAAGGTGGGTGTGTCAGTGTGCAGGTGTAAGGTGGGTGTATCAGTGTGTAAGTGTAAGGTGGGTATATCAGTGTGTAAGTGTAAGGTGGGTGTATCAGTGTGTCGGGTTAATGTGTGTTTATCAGTGTGTAGGTGTAGGATGGGTGTTTCAGTGTGTAGGTGTAAGGTAGGTGTATCAGTGTGTAGGTGTAAGGTGGGTGTATCAGTGTGTAGGTGTAAGGTGGGTATATCAGTGCGTAGGTGTAAGGTGGGTGTATCAGTGTGTAGGGGCAATGTGGGTGTATCAGTGTGTAGGTGTAAGGTGGGTATATCAGTGCGTAGGTGTAAGGTGGGTGTATCAGTGTGTAGGGGCAAGGTGGGTGAATCAGTGTGTAGGAGTAAGGTGGGTAAATCAGTGAGTAGGTGTAAGGTGGGTGTATCAGTGTGTAGGGGCAAGGTGGGTGTATCAGTGTGTAGGTGTAAGGTGGGTATATCAGTGCGTAGGTGTAAGGTGGGTGCATCAGTGTGTAGATGCAAGGTGGGTGTATTAGTGTGTAGTGGCAAGGTGGGTGTACCAGTGTGTAGGTATAAGGTGGATGTATCATTGTATAGGTGTAAGGTGGGCGTATCAGTATGTAGGTGTAAGGTGCGCATATCAGTGTGTAGGTGTAAGGTGGGTGTATCAGTGTGTAGGTGTAAGGTGGGTGTATTAGTGTGTAGGTGCAAGGTGGGTATATCAGTGTGTAGGTGTAAGGTGGGTTTAATAGTGTGTAGGGGCAAGGTGGGTGTATCAGTGTGTAGGTGTAAGGTGGCTGTAACAGTGTGTAGGTGCAAGGTGGGTGCATCAGTGTGTAGGTGTAAGGTGGGTGTATCAGTGTGTAGGTGTAAGGTGCGTGTATCAGTTTGTAGGTGTAAGGTGGGTATATCAGTGTGTAGGTGTAAGGTGGGTGTATCTGTGTGTAGTTGAAACGTGGGTATATCAATGTGTAGGAGTTAGGTGGGTGTATCAGTTTGTAGGTGTATTGTCGGTATATCAGTGTGTTAGGTGTAAGGTGGGTGTATCAGTGTGTAGGTGTAAGGTGGGTGTATGAGTGTATAGGTATAAGGTGAATGTGTCAGTTTGTAGGTGTAAGGTGCGTGTATCAGTGTGCAGGTGTAAAGTGGGTGTATGAGTGTGTAGATGTAAGGTGGGTGTATCAGTGTGTAAGTGTATGGTGGATGTATCAGGGTGTAGGTGCAAGGTGGGTGTATCAGTGTGTATGTTTAAGGTGGTGTGTATCAGTGTGCAGAAGTGAGATGGAGGTATCAGTGAGTAGGTGTAAGGTGGGTGTATCATGGTGTAGGTGTAAGGTGGGTGTATCAGATTGCAGGTGTAAGGTGGGTGTATCAGTGTGTAAGTGTAAGGTGGGTATATCAGTGTGTAAGTGTAAGGTGGATGTATCAGTGTGTCGGTGTAAGGTAGGTGTATCAGTGTGTAGGTGTAAGGTGGGTGTATCATTGTGTAGGTGTAAGATGGGTGCATCAGTGCGTAGGTGTAAGGTGGGTGTATCAGTGTGTAGGGGCAATGAGGGTGTATCAGTGTGTAGGTGTAAGGTGGGTATATCAGTGCGTAGGTGTAAGGTGGGTGTATCAGTGTGTAGGTGCAAGGTGGGTGTATCAGTGTGTAGGTGTAAGGTGGGTATATCAGTGCGTACGTGTAAGGTGGGTGCATCAGTGTGTAGATGCAAGGTGGGTGTATTAGTGTGTAGTGGCAAGGTGGGTGTACCAGTGTTTAGGTATAAGGTGGGTGTATCATTCTATAGGTGTAAGGTGGGCGTATCAGTGTGTAGGTGTAAGGTGGGTATATCAGTGTGTAGGTGTAAGGTGGGTGTATCAGTGTGTAGGTGTAAGGTGGGTGTATCAGTGTGTAGGGGCAATGAGGGTGTATCAGTGTGTAGGTGTAAGGTGGGTATATCAGTGCGTAGGTGTAAGGTGGGTGTATCAGTGTGTAGGTGCAAGGTGGGTGTATCAGTGTGTAGGTGTAAGGTGGGTATATCAGTGGTAGGTGTAAGGTGGGTGTATCAGTGTGTAGGGGCAAGATGGGTGTATCAGTGTGTAGGTGTAAGGTGGGTATATCAGTGCTTAGGTGTAAGGTGGGTGTATCAGTGTGTCAAGCACGGTGGGTGTATTAGTATGTAGGGGCAAGGTGGGTGTATCATTGTGTAAGTGTAAGGTGGGCGTTTCAGTGTGTAGGTGCAAGGTGGGTATATCAGTGTGTAGGTGTAAGGTGGGTGTATCAGTGTGTAGGTGTAAATTGGGTGTATCAGTGTGTAGGTGTAAGGTGGGTATGTCAGTGTGTAGGTGTAAGGTGGGTGTACCAGTGTGTAGGGGCAAGGTTGGTGTATCAGTGTGTAGGTGTAAGGTGGGTGTATCAGTGTATAGGTGCAAGGTGGGTGTATCAGTGTGTAGGTGTAAGGTGGGTGTATCAGTGTGTAGGTGTAAGGTGGGTGTATCAGTGTGTAGGTGTAAGGTGGGTATATCAGTGTGTAGGTGTAAGGTCGGTGTATCAGTGTGTAGATGTAAGGTGGGTATATCAATGTGTAGGTGTTAGGTGGATGTATCAGTGTGTAGGTGTATGGTCGGTGTATCAGTTTGTAGGTGTAAGGTGGGTGTATTAGTGTGTAGGTGTAAGGTGCTTGTATCAGTGTGTAGGTGTAAGGTGAATGTATCAGTGTGTAGGTGTAAGGTGGGTGTATCAGTGTGTAGGTGTAAAGTGGGTGTATTAGTGTGTAAGTGTATGGTGGGTGTATCAGTGAGTAAGTGTATGGTGGGTGTATCAGTGTGTAAGTGCAAGGTGTTTGTATCAGTGTGTATGTTTAAGGTGGGTGTATCAGTGTGTAGATGTAAGGTGGATGTATCAGTGTGTAGGTGTAAGCAGGGCCGGATTACCGCATTGGCAAACGAGGCATTTGCCTAGGGCCCCGCGCATTTGGGGGCCCCGCGGTCCAAGGGGTTCAGGGGCTCATCCAAGACTGCGCACATGGTGGAAGTGCAAAGGGGTCCCTACCTAAAATGTTCAAGTGTTTGGAGAGTAAAATTGATTTTTAAAATTAATCAAAACAAAAATAAATAATGAAATAAAATAAAATAAAAATAAATAAACCTAACCAGAGATGGCAACACTCAACACGCCTTTGTTTACATCAGAACAGCTGTGTTTTCCCGCTAATGGGTGAGTATGGGAGATTCCTCTCCAATTTTCTCTAGTAATTACACGTTATCTAGACTTGTACTGTGACAAATTAACTGAAGTGTTGTTGATAGACTTTGATGTGTATGGATAAATGTTTATTTTCGCCTCTAAATATTAAGGGAGGTACCTGATAGGGTTACTTGACCAGTAAAGACGCATGCGCCAGTTAAGACGCATTTTTGGTAAAAATACTATAAAGAAAAACCTAAAAACGCAAACTGACTTTCGTTTGCAGGTTTTAAAAGCACTTTGGTGGTAGGCCATATATCATGCAAAACATAATGATTAGTTTAGTTATGAAAATGGTAATATAAATACCATTGTGCATTGTTCTTGGACTCGGTATGATTTCTGTTTAAGTAAATTGGAGATCAAGGAGGATGAATTAGTAAAATATTCGTAGCCCAAATCACTAACCTAATCTATGGTAAAAGTTCTGTATATGACTCCTTTCTGGTAACGTTTTGAATTTTTAGATGCGCAGCCAGAGGAAAGGGGGCTACAAGGGCCTTATCCCCCCAATTGTCAGAAAAAAATAATAATAATTAAAAAATTAATAATAATTTATAATGAAAAATTTGTATTTGCATGATTACAGACAGTGACATATCCTCATTATGGCATCTCGTGAACGTGATGTTGGACGCTCTTATGCGAGTGGGTCACAGAAAAGAAAGAAGAAAATTCAAGAAGAACAGAAAAAGAAAGATGTAGGAAGCTGCAGAAAGATCACAGACATGCTCACGAAAACAGTTTCTGATGTTACCAGTACAGTTGAATCTGCAGATACGTCAGATCATACAGGAAGCCTTCCCTCCATTATTTCTCAGCCAGCATCTACTTCTTTTGTGTCTCCTCTCAATGTCTCAACGGACATTTCATCCACAGGATTTGTCTTAAAAGATCCTGCCTCATGGCTAAATGTAATCCCAGATTCTCTACGTAATGCTTTCATTGCAGAAAACTTCAGTCAAACTCTGAACATTGACTTTAGGAAATCAGCAAGGATTTATGATGATGGAAGTCGTCGTTGTTTAAAGTCATCTATGTTTTATAGGAAGCTTGCAAATTCAGAAACTGTGAAAAGATCATGGATGGTATACTCTGAAAGCTCAGGAAAAGTGTACTGTTCAGCATGCAAGCTATTTTCTACCAAAGAAAATACCTTCACACAGGGGTTCAATGACTGGAAAAATTCCAAGCGTTTCGAGGAACATGAAAACAGCACCACTCACAGGAGCTGCATTTTAGCCAGTGTATTTCGTGCACAGAAAAAAGGCTTATTGGATTCTCATTTGGAAAATCAAACTGAAAAAGAGCGCACTTATTGGAGAAAAGTTCTAGAAAGAGTTGTTGTTGTTGTAAAATTCTTAGCTCTAAGAGGACTTGCTTTCCGTGGAGAAAATGAGGTTTTTGGTTCGGAAAACAATGGCAATTTCCTAGGGATCATAGAACTGTTAGCACAATTCGATCCATTCTTAGCAAATCATGTGTCACGCCTTGGGAATGCAGGAAGAGGCACTGTATCTTACATGTCATCTACTATATGCAATGAATTTATTGATCTGATGACTAAGAAGGTCCTCAATAACATCACAGCAGCTGTGAAAACTGCAAAATACTTTGCAATAAGTGTAGATTCAACACCAGGTATTTCACATACAGATCAATTGACATTCATTGTTCGCTTTGTCGACTCCAGTGGTAAGCCTGTAGAGCGCTTTATAAAATTCATTCCTCTTTCAGGCCATGATGGAGAAACAATGATGAATGTAGTACTGGATACTCTGTTTGAACATGATCTCTCTATTATGGATTGCCGTGGCCAGAGCTACGACAATGCAAGTAACATGTCGGGTAAATATAATGGATTGCAAGCCCGTATCAAGCAAATCAACCCACTTGCTGAATATGTGCCCAGCTCAGCACATTCTCTTAATCTTGTTGGGTCATGTGCTGCGGAGTGTTGTGTCGCTGCAGTTTCATTTTTTGGACTTTTACGAGCACTCTTTAATTTTTTCTCTGCTTCAGCGCATCGGTGGAGTATACTCAAGTCAACCATTCATGGAGATGTCATCAAATCATTATCAACAACAAGGTTGTCAGCGCAGCATGATGCAACACATGCTTTGAAAGACAGCTTTGCTGAAATACGTTCTGCTTTGATCTAAATAGCAGAGGATGAAGACCAGACAGCAACTACAAGAAGCGAAGCAGCCAGCTTAGCATCAAAATTGGAAGATTTTGAATTGGCCTTACTCTGTGTGCTTTGGGACTGTATACTGGAACGGTTAAATGCCACGAACAAGACACTTCAGAAAATTGAAACTGAAATGGCTACTTTTGCTAACCTCTATGCAGGCTTAGTGGAATTTGTAAGCTCACTTCGCAGTGATGAAGCTTTTGAAATGTTTGAAGAGAAAGCTAAACTGCTGGTGAAAGACTACAGTTACCGGGCTGATCATCAGCATCAAGGAAGAGGAAACGCAATTTTGAAGAGCCAGACAATGAAATTGTGTTGCTACCAAGGCAGAAATGTAAGACAGCTACATACTTCGTCATTCTGGATTCACTGATTACAGAATTGGTGAAAAGAAAAGAAATCTACCAGAATCTCAATGATAAGTTTGGATTTCTGTTCAAAATTACTACTATGCCAGATGCAGAATTGAGAGAAGCTGCATTAAAGTTGCAACAACACCTTTCAGCAGATGTTCATGACACATTTGTTGAAGAAATAGTTCATTTTTCTGGGTATATGAATCAGATTAAAGCTCCACCTGAAAAATGTGCGCCCTCAGCTGCTTCGAAGCATTTAAGAAATGCAGGTATCTCAGAAACCTTCCCTAATGTTGACATAGTGTATCGCCTTTACCTAACACTTCCAGCTTCTAACTGTGAAGGAGAACGTTCATTTTCTGTTTTGAAAAGAGTGAAAAACCAGCTCCGTTCAACAATGAGCCAAGACAAATTATGTAACCTAGCCTTGTTGACCATTGAGTCTCATCTAACAAGAAATATTGATTTTCAGAATATAATTGATGATTTTGCCAATATGAAATCCAGAAAAAAGTTTATTTAAGAAGTGCCTGTGAATATAAACAATTCTTTACTTTCTTGAGTTTATATGATTTGATAGTCTTATGCATGATGCAATGCTAACAATAATGGTCAGTGATTTATAAAGGAAATAATAGTGCTGTAGTGGTTATGCTGAATATAATAGGTACATGATGTCACTACTTTAATAGCCTAATCTAGTAATACTATGCTGTCTTGAGTTTATTCTCTTTAAAATGCATGATTTAACAAGATAGTTATAATGGCTGTTGGTAAATGGTTTTGGTTGTCTTGATGTACTTTCCCTATTAAATTTAATTTAAATAGCCAGAATGTATTTAATTAGACCTTAAACAGGCTCACACCGACCCCCCGCCCAAGCTGGAAGGGGTCGCTTCGCTTACCCGTAACTCAAAGGGGCCCCGCCAATCTGAATAGCCTAGGGCCCGGAGACTTCTTAATCCGGCCCTGGGTGTAAGGTGGGTGTATGAGTGTGTAGGTGTAAGGTGGGTGTATCAGTGTGCAGGTGTAAGGTGGGTGTATCAGTGTGTAAGTGTAAGGTGGGTATATCAGTGTGTAAGTGTAAGGTGGGTGTATCAGTGTGTCGGTGTATGGTGTGTTTATCAGTGTGTAGGTGTAGGGTGGGTGTTTCAGTTTGTGGGTGTAAGGCAGGTGTGTCAGTGTGTAGGTGTAAGGTGGGTGTATCAATGTGTAGATGAAACAAGCAATGGTCATGTCACGCACATATACAACTTGTAAGAAGATATCATTATACCTGGTGAGCTGCGGTGACGTGAGAAGCAAGTGTGGCGCAAGTCAAGTCATGTTGATTCCCGAGCATTAAAGTTATTTTCTGGCTACATGTTTAGCTAACTTATAGAAACTGTTGTTCTGGCAGGAACTGTTGGATGGATACTGATGAGTTCAAATTCAAGGATTCTTTTCTGAGTGTCATCTTCGACAACAAGGAGTGTGACACTGCAGATTATAAAGTAGTTGTGGAAATTCCGATGCATTACGCAGGTGTTTAGTGTATTTATAGTGTTGGCAAACTGGCTATGATGGGTTTACAAATGGAGTTGTTGGGGAGGACTATTACAGTACCAACACTGACAGTCTGATTGATCAGCGCTAATTTTTTTTTTTCAGGCGTGGCCTGTATGTTGGCCGTGATACAAGATATATCAAACGTTAGTTAAGACTAGGGTAAAACATCTCAGTAGCCATTACAGTTCATTAGATCATGAAAGTTAATTATATATGCATTATTTTACAATAATAACTTCACTTAATTATTTACCGAGGCGGGTTAAATATTGTATATGTGGTCAGGAACCTGAGTTGATTAAAAAAGACATGTAAGCCAACACTAGGACATATTTGTTAGAAACGTTTCGGTCCTGGGACCTTGATAACTTTTTAATGATCAAGATCCCAGAGCCGAAACGTTTTCTAGTCTTTGCTCATATGTCTTTTTAAATCAATTTGTCAGTATCTACTACGATGGTTTATATCAGAAACTTGGATAAAGCAATGATTGACTTTCTTCAAGAGTTATATGAATATATAGATATACATGTATAAGGAAAAACAATGACTTTTAACAACAAATTTAAAATGGATATCAGTTAATAAATAAAGTTGAATAATAACAAGAAAAACGGTGGCTACACCAGATTATTATTATTATTATTATAATCATGGTGAAGCGCTAAACCCATAGGATTATATAGCGCATGTGGGGGAGGGGAGGGGATGGAAGGCATTCAGGCTCAATTCAGGGAACTGGAGCACAGATCCAATTCCCTAAATCAAGAGCCCCTCACCAACATCAAGGAACCTCCCTTGAGGGGGGCTACACCAGAGCTTTACGCTGTAAACTCATCAACAATATTTATAGCAGGACATTGATACGAAACCCCATCTTGAGCAATTAGTTCTATAATCTAAAAGAAGTTTTGAATTTACATATATATCTATGTACAGAGACCCATAGATGCAACCCCATTTACCCCCACAAGATTTGTATAGAAATGTTGTATTGGACAAAGAAATACATGCGTCTGGGCAATGCCCACTACCTTGATGAAGTGACGTGCCATGCATTAAATCTTGTAATGTATAACATGTATGATCACAGGACTTTAGTACACTCAATTGACACTTAGTCAGGCAATGTACAAGTGCCAAAGAACACACTTTGTAACTATCTACTGTATGGGGGAATAAATCACTGGAATAACAAATCACAGGCCTAGGGAAAAGCTATCTGTGACAGTGCACAAAATTATCACCAGTATCCTGCATTAGCAATACACCCACTAACCTAAATTAACGTAGACACCCCTGGAAGGACCAGGAACTATCTGTATATTAATAAGAGCTAGCCCAGAGAAACAGTACCCACACTGCTCTGGACGTGCCAGGAAATATCATAAATAATAACTAGCCTAGGGAAGTAGCACTTACTAGGCAGTACACATAGCCCTTGACGTGTCAGAAACTATCTAGAAAGATTGTCTTAAATACTAAGACAAACTAGAAAATCATGACACGAATCATAGTACAAGAATATTTTACTACCAAGCGCCTTACAATACCTGTAATTAAGGCAGGAGTATGAGCATAATGTCTAGCTATAATAAAACATAGACTTGACCCTGCACGCCCAGTAGATATCACACACACACGACGTTTGATAAATACACAAGGCATTGCCCAAAGTAACTGAATACTCTGAGATGACATTACACTGATAAGCCTCACAAAACCCATAAATTATTCCCAGCTAGCATCAGTGGGCGGGAGTGATCTCCCTGAAACACCCAGAAGCTATCTGGAGGACGTGAAAATCTAAGCTATCCAGTCACGATACAGGGTGAAGATCATGTGACTATTTCTATGACAACGCCTGAGCTTTCAACAAGCAATGCAACATACTGTACATATAATCTAAATCTTATTTATAAACATATATCTAACGGGTCTCTTACCTTCGTGTGTTAGTGTGTGACTAGTTAATGGTTCAGTTAGGACCGAAGTGTCGTCATCATAAGTTTCTCTTATGTGCGGGTTATTTGTGTATTGTGTATTTACTACCCAGTTCAGTCTCGAAGACCAAAAAGGCACAATACTGTGACTGAAACAATAATAAATAACAAACGAAGATGAGGGAGCCAGTATATATAGGAGAGGAGGACAGGGACGGGACAAAGAGAGGAAGAAAGAAGTTGAGACGAAGTGGTAGAGGTAATGCTGGTAGTGCAAGTAGTGGTAGTTGTGGTAGTAGTAGGTAGGGGGGAGCAGTGGTAGTGCCACAAGAGACAGAAAGGGAAGCGAAGCGAGGCAAAAGAAGTATTATTATTATTATTATTAGTAGTAGTAGTAGTAGTGGTGGTAGTAGTAGAAGTAGTAGTAGGAGGTGAAGCAGAGGAGTAGTAGTACTAGTCGAAGTAGAAGTGGTGTAAGTTTAAGGACAATAAAAAGGAGCAATAGCATGAGAGCTAATGACCCTTCCTACCACCACCACCACCACCACCACCACCACCACCACCACCACCACCACTACTACTACTACTACTTCCACTACCAGCATTACCTCTACCACTATAATTTCTTCATTCTTCCTCTATTCCGTCCATATCCTTCTCTCGTATATATATGCCGGATCTCCCATCTTCGTGTGTTAGTGTGACTAGGTATTAGTCCAAGTCAGACCATCTAATCTCCAACGCAAAATTAACCAGGCCAAAACTTTTATTCAATTTATTCTCTGGAATGAAATCAATGATACTCTCCATTTCTGTAGCACGATCGCTAGCGCACTCAGCTCTCACACTGAGGTCCGGAGATCGAATCCCCGGTACGGCTGGAAAACATTAGGATGTGTTTCCTTAAGACACCTGCTGTCCATGTTCACCTATCAGTATAATGGGTACCTGGGTGTTAGTTGACTGGTGTGGGACGCATCCTGGGACAAAACTGACCTAATTTGCCCGAAGTGCTCTGCATAACAAAGGGCTTTCTATATACAGTTGTAGTATGTCATTAATGTCAGTTAGGCCTGTATACCTTGTACATGTACTTGTAGAAATAAAGATATTATTATTATTATTATTATTATTATTATTATTATTATTATTATTATTATTATTATTATTATTATTATTATTATTATTGTTGTTGTTGTTGTTATAAAGCAAAGAACTTCTATTCAGTCTTTCGTAAACGTACCAGTCAAAGCGATCTTTTCCACTTCTTTTCGCACGACGACACTAAAACTAAGCGTGGTAATGAATTCAATGAAAATGAACGAATATTCGCTAAGCTAGACCACCTTCGACATACAACGTGTGCACAACATCGTCACCTCGACCAGACAGGACGCCACTGACATGAAATACAAAATGTTCTCCAACAATTTCGCCATCTGCAAACTCACCATAGAGACCACTGCCTTTAATGCAATCTAAGACATCAGCAGACAGAACATAAGCAACATCACTAAATTACTGCAGGAAGATACGCAACTCATGCAGTAAATACGGCAAAATCTACTTAGATGAGATAGAAAACTTCACAAATGCATCTCAGAACACCAATACGCCAGCAGAAAGGACAATCACAGTAATGCTTGCTTATTAAGTTTCACTACCCACAACCATTTCATAAACTGGAATAGGTACTTTCTTTTGCTGCCAGTGAAGATGATACCCAGAAAATAAGAATCTTTTAACTTGCACTCATCAGTATCTCCAGTAATTTCAGCCAGATCAACGACTTTTACAACTAAGCTAATCTTTTTTGCTAGAAAATTACTTGAACGCTTGGGAATCAATGTGACTTGACTCGCATCCCATTTGTTCTTTCCTCATCACTACCCACTATATACATTGCTCAATTTCTCTTACCAGACTTATCTGTTTGTGACTTCATAAAGATCATTGCTTGTGCGAAACGTTGTCAAGGATTCGATATAACTGGGTTAGTATCTCTTTTCAGTCGCATCGGTTTCTTATATCATTACCTATTCCTTTCAGTAGAATGTTGGTATCGTGGAATCAGGGAGAGTAGCAGGGAATCAGGGAGAGAAGCAGGGAATCAGGGAGAGTAGCAGGGAATCAGGGAGAGAAGCAGGGAATCAGGGAGAGTAGCAGGGAATCAGGGAGAGTAGCAGGGAATCAGGGAGAGAAGCAGGGAATCAGGGAGAGTAGCAGGGAATCAGGGAGAGTAGCAGGGAATCAAGGAGAGAAGCAGGGAATCAGGGAGAGAAGCAGGGAATCAGGGAGAGTAGCAGGGAATCAGGGAGAGTAGCAGGGAATCAGGGAGAGAAGCAGGGAATCAGGGAGAGTAGCAGGGAATCAGGGAGAGTAGCAGGGAATCAGGGAGAGAAGCAGGGAATCAGGGAGAGTAGCAGGGAATCAGGGAGAGTAGCAGGGAATCAGGGAGAGAAGCAGGGAATCAGGGAGAGAAGCAGGGAATCAGGGAGAGTAGCAGGGAATCAGGGAGAGAAGCAGGGAATCAGGGAGAGAAGCAGGGAATCAGGGAGAGAAGCAGGGAATCAGGGAGAGTAGCAGGGAATCAGGGAGAGTAGCAGGGAATCAGGGAGAGTAGCAGGGAATCAGGGAGAGTAGCAGGGAATCAGGGAGAGTAGCAGGGAATCAGGGAGAGTAGCAGGGAATCAGGGAGAGTAGCAGGGAATCAGGGGGAGTAGCAGGGAATCAGGGAGAGTAGCAGGGAATCAGGGAGAGTAGCAGGGAATCAGGGAGAGAAGCAGGGAATCAGGGAGAGAAGCAGGGAATCAGGGAGAGAAGCAGGGAATCAGGGAGAGTAGCAGGGAATCAAGGAGAGAAGCAGGGAATCAGGGAGAGAAGCAGGGAATCAGGGAGAGAAGCAGGGAATCAGGGAGAGTAGCAGGGAATCAGGGAGAGTAGCAGGGAATCAGGGAGAGTAGCAGGGAATCAGGGAGAGTAGCAGGGAATCAGGGAGAGTAGCAGGGAATCAGGGAGAGTAGCAGGAAGGCAGGGATTGTATCAATGTATTTGTGAATGTATTAGATGTAAGCTGAGAGTATGTGTAAAGCAGATGTTTCAGAGTTTTTATAAGGAGAGTGTATCTGAGATATTTTTAAGGTGAGTGAATCAGAGTGTCGGTTTAAGGTAGGTGTATCACTGTAGGTGTATTTAGGTGTATTGGTAATGCACCACTGTGTATGTGTCAAGCTAATATATCTGTAAATAAGTGGAAGGGTGTATCACTTGTGTTCAGTTTTATGTAGGAACAGCCTCCTGCAGCGTCAGTGCCAACAACAACAACTTAATACAACATACGTCTTAATGCTCACACACCCAATAACTTGAGCACGAATGCGTGCGGCAAGGCAACAAAAAGCCCTCATAATTCTGGTGGTGGGTGCGGGAGAGTGTGGCAGAACGTGACGCTAAGGCTGGTGGCACAGGGCCGAGGCGTGCCTCCCCGCACTGCCACTGTTAAGCTGTTTCCAAATGAGGCAAGTTGTATGCATTGGCAGTAGGGCGAGCTCGCTCCCCGCCCCATGTAATAAAGCCTCAAACTTGATGCATTAATCCTTACCTCATTGCCATTCTAGGAAAGACCTCTGGGGAGACCTGGGTTCAGGGACGCTCACTACTCCACAATCAGGATTCTCGAGGCATTTCGGGATTCGGGACACCCGTTCTGAAGCGGGGGACACCCCTGGGATACATGGTGATGCCCATTGTGTGACCGAGAACACGCTGGAACACGTTGGGAGGGGATCCTGGGACACTTGTGAACACTCGTTATGTTAGTGGGGATACCCTGGAACACTTATGAACACCCTCAGTATGTTAGAGAGCTCCCTGAGACACCTGGGGATACCCATCGTGTAGTGAGGCACCCTTTGACACTTAGGGGCGCAAGCTGTGTGGCGAAAGACACCCTGGGACACTAGAAGACGCCTAATATAAGGTGAGAGACACCCTGAAACACTTGGGGACAAGATGTGTGTGGTGAGACACCTCTGGGACACTTAGTGACGTGCGAGAATGGAAGGTTGTCTAAGTGAAGTGGAGAAGTTTTTCACAGACAAGACAGAGAAATGCTTTCCTCCAGAAACTCAGCTGTGAATTAGTTGATGCAGAGTAAAATTTGTTATTTGCATGAAAATTCAATAGAAAAAAATAATTCCATAAGACTGGAGACTTACAACGTGGAGGTGTCATAAGGATCACTATTTTCAATTCAACACGTTCCGGAGGCGATTAAACCTATGAATATTTGGTGCAGAAGAAGAAGAAGAAGAAGAAGAAGAAGAAGAAGAAGAAGAAGAAGAAGAAGAAGAAGAAGGAGAAGAAGAAGAAGAAGGAGAAGAAGAAGAAGAAGAAGAAGAAGAAGAAGAAGAAGAAGAAGAAGAAGAAGAAGAAGAAGAAGAAGAAGAAGAAGAAGATTTCATTGGAATTAGCAACCCAGGTTTTTAACCCAGAATTACTCAAGATAATCAGAGTGAGTTTTACCATTTCTGTCCTTTGGTCTTCTTCCGAGGGATGCGACTCAGCGTTCCACTAACATCCAGGTACATATTACTGAAAAGTGAACAGGAACAACAAGTGCCTCGGTTCTTTGGTTTTGTGCCGAAAACGACTATTGAATAGTGAGCTATTTGTTTCGATATTGGGTGATGGAGCTCGGATTGATTAAGCTACCTGATGGTCGAAATGTCTCCTTAATAAATTCCTTAAATTCCGGAATACATGATACATGTCTATTTACATAGGTATGAGGTGATGCATCACTCAGGGGTGAGGCGAATCTTGTGCGTGTCTAGCGGATTAAATTTATCTCTAATTTGTTCTCATTCATTGCAAGATCTAGTGTTGATAGTCATTTAAAAGATTTATACCTCAAGAACGTTCTACTGGGAAGGAAAACAGAACTAAAGGTTTCTGTCATCCAACACAGATCATATATATTAAGTGCGAGATCTAGGAACATTTAAGCCCTTCAGTAAGAGCAGCAGATGACAAAGAATCTCGAAGACTTGAGAATGCTGTAATGGAGATTAAATAATTTTTTTTTAGGAACTTGGTTCAATTAATACTTTTGCAAGAGAAAATTTTCCCTTGTGTTACAGAAGTGTTCTTGGAAAACTGTTGCTGGAAATATTTTTGGAGACAAAGGTTTTTGGCACTTTCGGAGGAGTAACTGCTTTCTCAAGGGCTTTAAGAACTTGGATATTTGTTACAGTAAAAGGTGTTCTTAAAGGTCTGCAAAAGAGTGCTTACTTAGGAACATAAGAAAAAGGCCTGTTTACTTATTTCAAGAGGTGCATTCTTTCGGGAATAAGAAGTTGTGGAAACTGATGCAGAAGGCAGGAAAGAGTGACATTTCTGCAGGAAGATCTTCAATTTGTATTAGCTTTCTGAGCGTCTATAATGTATGTAAGATGCAACAGTGAAGATCTCTTTTGATGTCGCCCAGGAAATTGTGTGTGGGTCGTTATGAGCAAACCCCTCGCCAGGGGCCATCCCTAGAACGTTACCACTCTATAAAATCGTCGTGAAAACCTGGGAGAAAAAAAAAGCCATTAGGATAGTGTGGTCATAAATACCCTAGTCGCGTGCGTGGTGCCAGACGGCCGCCCCCCGCTAGACGTGACCTGGGTGGCTTGACCTGCCGCCCACTCTGTACCACCCAACTCACAACACCCGAAGCTGTCATCTTTTCGAGCCTTTATTGAGGCTATTTTCTTTGTTTTGTATTAGGTGATGTATCAAAATTGAGATGCAACAAAAATAGAAATAAGTCACACTGTATAAGTTCACCGGCTTATCATAGGTTAAAATTTCCTAATAAATTAAATATTTTTACCAGTGCATGTTATGTATGAAACACCTAAATAAATTCTTAATTAACATTGTAAAAAATTATCAATTGACCCAATAAATTATATTCATTATTTTTTTTTCCGTCGAGTAGATTAGTTAATTTTTTTGCTTGTATTTATTTCTGCCCGAGCATCAATTTGTGCTCACGGATACGGAGCGTCATCTGGCCGGATTTTTATGGGTCTTAACAAATAGTTAATTGAAAGTGGTGCATCTGCAAGTGAGGGGAAAATGATGCAACATATTACGAAATTGTGTGAAACTGGGCAGAGGTGCAAGCGTGCCTGGGGTGACACTCGCTCTCCCAGACGGATGTTAGCCTTCCTCCCCCTGGCTTCACCTTCCCCTACCCCGACAACACCCCAGTGACCACCTTAATGCCTAGCCCCTCACGTGACCTGCATTGACCTCTAATATTGAGTCCGGAGGGAAGGGAGAAGAGAGCTACACTGATATATACACTCAGTCCTCGTCTACCCAATTATATTAGCGGAGGACCCCAACTATTTATTTAATGCTGCTAGTGGATGTTGGTCAATATGTGGAGCCAATAATTCCTAGAGTTCTGCACCACTAAGGCAGCACAACCTCCTTTCGAATCTAATAAAGTTTGCCAATGATAAACGAATTCCCATTTTCTGCCATAACAAATTCTGGGCAACAACAAATATATTTCCCAGCTTTGATGCCTACGAAAACGGACCTTATAGTGGCTGAGGAACGTGAGGAGGGTTGAAGCGAGGTAAGAATACCGATGAGCCGCTACCCGCCACTGTCCTGCCGCCGGTGCCGCCGCCGCCAATGCCTCCGCCGCTGCTGCTGCCGCCGGTGCCTATAACGGACCTGGATAAGCTGCAGGATTTGTCTGACATGTGGCTATTGGAATTCAACCTCAGCAAATGCAAGGTTACCCACAGCCGCAGCCACCACCACCACCACCACCACTACCACTACCACTGCCCTCGAGTCACCACAGGCAGTTGCACATGTAGGCAAACTAGGGTTAGGTTTGATAAGTATTTATTTAAATGGTTGACGGCCAGTAAACTCCAGATTCATCTAGCACACATTTTTTTTTTCAGGAGGTTTGGTCAGGTTTGATCCTGGGAATTGTCTTTATATATGCATCCTGGACTGAAAAAAAACCCAAACAAGTCCTTCAAGCAAGGTTCAAACAACCCATTAAGAAAACTAGGCAGCTGCTGAGGGAAGTAAGATATAAGGGCTACAAAACATTTTTTTTCACCAATTTCATTGCGCCTCTTCGAACTACATTTCACAACAGTGGAACACACGGAATTTTAAATTCTGATTTTTTTTTTAAATTGTAGAAGAAAAACAATCACTATTTTTTTTTGTTATTTAAAATTAAATGTTATAAATGCTTGACGCACAATGTGTTTCAGTAAATTGTGTCTTGGAGATGAAGGGGGACTAACAAATGTTTGTCTGGGATGTTAATACTCTCCCATAGCTACTCTCTACAGGTACCCAAAAAAGAGGTGAGAAAACATACCTCTGAGGTGGTACAGAGAGAGAGAGAGAGAGAGAGAGAGAGAGAGAGAGAGGGTGAAGACGTGTCACAGTGTGCTCCACAAACTTTCTTAATATTACTTAACTACGAGGGTTGGTGAGGACAAAAACTGTTCAGTGACATAGTACTACCTACAACACATTAGTACAAGTAAGCCAACTCCTCCACTGAAGTGAATATAAGCAATATCAGTGATATTTAAGTGTGGTATGGTGAACGATATAGTGTGAGTGAGGGGACATCGGCAGGCCTAGGAGTGACGTCACTATTGCCTTCACAGTGAGCATCTGATATTATATGTACTAGCATCTGGTGCTTTATAACAACGTGACTGGTACAATGCAACATAGTGATTTGTGTAACATCTTCCTTTAGTGAAAAAGTGGATAGCATAAACAGTGTTTATTAAGTGATAGTGAGAAGGCAACACTTCCAGCTTGCCGGCCCACTGCCTGCCCTCACTACCCACCCCGTAATAAACACCACCACGATACCACCACCCACCCTCTCTCTCCTGTGAACTTCATTGCAAACGTACAACACCTCCCCTGGGATGACTTCACATCGCAAAATAGCAAGAATATCTACGCTATCTGGCTATTGTCCCAGTAGTTACTGCAGTGTTTGTGAGTATATCACAAGGGACAAAAATCTTCTTAGATGTAAGGAGCGTACTTGTTCCAACTACTGCCACACAGATTGCATTCCAGAAGAAGAATTTTGTTGCAGCCAGGTTGAAATTTCAGAAAATTGAAGGATATCCATAATCCTGTGGTATATGTGGATACAAGCCTGGAGCTACAGGAGGAAGGTTCAGAAGTACTACCTCAGGGACTCCTGTCCAAAGATCAAGACTGCCCTCTTGGGCTGTGTTGTAAAGTCGCAGCTAAGATAATCCATCACAGGGAAGCACTTCATGAGCTCCTCAAATCATTAGATAACCTCCAAGCTATTGTAGAAGGTCAGTGCAAGCCTACATCAAGTGACATAAGCTGCTCAGTTGATGGTGACACTGTTGACAAAGACTGGAAGTCCCACACTGAGCTTAACTCAGGGGTAAATAACTGGTGGAATTCTGTCATCGCTAAGGCCCCACAAACTGACAGAGTTCAAAACACTACCTTTGGGAATTCTAACACAATTCCTCTGATCACCACAGAGGGAACAAATCCTCTTCCCAGCAACGAAGGAAGCCTTGGATCTGTTAATTCTCCTACACCTGATATCTCTGCTTCAGCCACTGCCAGTCCACTAGACAGTTCACATACCGTCTCTGATCCTACACCTGTCAGCACACCTGCTGACACTATTCCAGCATCTGGCAGCAGTGCTTCATCGGCAAGTTCTGAGTCAGGAGTTTCTCCACCAGAGATTGGTGCAGTTAATAATCAGGGAACTATCACTGCACCTGATCACCCACTGTGCCAAAGTACGAACAGCAGGGACACATCTGTCAGAACTGGTAGAGGACGGGGTAGAGGACGTGGAAGAAGACGTGGAGGAGGAAGACATCTACAGCCGTCTCACCCTCCACTAACACAGTCCCAGCGGCAGAACCTGAGGACAAATCAGCAAAACACAGGAGGTGCAACAAATCCTAGTCCATCCTCCCAGGCACCTAGGTTGTGCTCTCGCTGTCACCGGAAGGGACACACTGCCAACAATTGCCTGCGAGATACCAGGTGCAATTACTGTTACAAGAAAGGACATCAGGAACATAAGAACATAAGAAAGAAGGAACACTGCAGCAGGCCTACTGGCCCATACGAGGCAGGTCCAAGTCTCCTACCGGCTTAAGCCAATGCCCCAACCTAGTCAGGTCAGGTCACATTCACTTAAGGAAGGAACACGACAACTGACCTAGTAGCACAAGCTAATCAGGTCCAACTCACACCCACTCATGTATTTATCTAACCTATTTTTAAAACTACACAACGTTTTAGCCTCAACAACCGTACTTGGAAGTTTGTTCCACTCATCCACAACTCTATTACCAAACCAGTGCTTTCCTATATCCTTCCTGAATCTGAATTTTTCCAACTTAAAACCATTGCTACGAGTCCTGTCTAGGCTAGATATTTTCAGCACGTTATTTACATCCCTTTTTATTTATTCCTGTCTTCCATTTATACACCTCAATCATATCCCCCCTAATTCTACGCCTTTCTAGAGAGTGCAGATTCAGGGTCCTCAGTTTGTCCTCATAGGGAAGATTTCTGATACATGGGATCAACTTTGTCATCCTCCTTTGTACATTTTCCAGAGCATTTATATCCATTCTGTAATACGGTGACCAAAACTGTGCAGCATAGTCTAAATGAGGTCTAACCAAGGATATATAAAGTTGAAGAACAACCTGAGGACTCCTATTATTTATGCTTCTTGATATGAAGCCAAGGATTCTGTTAGCTTTATTACGAACACTTATGCATTGTTGTCTTGGTTTCAGATTACTGTTAACCAGAACTCCTAAATCTTTTTCACAATCTGTAATATTAAGATCTACATTATTTAGTTTATATGTGGCACGGTTATTTTCCTATCCAACATTTAGAACTTTGCAATTGTCTATATTAAACTGCATCTGCCACTTCTCCGACCACTGCATCAGTCTATTCAAATCTTCCTGGAGTGCTCTAATGTCCTCGTCAGAATGAATTCGACGGCCTATTTTGGTGTCATCGGCAAACTTGCTTATGTCGCTCTTTATGCCCTCATCTATGTCATTTATGTAGATTGTGAACAACAGGGGGCCCAACACTGACCCCTGTGGAACACCGCTCGTGACCTCGTGACGCTTCCCCACTCTGATTTCTCTCCATTTATGCAAACTCTCTGCTGCCTATTTGTCAACCATGCCTCTATCCAGGAAAAAAATTCTCCTCCTATTCCACGTGCCTTAATTTTCCTCAATAGTCTCTGATGTGGGATTCTGTCAAAAGCCTTACTGAAGTCCATATACACAATATCATATTCATTACCATGATCTACCTCCTCAAATACCTTAGTGAAAAAAGTTATTAAATTCGTAAGGCAGGAATGCCCCTTTGTAAAACCATGCTTAGATTTGTTGATTAATTTGTGCTTTTCAAGGTGGCTACGAACTGCCTTGGCAATTATTGATTCCATAAATTTTCCCGCTATGGAGGTTAGGCTTATTGGTCTACAGTTTGAAGCTAAGGACCTGTCACCTGCTTTGAAAACAGGTATCACATTTGTCATTTTCCACTTATCTGGCACCATGCCAGTCTGTAATGATATATTGAAAAGATTAGCCAGAGGTTTGCTAAGCTCCTCTTTACATCCCTTTAGAACCCTTGCATACAGTTCATCAGGGCCTGGGGATTTGTTAGGTTTTAATTTATCAATTTGCCTAAGGACTGTCACTTGTGACCCTAATCGTTGTTGAATTAGACACATGTGCAACTCTTGAGTATCTTTATAGAGGAAACGTTTCGCCACACAGTGGCTTCATCAGTCCATACAAAGGAGAAACTTGAAGAACAGGAGGAGAATGAGGTAATCAGTCCCTCAGCCTTGAGTCGATGTGGTCAGTCCATCAATCTTGAATAGAATACGGCCTATGAGCGGAGAAGCAGCTTATAAACCGTAGACAGGTGAGGGGCAGCAGTCGTAGGTGGTGTCACATTTGTCCAATGTGGAAGTAGGTCATGCCCAAGGGTTAGGCAAGTGAAGAATTCCCAAGTATTAAGATCCCAAGAAGTTGCAGTGCCTGACAGAATTGTAGATGAATGCCTAACCCTTGGGCACAACCTACTTCCACATTGGATAAATGTGACACCACCTACGACTGCTGCCCCTTACCTGTCTACAGTTTATAAGCTGCTTCTCCACTCATATGCCGTATTCTATTCAAGATTGATGGACTGACCACATCGACTCAAGGCTGAGGGACTGATTACTTCATTCTCCTCCTGTTCTTCAAGTTTCTCCTTTGAATGGACTGATAAAGCCACTGTGTGGCAAAACGTTTCCTCAATAAAGATACCCAAGAGTTGCACATGTGTCTAATTCAACAACATGTCGGTTCTCTGAACCATTCATCTACGACCCTAATCATGCATAGTTTATTATCATCCTGTTCTTCATAATTTATTGTTTCTGGAATACCGCTAGTATCTTCCTGAGTAAAAGCTGAGAGGAAGTATGTGTTAAAAATTCTACACATTTCCTTATCACTGTCTGTGAGCTGACCTGAGTAACTTTTGAGTGGGCCTATCTTGTCCCTGATCCAAACCATTCCCCGGCCGGGATTGAACCCGCGGTCATAGAGTCTCAAAACTCCAGCCCGTCGCGTTAGCCACTAGACCACTATGACCGCGGGTTCAATCCCGGCCGGGGTATGGTTTGTTTGCAATCGTGTCATTACGATTTCGTGAGTCTTGTCCCTGATCTTACTTTTGTATACCTGAAAGAATCCTTTTGGGTTAGTCTTCGATTCTCTTGCAACTTTAACCTCATAATCTCTTTTTGCTTTTCTTATTCCCTTTTTCATTTCTCTCTTTAACTGAATATACTGATTTCTTAATTGCACATCTCCTCTTTTGATTTGCCTGCATATGCCTCTCTTTTGACCAGTGTGATGTTTTAATCTATTGTTCATCCAGTTAGGATAATTTTTGCTTAATCTGATTTCCCTATTTGGAACATAAGTTGTCTGAGCAGCTAGAACTATGCCCTGGAAAACGTCATATCGGCAATCATCAGGAGGGCCAGTGTCGGAAGAAAAAGGAACTTGACAGACAGGACCACCTGTTTAGAGACCTGTTCTCTGAACAAACCACCAGGATCTCTAAATTGGTGAACACTCTCACACATCACCCACTCAGCTACTCCTATCTCAGCCCAGCAGGTGGTATTGTGCCTTATACAAGACCACAGACCTACATCCTTGCAGCTGCCTCAGTACCCTACTTCTCTCAAGGGCAGGCACCTTACATGCCTTAAACACCCACCACCTTAAGCTGATCACATCAAGAGGAGCCAGTCTATCAGTATCCTGTCGGCCAACATTAAATTTTCATTACTAATGCTGGAGAGCTCACACAGTTTTGTGAACACTCGACGTCCCGACATGATAGCTGTTGTTGAAACATTTTTCAACGACAGGACTCCAGAAAATTTTGCAATAGGCCTGGTCACAGACCGGGCCGCGGGGGCGTTGACCCCCAGAACTCTCTCCAGGTAAACTCCAGGTACACCTCATGGATGAGAAGAGACAGGCAAGGGCAAGGAGGAGGTGTTGCTGTGTGCTTCTCTAAAAGTGTTCATACCCAGCACATTGATGTTGCCACCCCTACTCATCTTGAAATGATGTTCTTCAAGCTCTGCTCAAACACTAGTACCTCTGTACTAGCATGTGCAATGTACAGACCTCAGTGGCAACAAATGTACTCCCTGTTCACAAAAAGAAGAGCAGAGCAGAAATCAGCAACTACAGACCAGTGACACTCCTGTCAATCACTGGTAAGATCCTTGAGGCAATAATCTCAAGACAAATGACAGAGTTTCTTGACTACCACTCACTACTTTGTGATCGTCAATATGGCTGCTGATCTGTTGTTAAACCGCTCCACTAAGTGGCACCAGTCTCTGGATGAATCCAAAGTCAGCTGTGTGGTAGCACTGGACATTGCTGGTACTTTCGACCGGGTGTGGCACCAGGGCCTCTTAGCTAAACTTCAAGCACTGGGAATTGCAGGCTCTACGCTATGTCTCCTCAGTGATTACCTTCATGATAGATCTCTAAGAGTAGTTCTCAATGGAACGGAATCAGCAAGACATCCTATTGGGGCAAGTGTTCCACAAGGAAGCGTGCTGGGACAATTGTTATGGAATGTCTACTTCAACGACCTTCTTCATCTCATCCCAGAATACCATGAATATGCAGACGACTATACACTGACATTCACTTATCCAAGAGAAGAAATGTCAACTGCTCTAACCTACTTCAATCACCAGCTAAGAGCTATATCAGCTTGGGAAATAGATGGCAAGTAACATTTGCACCCGAGAAAATGCAAATGATGATCGTCTCTAGGCACCATGATGGTAATGCTGGTGCAGTAGTAAGGATGAATGGGAGGGTGTTGGCACCTGGAGAAGAAGTTGATATCCTTGGGGTGAAATTTGACTCCAAACTAACTATGAAGAACCATGCTGTAAATCTTGCAAACAAGACAGCCAGGAAGCTTACAGCACTTCGCCGTATCTCGCATCTCCTTGACAGTAGGGGTTGCAAGATTCTGTACGAGGCACAAGTACGCTCTCATCTTGAGTATGCTCCACTTTCTTGATTTGCCTGCCCCCCCCCCTCTCATCTGCGACTGCTTGACAGAGTAGAGAACAGAGCAAGACGTCTCATCTCTCGTCTGGACCCATCCTGGATAGATCTGTCATTTCAGCAGGGCCTTCAACACAGGAGGGATGCGGGTGGCCTTACTGTTATGTACAAGGCCAATATTGTCAAAGTACCACACTTGGATAGACTTCGAGGACAGCGTGAAACAAGCTTTTATGCCACAAGAGGGGCAGAAAGCAGCAACTTCACTCTGGCTGTACCCTTCTCCAGAACATCACTCCATCTGAGATCATATATACCCAGGATGACTCGAGTATGGAACACATTCGTACAGCATAATGATGTCAACGAGATAAAGTCAGTTGATCAAATGAAAATGCTGGCCCACAGATGGCTCCAACTTCATCCTGTTCCCTACTTGTATGTCTTATAACAATAAAAATGCTTTCAAATGAGCTGATGTAGGTAACAGCTCTTAGCTTGCCAATGAAGTTAGGAATCCATAACCTGTAAATAGCTTGTCAATAAAGCTTGGGATCCTTAACCTTGTCAAACCCTGTGAAAAGAGAGAGAGAGAGAGAGAGAGAGAGAGAGAGAGAGAGAGAGAGAGAGAGAGAGAGAGAGAGAGAGAGAGAGAGAGAGAGAGAGAGAGAGAGAGACCGACAAGAAGTAGGTGAGTAGGTTGAGCGGAAATGTATACTGATAAACAATTGGTCTTCATAACACCAGCACCGGATCTTTACTGTCCAGAAACTCTACATATGCCAATTTGATCAGGTTCGTATACACAAATATCCCGAAGTTAGGAAAGTAATAACTACGTAACGTCATTACGGGTTATTTTTGTATAATTCCAGTCATGGAATTGAGGCTTATTACTCTCTAGGCCAGGTTAGACCAGTGTTATTCAACCAGGGTGCCGCAGCGCCCTTGCGTACCACTGATAGTGCTCAGGGGTGCCGCAAGATTGTTAGTAATTTTGCACTACGTAGCTTGATCGTCTTAATTAAAACACCTCAATTTTTTTACTAGCATTTGTTGTATAAATAACTACTACATAAGAGTAATTTTATTTTCTCACTATATTGGTAATGCTAAACTAATAAACTTAGGCTTTTTTGTTGTAAAGAACTTGAAGAAACAACAACAGGCCAAGATATATTCAGTGCTTTAAGTACTTGGAAGCTGTTGGTTTATCTTGAAATCCTGAGTAAGAATTTGTACAGAAATTGTTTCATCAGTGGTTGGTTCAATGAAATGATTTGTATCATGGAGAAAGGAAACAGTAATGTCAGAACACATTGCTTTCTCCATCGTTAGGTGCTGCTTGCAAGATTAATCGGCAATAGTTGAAGGCTGTACTAGACAAATTTGTAAAAAATGGTGAACTACATAAAAAAGTTGGCCACTTACATCACGACTGTTCGGCAAACTATGTGAAGAAGTTAGGGCAAAGTCTGTAACTCGACTGAACACGGAGGCAAGATGGCTGTCCAGAGGCAAAGTGTTGTCACGGGCGTATCAACTCAAGGATGAATTACTTACTCTTTTCTCCCTTGAGCAGCAAGAAGAATTTTACGTTGCTTGTAAATGACAATCGATCTACAAAATTATCCTACTTAGCTATATCTTTGAACATTTAAACAAGGTAAATTCCAACATATAAGGTAACAATGAAAATATCTTATCTTCCACTGACAAAATTAATGCTCTGAGAGATAAATAAAGAACTGGGTTGTCAAAGTGAAGGAAGGTAACACGAATAAGTTTTCGTATGTTGCTGCGACAAAAAAAAAAAATAGGTTTTGCCATTGTTTTTTGAGCATCTGGATGCACCTGCAGAAAAAAAAATCGGTACTATTTCCCAAACTTACGTAAGAAAGACTAGACTGGTTACGAAATATATTAACTGCATCAGTATCAAGCTCGTCGAAGGTCAGTCTCACAGAAGAAGAGGAA
>NC_091327.1:32174832-32192858 GCF_038502225.1 Cherax quadricarinatus
GTGCTATGGTTTACATCTCTATCTATGTCTGATATGAGAATGAGGAATAGGATAGGTGCAAGTACTGTGCCTTGTGGGACAGAGCTCTTGACTATGGCAGCAACCGATTTAACTCTGTTTACCACTACTCTTTGAGTTCGATTAATTAAAAAGTTGAAGATCCATCTGCCTTCTTTGTCACTTATCCCTATAGTACGCATTTTGTGTGCTTTTACACCATGGTCGCACTTGTCAAAGGCTTTTGCAAAATCTTTGTATACTACATCTGCTTTCTGTATGTTTTCCAGTGCATCTAAGATCACATCATAGTGGTCTAGCAGTTGCGAGAGGCAGGAGCGACCTGCTCTGAAACCATGTTGTCCTGGGTTGTGCAATTTTTGGGAGTCCAGGTGGTCTGTTATCCTGCTTCTTGAGACTTTAAAGCTATTGGTCTATAGTTCTTAGCTACTGAATTGCTGCCACCTTTATGGAGTGGGGCTATATCCGTTGCTTTTAGTGACTGTGGAATCTCGTTTGTGTCTAAGTTCCTTCTCCATAGCATACTTAGGGCCCGTGAGAGGGGTTTCTTTCAGTTCTTAATGAACACCGAGTTCCACGAGTCTGGGCCTGGGGCTGAGTGCTTGAGCATATCGTCGATGGCTTTCTCAATGTCTAGTGGAATTAGGATTATGTCAGAAATCTTGCATACACTGGCAGGGTTTTGAGGCTCATTCATGAAAAAATTGTTTGGATTGTCTATCTTTAGACTGATTAGTGGCTCGCTGAACACAGAGTCATACTGAGATTTCAGTATCTCACTCATTTCTTTGTTGTCGTCTGTGTAGGATCCTTCTTGTCTGAGCAGGGGCCCTATACTAGAAGTGGCTTTTGCCTTGTGTTTGGTATATTAAAAGAAATATTTCGAATTTCTTTCAATTTCACTAATCGCCTTTAGCTCCTATTGTCTCTCCTGGATCCCGTATGAGTCCTTTAACTTTAGCTCAATATTTTCCCCTTCCCTGGTTAGCGCTTCCTTCCATGTTTCAGATAGTCTGGCATTCTAGAGGAACTCAGTAATTCTTCATCTTCTGTAGAGGGAGCATCTGTCTCTCTCTCTCTCTCTCTGTCTCTCTTTTTTTTTTTTTTTTTTTTTTTTTTTTTTTTTTACACAGGGTTTGACAAGGTTAAGGATCCCTAGCTTTATTGACAGCTATTTACAGGTTAAGGATTCCTAACTTTATTGGCAAGCTAAGAGCTCTCTCTCTCTCTCTCTCTCTCCAGTTTACTTCTTCATTTCTTTTTTCTTAGAGAAATATACCTTGAACATACTTCAGCTACCAGGAGGCTGATCTTTTCAAGGCATTGGTTAGGGTCCATGTAATTTAAGTTATTTTCCCAACATGTTTCATTTAGGGCATAGTTTGCCTGATCCCAATTGATGTTCTTGTTGTTGAAGTTGAATTTGGTAGAGGTGCCCTCATAGCTGTATGCGTTTTGCTGAACAGGACTCCTGTTCATGTAAGTCTGGACTTCGATTAGATTGTGATCAGAATTTGTTGTTTTTTATATTGTTATGTTTCTTACCAGGTCCTCATTATCTGTGAAAATAAGGCCTAGTGTGTTCTCCAGTCTTGTTGGCTCCACTATCTTTTGACTTAGGGTGTGTTTGTTGCAGAAATTCAGCAGCTCCTGTGTGAGTGACTTTTCGTCTGAGCTGCCTCCAGGGATTGTTTCTGCTACAACATTATTTGCTATATTCTTCCATTTTGTATGTCTTAGACTGATGTCACCAAGCAGTAAGATGTTTGGGGATGGTCCTGGAAAGTTTTCCAGACAGGAGTCAATTTTTGACAGTTGCTCTTTGAGCTGTTGGGAAGTTGCATCTGGTGGCTTATATACAAGTACAATCACAAAGTTTTGGTCCTCGATTTTTATTGTCAGAACTTCAACTACATCATTTGTGGCGTTCAGTATCTTTGTGCAAATGAGAGACTCTTTGACATACAGGCCAACCCTCCCTTGTTGCCTGTTCTTTCCATTGCATCTCAAAAGGTTGTATCCAGGTGTCCATATTTCACTGTCAAAGTAATCTTTTGCGTGGGTCTCTGTGAAGGCTGCAAACAGTGCATTTGACTCCTCTAAAAGTCCTCCTCTAATAAAAGATATTTTGTTGTTGGTGGATGGCTTGATGTCCTGTATATTAGCAAATATAATTGAGGTTGTGTTGCATGTTTGTTGGGGGGATTTCGTTGTTGGCATCAGTAGCTGTGAGCCCGGAGGTGCCACTGGCTGTGCCTCCAGCCTAACAAGGCTCCAAGGTGGTGGACTATTTTGGTTATCTCTTTTCATTTTCTCTCTTCGTTTCCTACCTCTAAAAAAATCGAGGTGTTGTCATAACTACCACAGCTACTATGGTTTATTGTACGGGGTGTGTGTGCCTCCTGGTCCCTTTTAAATGGTATGCGGTGCAATTGGTATTGTAACATTGTTTTCAAGGACATCTCAGGGTGGAAGAATTTGCAAGTGGTAGAACGGAACACTCCTTTAGAGAGGAGGTTGCGCCATTTTTTGGGATGCTCAAAGTTTCATGCCCCGTTCGTTTTCCCTGATATTCCATGTTTACAGATGCCACAAACATAGAATTTGCACCATTTTGTTTTTGGTTGGATACAATTCGTACTGGATGTATTCCTAATGCATGTATTCCTAATCTGTGCAGACCCTAGAACTGCACTACAGTCCTCCATAGGTAAACCAGAGACACCACCATCTGTTGTCATGACGCCTACATTTTCCCTGGAAGAGGACTCCTCTTCTACATCTGTACTAGAGGCTATGACTGTGATGGCTGCAGAAGAGTCTACCCCGGAAGAGAACTCTACTACATCTGTAGTAGGGGCTATGGCTTTGGTGGCTGTGGAGGAGTCCGGAGTTTCACAATTGCTGGGGGCTGGATCTGGGTCAGCCCTAGGGGTGGGGACTGAGCTAGTTTTTTTTCTCCCTGTGTTTTTTCCAGTACCACTAGTACCACCACCACCACCACCACCACCACCACCACCACCACCACCACCACCACCACCACCATCATAACGAACACGAGTACCATCCCCGCCAACACCAGCACCACTCCAACAATTACCAGGACCACCCCCCCAACAAACACCACCAGCATTGCCACAATCAGTACTACAAGCACTACTACCACCACCACCGCCAGTACCATCACCACCACCAGTACGACCACCACCACCAGTTCCACCACCACCACCACCACCACCACCACCACCAGTACGACCACCACCACCAGTTCCACCACGACCAACATTACCACCACCACCAGTACCACCACCACCAATACCACCACAACCACCAGTTCCACCACCGCCACCAGTACCACCACCACCACCAGTTCCACCACCACCAGTACGACCACCACCATCAGTTCCACCACCACCAGTACCACCACCACCAGGACCACCACTACCAGTACCATCACCACCAATACCACCACAACCACCAGTTCCACCACCGCCACCAGTACCACCACCAGTACCACCACCAGTACCACCACCACCACTAGTACCACCACTACAACCATCACTACCACCAGTACCACCACCACCACCACCAGTACTACTACCACCATCACCACCAGTACTACCACTACTACTACCACCATCACCACCACCACCACCACCACCACCACCACCACCACCACCAGTACCATTACCACCACCGGTACCACCACCACCACCACCACCACCAGTACCACCACCACCACCACCACCACCACCACCACCACCACCACCACCACCACCACCACCACCACCAAGACTTGTATTAGTATTCCAGGAGTGGAATGGAGAGTGAAGGCAGTGAAAGACCTGGTTGTCGAGGGCGCCCCGTGAGTCTCATGTCACACGACCTGCATGTTAACTCCCACGCCACGCCACGCCCACACACCACGCCACGCCCATACACCACGCCACGCACATACACTGCGCCACGCCCACACTCCATGCTAAGCCACACACCACGCCACGAATATACACCACAACGCACCCACACAAGACGCCACGCCCACACACCACACCACGCCCACACACCACGCCACACCAAAACACCTCCAGCCTACACCTCACGCTAGTTGCACTAACCAGGCCACGCCCTCAAACATCACGCTACTCCACGCCCATATATCAATCCCTACTCACACATCACTCCCCGCCCACACATCACTCCCCGCCCACACATCACCCCCCACCCACACATCACTCACTACCCACACATCATTCACCGCCCACAGAACTGTAATGTAGTTTAAGAGTATATGATTTATTGTTGTTATTATTATTATTATTATTATTATTATTATTATTATTATTATTATTATTATTATTATTATTATTATTATTATTATTAAAGGCTATTTAAATCGTTGAATTTGCTTTAAGAGCAAACGCCCTAATTTAGAAAATAAAACACTTCTACCCACACTCCCACCTGCCACGGCCCTACACCCAAATACCACACCCCACCCACACACCCACAGTCTACGCTCCACACTCTACCCCACCCACCATATCATCGTCACAAACCACACTACCATCACTACACACATACAGAAACTAACCAGGCCATGTGTCTATCAACAAGTGCATTTCATAAACGGTAATTAAAACACACACACACTGTTGTACAGTGATTAAGGTGGAAAAACAACAAAGACCAGGTCATCAGGCTGAGGAAAGAAGGAGGGGAGTTTACAAGAAACGATCTTGAAGTTCGTGAGGAGGTGAACATGAGATTCAAAGACGTGTTCACAGTGGAGACAGAAAGGACTCCAGAAAGACGGAGAGGTGGTGTTGAAGATATTGGCCTTACCAGCTATGTGTAATTTATATATATAAATATAGGAAACACTTAGCTGATAAATGACAGCAAATCGTCTACACAGCCGCCCCTGCAGACGAGGTCTAGAAGCTTTCGAAACCATCTCAACATGGGCTGTCAAAAAAAATATAATTTGTAAGTTATAAATTACCCCTAGGGGGTGTTATGTCAGCATATTTCATACACTGGTGGCTGACGATGTACGTACTTGTTTGGACTCAAAAGTCCACACCTTACTGCCGACTATAGGTTGATTACAAACTCCTTGCGACTCAAGAACTGCGCAGTCCCCCGATCTACAAGAAATTCGTAACATACCTTGCTCTTGTAGCGTGAGCTATGGTGTTCTCAACACCTTCGACAGGTATCGGTGACTTGATAGAAGCTGAAGTGTCCTTGGATGTCCACGTCTTCCATTGTCTAGGAAACGCACACTGGTACACTATGTTCCACAAGATTTGTCTTTATTGTTCACAATGTATCACAAGAGAAGCTGATCACACTTCTCTTATGTTTATTGTGTTTGAGACACTTTGTTCACACTAATGCACAGATCAGTGTTCTTTGCTAGTTATCCTGGCGTCAGTGTCACTCTCCCTAGAGTCAAAGATAGTCTGAAGACGCCACAGCGCCCCTTGCCGTTACTGCCCTGGTACACACAAAAAAAAAAAACGCTGACCTAGTACCTTGCATCCTTGTCACCTCCTCGATGAAACAAAGCAGAATGTTTGTTTCTTGCTGTCTTAAGCATAGACAACAATGTACACTATCTTTACTATGGTAATAAAGTGGGAGCAGGATTTTCCTTAATTGTCCTGCTAAAGTAAGAATGTACTGTCTCTTATAAAAATACACTTTGCAACACCGCTGCAAGGAGCAGAGGTCACTTGACTACGTGGCATAGCATCTGTGATCAATTACTCACTCTAGCAGTAAACAAGACGCTCGCCCCTTCTGAGAGGGCTTGGCCCCTCAGGGCTGAAAGGGCTGAAGGGGGCTGATAACCCCCTCCTGGAGAAAATTTCTCCACACTGGGGGGCGGCGGAGGTTCGCTGCAGGTGAACTATTCATCACTTAACATTAATTTAATTTTCTCACTCGCCACCACTGCTGCTTGTCTTTTCTGAACAGCTTTAGTCTGTGTGGTTTCTGGAGAATCACTAATTTTGTTTTCAACACTGTGTAATTCTAATGGCACTAGTTTATTTATTGTCCGCTTATTCACTACACCTTTGCTCAAAACATCAACTGTCCTGATGATTCCATTTGCATCAGGATATATGGTCACAATTTTTCCAAGTGGCCATTGGGACCTCGGACCATCATTGTCGATAATCACTATGTCACCAGGTCTTAAGGACTTATGATTTTCAGGAACACCAGCTCCATAGAAGTGTTATCTCAATGAGGTGAGATAGTCTTCTCGCCAAATTTTCTCCCAACGTTCAATCACTTTATTAAGGTGTTTGAATTTATGTCTGAGTTGCTCAGGTTCGAAATAAGTAGGATCCTCTATGATTTCTTTATCCTTCATGGGAGGAACAGGTTCGAACCTTATGCCATGTAGTAAATGAGATGGACTTAACACTTCTAAATTGTCCAGATCATCGGTAACATAAGTTAGAGGTCTGTTGTTGACTCTATTTTCTATTTCAGTCACAACTGTACGGAATTCTTCTAAGTCTATTCTCTGACGATGAAGAGTCTTCCTTAAACAACGTTTTACAATGCCGATCATTCTTTCATAAAATCCGCCGTGCCATGGAGATTTAGGAGGAATGTATCTCCAACGACATCTGCGTTGATTCAGCATCTGTTGTACTACTGGTTGATCAAAGATCTTGCTTATATAAGCAGCTCCAGCAACAAAGTTCGTTGAATTATCTGAAATCATCAGTCTGGGACATGCCCTTCTGGCTGCAAACCTGAATAATTTGATAAAAGTTTCAGCAGACATGTCAGTGGCTACTTCTAGATGTACTGCTCTAGTTGTAGCACAAGTGAACAAACAGATGTACACCTTGATGGGAACTTTGTCAACTGTTTTGGTTAAAATTATTGGTCCAGTGTAATCCACACCTGTCACCTCAAATGGAGTGATATGACAAACTCTTTCAGAGGGATATGGAGGTGGACCTGGATACTGACATACTCGCATATCATAGTGACGACAAGTAGTACAGTCCTTTATTTGTTTTTTCACACTTTGTCGACCTTGAGGTATCCAGTAGGATTGTCGTGTATGACAAAGTGTGTCAGCTACCACACCATGTAACACGTTACTGTGGGCGTTTTGCACAATCAGTTTTGTTAGCCAATGATTCTTGGGGATCAATATTGGATGTATGGCTTCTTTAGGTAGCGAAGAATTATGAATTCTTCCTCGACATCTTATAATCTTTTCTGAGTCGAGATAAAGTCCTAAAGAATTAATCATAACAGGTTTCTTTGGGGATTTATCTTGTGTTTCTAGAAATTTATATTCTGTAGAGAAAACGTCTTTCTGTATTAGTTTCACCCAGTATTTAATGGGTTCAAGATATTCATAATCAGGTTTTATTCCTTTAATGAATTTAAAGACAAGAGCTGTAACTCTTAAGAGTTTACCCAAAGATGAGTATTTAGATCCATCAATGACTATTTCTGTTGTGGCTGCTGCAGTATTTACACAACTTATTTCTGCTGTGTTCAAGCAGACTGTTTCTTCTGGCATAATGTGAGCTTTTTGCTGAGGCCAGTTATTTTCATTAGAGAGCCAGTTCGGTCCGTGGAGCCATAATTTATTATCCACAAATTTTTTGAGTGGGACACCACGTGACAACATGTCAGCTGGATTCTCTTGGGTAGAGACGTGGAGAAAGAGATAATCTCTCTGCATCTCTTTTATTTCTGCTACTCTGTTCTGTACATAGACCAACTTACTCTTATTATTTCTTAACCACTGGAGAACTGCTTCATTATCACTCCAGATCACTGTTTTTTCAATATTGAGATGATCAAGTACTTTGTTGAGATAGACAGCTAATTTTGTACCTACATAGAGTGCTGTCAGTTCCAATTGTGGTACTGTTCTGACCTTCAAGGGTGCGACCCTGGCCTTTGAAGTAATCAGTGTACTTCCTTCAGCATTACTCATGTAAGCTACAGCGCCATAACCTCTGGTTGACGCATCACAGAACACATGTAATGTGTAATTGTTTCCCTCTTGACCTATTTGTCTGGGAAATTTAATTTGATGAAGTTGTTTAAACTCCCTGGATATTTCATCCCATGCTTGACTCATTTCTAGAGGCAAGTTCTCATCCCATCCTATTTTGAGCTTCCATGCATCTTGCATAAGCATTTTACCCTTTATGGTAATTGGTGAGACGAGTCCTAGAGGATCAAAACATTGTGATACCTCTGACAGTAAACTACGTTTAGTGAGTGTACTGCATGGTTTATTGTTTATCCCTTTGAGACTCAAAGTATCTTCCTGTGTGTTCCAATTAAGTCCCAGCATATTGTTGCAATCAGGAATTTCAGCTTCAGTGAAATCTTCTTTGATAAGTTCCCTTAATTGCTTTGAATTTGTATTCCACATCCTTAGAGGCATATTTGCTTCTTTCATCTCCTTGTTAGCTTCTCTGTATAAGGATTTCAAATCCTCCTCTTTATTCACAGTACCTTGAAGATTGTCCACATAGAAACTTTTCTTTAAGATTTCTTTGAAGGGACTTTCAGATTTCTTAAAATGTGTATTTAGAGTAGCTTCTAGTAAGAATGGAGAGGATGTTGCACCAAACAATACTGATTTGAAACGATAAGTTTTCACAGGACTTTGAGGATCATGTGGATTTTCAGGCCACAAGAATCGAGTATAATCTCTATCTATTTCTTGTAGTCCTACTCTTAAGAAAGCTTTGGAAATATCAGCCGTGTAGGCATATGGGTTTGTGCGAAATTTCATAAGCACGTCTCCAAGCTTCTCAGTTAGTGAGGGTCCGGTCATCAGACAGTCATTAAGACTTGCTACATCTTTATTTGCACGTGCGCTGCAATTATATACAACACGTAGTGGAGTGGTTTCAGAATCTTTTCTGACTCCATGGTGCGGGAGATTATGAGCGTTTGTCTTCAACTTATCTTCGACTATTTACTCAATGAATTTATTGTCCAACTGTTCTTGTATGATATTATCATAGACAGTCAGTAGCTCTGGATTCTTCCTGAGCTCATGTATTTGTGCTTTCATCTGTCCGAAAGCCATGCGATAATTGCTAGGCAGATGTGGTGGATTTAATTTCCATGGTAACCTAACCCAATACTGTCCATCTTTATATTTGACAGTGTCCAAATATTGGTTATAAGTCCGAGACTCTTGTGGGCTTGGTTTATTTACATCAATACCTATCGCATCTAAATCCCACAACTTATCAACTGGTTCATTCATTTCTTCCAGTAATGATAATTTTTGCTGTGGTACATGATCAGCGGTTATTCTCGTAACTAGTACATTTTCCACTGAATCAATATCAGCTTCTTTCCCACTTTGAGAGGGAATGGGACAACATATCATGTGGCCTCCTGCTGTTTTCAGCAAGTGAACATCATGTTTACTTACTATATTTTGCACAAAACAGTGATAATAATCACTTCCAATGATTAAATCAATTGGACTAATTGTGTCCGTCTGTATGTCAGGACAGGCTAACTTGACCTTAGCTGCTTTTAGTGCTGCAACTGTTTCTTTTAATCCCTGGATCTGCACAGACTTAGGCAAATCATCTACTACCACAGCTTCTACTGTCTTTTTCCTGTTTCCTAGACCAACAGTGATTTTGGCTAGGTCATATGTCTGTTTACCAGAATTGTGGAAAAAAACAGCTATATCTAACTGTATTTTGGCATAGGGTTGTTTATTCAGTTTCTGCAACACTGTTCTTCTTATGAAGGACCTTTGTGAGCCTTGATCAAATAATGTTAGCACATTGGTTTTGTGTAATTTATTAGATAACTCAACTCGAGCTATCGGGAGAGCAGTTGCTTTAAACTTATCTCTCACATTTAATGCTGTTGCTTGTTGACTTCCTGATTCTGTGGAAGTCTGCTGTTGTTCAGCTAAAGTATTTGGGCATAATGCGGTATGATGCATACCCTTGTATTTAAAACACTTCTTCAGTGAGCATTTACCTCCCTTGTGTTCACCTAAACACTTGATGCACCTTTTCAGCTGATGAACACGTTGTTTACGTGCCTCCATTGATGTGTATTGACTACAATACTGTGCCCAATGTGTTCCATCACAAAGTACACATTTTGGAGTACGTTTATGTGTGACAGTTTGTTTACTGTCTGTTGTATTCACAGCTTGATAAATGCCTATATGGGATTTCCCATTATGTGGTTTAATGGGAGTTTGTATACTCTTTTTATACTGAGTTGAAGGTTTGTTATCCACTGGATTTGTGGATTTTTCATCTTGTCTCGTTGCTTGCATGCATGAAACTATTGTTTGTAAACTATTGCTAATTTCTTCACAAGTGAAATAGCATTTATTGAACATAATATTTAATCGTTCAATAGTTTGTGGTGACAGCTTATCCTGTACAATACCACTGATAAACTAATCACATTGCCTTAGGTCATATTTAGCACCTAGAGATCTGAGACTATTGTCTAATGTGATTCTAAATGCCTGTAAGTCTGAATAACAATGTTTGGGTGGCTTCAAGCTTGATATTAAGACTGCATGTCTATCTAGCCTTGTCATCATCAAAGTAATTGTCTGCTAAGACACGTAAGGCTATTTGATAATTGCCTTTGACCACCGGAAATGACTTAATCAGTTCATAGGGTTCTCCCTTCACAAGACATTTAAGATAATTGAACTTAGCAATCTCGTCTATGTCAGTTCGTGAATTTACTATGGATTGAAAACCACTAATGAATTCTTCATAATTATGACCTTGGAAAATAGGTAATGACAATGTAGGTAAGCTTGGTAATGGGACACTTGTTGTTACAGGTGTAACAGGTGATTGACCACTAGTTACAGTAGGTCTCTGTGACAGAGTTTTGCGGCAGATAGCCTGTACTCCTGTCCACCTTAATTGTTGATCACTAAAAGTATCCAAAACATTTTTAATTTCATCCTCAGATGGATCTGATTCAAGAAATTTATTTTCATAATGTGTATAGTCTGAATTAATTATTTCCAGACGTTGTGTAAATAACTCAAATTTGACCTCAAGATCATCAAAATCTATGTTTGTATCTTGAGTTAATCCTATACAGACTGAAATTAGATTTTCTAATTGTGTAATCTTAGTCTGTAAAGACTGAAACTGAGTTTTCAAAGAAGCCATTTTAATGGTATACTGAAAATTCTAGCACCACACTTAGAGTGTTTAAAAAACACTGTACTGCTATAAACAGCTGAGTTTTTGTTATGCTTAAGTCAGCAATAATCGAGTCAGACACTACTGACCCACTAAGCTTAACCTCAGGGTCAATGACCATGAAGGGTACACCGTACATGTGGCTGGTGTTTATGGCTTAGAGTTTGCTGTGTCAGCCTGACCATGATGATTAATCGTAAATAACGATATTATACACTTCATTCACTATACACTATAAATGTCACTGTATAACTGTAATCACACGTGAATATTACTTACATATATATAAATTTCACTGTTAATATATATTTGAAAGCTTACACTTTATATATAAGTTCCTTTAATATAACAGGTATATCTATAAGAAACAAACTTTAATACAATCTTGTCTCTTAATTTCTGTCTATAAACATTATAAACACTGTGTATATATATACACTCAGACAAACAACATCACTTGGGTTGTTGTCTTAATCAGCAATTTCGAGATTGGAGGAGTTGATGGAGGGTGCAGGATACCATCCCCCGTCTTCTTGTTGGGTGAGTCACCCAGCTCCCGTTTTCGTTGGGTGAAAGCTGGGTGAGTGCCCGTTTTCTTTTGGCTGCCCATTCTCTGTGATTGAGTCTGGAGGGACTCATTTATACTGATTTATATTGTAAAACACTAGTTTTACAGCTTTTTTCGAAGGACCTTGGCTCATAGGTTATTTGTACACTGTAGTACAACATATTTGGACCACAGTGTGGTCTTTATCCGGATCGAACACGACCAATTCTGTTGAAGATATTGGCCTTACCAGCTATGTGTAATTTATATATATAAATATAGGAAACACTTAGCTGATAAATGACAGCAAATCGTCTACACAGCCGCCCCTGCAGACGAGGTCTAGAAGCTGTCGAAACCATCTCAACATGGGCTGTCAAAAAAATATAATTTGTAAGTTATAAATTACCCCTAGGGGGTGTTATGTCAGCATATTTCATACACTGGTGGCTGACGATGTACGTACTTGTTTGGACTCAAAAGTCCACACCTTACTGCCGACTATAGGTTGATTACAAACTCCTTGCGACTCAAGAACTGCGCAGTCCCCCGATCTACAAGAAATTCGTAACATACCTTGCTCTTGTAGCGTGAGCTATGGTGTTCTCAACACCTTCGACAGGTATCGGTGACTTGATAGAAGCTGAAGTGTCCTTGGATGTCCACGTCTTCCATTGTCTAGGAAACGCACACTGGTACACTATGTTCCACAAGATTTGTCTTTATTGTTCACAATGTATCACAAGAGAAGCTGATCACACTTCTCTTATGTTTATTGTGTTTGAGACACTTTGTTCACACTAACGCACAGATCAGTGTTCTTTGCTAGTTATCCTGGCGTCAGTGTCACTCTCCCTAGAGTCAAAGATAGTCTGAAGACGCCACAGCGCCCCTTGCCGTTACTGCCCTGGTACACACAAAAAAAAAAAAACACTGACCTAGTACCTTGCATCCTTGTCACCTCCTCGATGAAACAAAGCAGAATGTTTGTTTCTTGCTGTCTTAAGCATAGACAACAATGTACACTATCTTTACTATGGTAATAAAGTGGGAGCAGGATTTTCCTTAATTGTCCTGCTAAAGTAAGAATGTACTGTCTCTTATAAAAATTCACTTTGCAACACCACTGCAAGGAGCAGAGGTCACTTGACTACGTGGCATAGCATCTGTGATCAATTACTCACTCTAGCAGTAAACAAGATGCTCGCCCCTTCTGAGAGGGCTTGGCCCCTCTGGGCTGAAAGGGCTGAAGGGGGCTGATACCCCCCTCCTGGAGAAAATTTCTCCACAGGTGGGATACACCAACAAGTGTCGGACACGATACTTACTACCGAGGAGGAGAAGTGGCTGCTAAACGAAATAGATATCTCAAAGTCGATGGGGCCGGATATTATCTCTCGATGGGTCCTGAGAGAAGGAGCAAAGGCACTCTGTATACCACTAATAACAATCCTCAACACATCTATTGAAACAGCGACTACCTGAGGTATGGAAGACAGCAAATGGAGTCCCAATTTTTAGGAAAGGAGACAGACACACAGCATTAAACTACAGACCGGTGTCACTGACATGTATGTAAAGACATGGAGAAGATTATCAGGAGAAGAGTGACAGAGCACCTAGGAAGGAATGAGCTTATAAACGACAACCACCACGATTTCAGAGACGGGAAATTCTGTGTCACAAAAATACTAGAATTCTATTTCAAGGTGGCATTAGTAAGACAAGAGAGAGAGAGGGGGGGGTAGATTGCGTTTTCTTGGACTGTAAGAAGGCTTTTGACAAAGTTCCAGACAAGAGATTAGTGCAAAACTTGGAGGACAAGGCAGGGATAATAGAGAAGGCACTGCAATGAATCAGAGAATCTATATATCTATATATATATATATATATATATATATATATATATATATATATATATATATATATATATATATATATATATATATATATATATATATATATATATATATATATATATATATATATATATATGCTGGTAGAATTACTGACAATATGCAAAATAAAAGGACACAAGTGCAACTAATGTGACATTTTATTGTGGCAACGTTTCGCTCTCCAGGAAATTATTTGTCTAACCTATTTTTATGCTACCCAAGTAATAGCTTTTGTATTACTGCTACTACTACAACTTATATCACTACTATTACTACCACTAGTATTACACCTCACTCTAAGCTTATATATACCCTCTGAGTCTATATATTGTTTGTAACGGCTTGACAATGATCCTGGAGAGCGAAACGTTGCCACAATAAAATGTCACCTTAGTTGCACTTTTGTCCTTTTACTTTACAATCAGAGAATACCTGACAGGAAGGCAGCAGTGAGTCATGGTACATGGTGACCTGTACTTAGCTCTTTGAAGACTCTATGTGCTCTATGTGAATTTGAACCAAGAAGCCCTCTCTTGAGCATCTCTACCAGCAGCTAAAAGTGGAGCTTAGGGCTGCTAAGCTCGAGATACGGCGACTGACAGAGGAAAACAATAAGATTGTAGTAATCCTCCTGCTGTGAGTCCTCACGTCAAGGGGGGAACCTGGTCAGTGGCCGGGAAACATGGAACGAAGCTGAAGATCAAGAAGACTGTTGGAGTGGCAGAAACAACGAAGAACCAGAAGACAACTGTGTAAACTTCCAACCCATTTTCGGTGCTACCCGACGAATGTGGGTTGTCTACTGGGAACATCACAACAAACACCAAGGAAGCATTGGCAGACGAGAGTGAGTCGACATCCCGTGAAAACCCAACGAAGACTATCGACCCAACGAAGACTCCGCCAGTCAGGTTAAGTTTATGGATAGGGCCTTTTGCCTTAGGGACAGGAAGAGGAGGCTGTTACAAAAAACGCGATTCTAAAAGCTTAGAGATCTCCAGTGAATACTAGAAAGGACTGCCCTTCTAGCATCCAGCCTGTTACTGGGTTTTCGTAACAAGTAGTCAGTATCCTTGTCCAATTATCCATTAGAATTCAGTATGATTCAATAGTGCTTCAGGATTACAACTGGTAGGCTACTAACTAGAGAAATTAAAATTTAATAAATTTATTAAGTCTAGAGGTATATTATCAAATTAAATTAAATTAATAATAATCAAAATAATAATAATCACTTCCCTCGTTTACAGTATTATTGTGCTGAAAGCACATATCACATTTATAATTCTTAAGTACCGTCTGGTACTTTAACATTTAATAAGATATTACAAATATGTACAAGTGTGTGTGTGTGTGTAAGTGCTCTAAGTAGTTCGCTATGTCTCAAGACTCGACTAGACTTAAACAAGTGACTGACAAAGTCCTCAAATAAACTAACTTCTTGGCCAACTGGCAATCAGAACAGTCTGCTTGAACAATAAAAAGAATGCTAAGCCCAATAACAATATAACAAGCAACTGCGACACAGAATCAGGAACAAGGAGATAATATAACGACACTAAGTAGGGACCATCAGCAGATCCTCCACAAAAGTCACACATCTGCCATACTACTGAATCTAAGTTCAACATAAGAAAATCCCCGACTGTGACAGTACACAGATACCAGTACAAGTTAGGTCAGAAGCTACAGCTCAGGACCTGAGTTGTTTAGAGTGTCTGTGCGACACACAACCTCAGTACAACGTCGAAAATCACTAAGTCTATACAATATTCTGTGAACAGAGTTCTACAGAACTAACAAGAATAATGAGACAGACAATCTGTCCAACCACCAAGAGAGTCTAGACCAGACTGAATACTTCAGGTGAGGTGAGGACACCCCCCCTCGATCACGTGATAGCTCCGTGGGTCGCTGCCCAGCAAGAAGCCGGCAGTCTAACGAGCCACAAGCGATAATTACAGTAGTTAGACAATCAAGACTTGAACTGAGCACATAATATGTAACATCCTACCTAACAACATAACTAAGTCATATAATATTATAAAGCAATATATTCACGATTTAGCTATTATCACAAATATAAGCAGTATAAAATTATATGAAAAGGTAATATACATTATATTCATAATCATAATATACATTACATATATTGCAACCCATTCAGGGGTTGCAACAGAGGCAGAGGGTGTTTTCCTGGGGCTAGGATGGGAGACATTGTTAGCCGTCTAGACGATATCATGAAAGGTAATGAGAGCAATCCTATTATCTCCCTCAGTGCAGGAGGCAACAATGTTGGCAGATGTAGAAGTGAAGACCTGATTAGCAGGTATAGGACAGCAATGTAGATAATTAGGAAGAAGGGTGGGAACTCTGTGATATGTGGCATTTTGCCCAGGAGAGGAGTTGGAAATGAATGGTTGTCCAGCGCAATTGGTGTCAATTGCTGGCTGGATAAAAACTGTAAGGAAAATTCAGTAACATTCATAGACAAATGGGACCTCTTCTATGGTAGAAATGACATGTATGCCAGAGAAGGGGTTCAGTTATCTAGGTTTGGGGTGGGAGCAATGGCCAATGCAGTGGAGGGAGCTGTTAGGTCTTTAAACCAGAAATAGACAGTGGTATGGGATTTTGTGGAAAGTCAACGAATTCTGTGTAGCGATAGTATGAGGTTTAGGAAAACCGGTTACAGGCAGAATGAGGTGAATTGGTGAATATTGGAAAGTCAGTGGCATTACGTGACAAGGAGAGTAACAGGTATAGTGATGGAACAGAAATCAGCAGGAAGATAAAAAAGAAGGGAGGTTTTCTGAAAATATATTATACTAATGGTCGTAGTGTGAGAAATAAGATGAACGAATTGAGATTAACTGCAAGTGCCGGTAACAGTGATGTTTTTGACATAACTGAGATGTAGTTTAATATGAAAAATCAGGACATGCCTGCTGAATATCACATTTAGGGTTTTAAATTGCTCCAAGTAGACAGAAGTATCGGAAAGGGAGGTGGGGTGGCACTCCATGTCCGAGATCGTTTAAGCTGTTGCATAAAAACAGTTATAAAGTCTGCATCACATACTGAGTCTGTTTGGGTAGATTTTTCAGAGGGGCATGAAAAATTGATTTTAGGCGTGATACACTGTTGTGTCCCTGTCCAGGAGACCCAAGGAATATTTGTGATTAATATATTTCCTATTCATTTAACACTATGTTGGCGATAACATTATTAGTAGCTAAAATAATGCTATTGTGCTTTGTACTATTATTTGTCCCTGTAAATTTAGCTATGTATGTAGGTAGGATGTACCTATATATATAGGTAGGAGAGGTGTCACAAACAGAATTGACGTCTGGTTTAGAGGCTTTGTCTGAAGCAGTTCCAACATAACTCGAGCCCTGTAAACGTCTCCTCCTCCTTGAGCTTTACATAGACTCGAATCTTGGCTAACTAACGGTTCCGTTGGTAAGACTGAACCTTTTCCTCGCTACTCTAGGCATCAGTGAAAAGTCAGAGTTATGTCTGTGCGTCGAGTTTCTGATAGCTACTGAGGTGGTGAATTTCTTTGCCACTTAATCGGATCTGATAGGGTTTTTTGAGTGTTACAGTAGTCTTTATTTGAATTGATCCAGATTTATATTCAGTAAGATGGGAGTGCTCCTATTAGGATACTATTGAAGGTCTCAGCTGTGTGTTTGACTGTCATTCGTTCATTATTTTCTCACCTGATTTATAGCACTTGAATCCAGTAATTATTAGAGAACTTACATACAATCTAAACTTGTACGTGTACTCAGACAAGTCTGTCAAGAACGGTATCTTTAAAAATATATATCTGTGTAAATAAGGTAAATTAAGTATTGTGACTATAGAAGTCACTTTGACTAAATGTTCCAAAAATTGTAACTTAAACTTATGGCCATTGTTATTCTGAAGAACTTTGTTGTATCTTCAACAAAGGAGAAAGTATTTGTTACTTCTTTTAAAACGATTTAATATTAAAGATATTAAGTTACCAATTTTGTCAGATTATTATCTCCTGATTATGTTTTACAAGAAACATAGTAAATAATCTTTTATACTAAAGACAGTCAGAGTTGTTAATAATCCAACTCATTGTTACAAGAGAGACTTTCACAGGCTATACATGTAAAAGATATACTATTCCAAACTCCTAGGATTTCTCCTCTTGCTTTGCTAGTATACTGAGCGAGACACATGAATTCTAATTTTGTAACATATACCGTCCCCCAAACTTGGATAGAGACCGAGGAAGACTACTGTGCGAGGAAATTGTTAGGACCACAAGGCACGATAACGTTGTAATTC
>NC_091327.1:32565813-32580813 GCF_038502225.1 Cherax quadricarinatus
TTTTCCCTGACTTTAAGCCTTTAGATGTATCGAAGGACTCCTTTGTCAATTTACAACGTAATTGCCCTTCTCTTCAGAATTGCCATAATGCTGCTAAACAAAATCAAGTTATCCACAGGAAAAACTTTTCATATAAATTTGAATATATAAAAGGTATCCTGTACAAGTCAGTATTCAAATTAAATTGAAATGAGATAGACTATTCCATTTTAGTTGTTCCAAGTCAATGCAGAGAGACTGTTCTTAAAATGGCTCATGACCTGCCAGTGGCCGGACATTTCTCGCATCGTAAAACCTTAAATAAAATTAGGGAAACCTATTTTTGGCCAAAAATGTCCTCAGATGTCACTACCTATTGTAGATCGTGTAAAGTTTGCCAACTGTCATCCTCCCGAGGTACCCGGCGAGTACCTATGGTCAAAATGTCAGTCTTTACGGTACCTTTTGAAAGAGTAGCTATTGACATAGTTGGTTCTTTATCTCCACTTTCATCTGGGGGTCATAGATACATATTAACATTAGTTGATTATGCTTCGAGCTTCCCTGAAGCCGTTCCCTTAAAAACCATAACTACTACAGAGGTGGCTGAAGCCCTTTTGGCCATCTTCTCCAGAGTGGGCATCCCTAGAGAAATTTTGTCTGACCGTGGGACGCAATTCACATCTGACTTAATGCAACATCTATACCAACTTCTGGGAGTGAAGCCTCTCTTCACCACACCCTATCATCCCAGCTATAATGGGAGGATTGAGCGCCAGCATTCGATTCTAAAGTCAATTTTAAGGAAACTTTGCTCCCTTAAACCTAAGGAGTGGCATCGTTACCTACCCTGTGCTTTGTTTGCCATGAGGGAAGTTCCCAGTGACTCTTTGGGGTTTTCACCTTTTGAACTTCTCTATGGTAGACAGGCCAGAGGCCCATTGTCCATCCTTCATGACTTATGGACTAATGAGGAGGTAAATGCTGAGGTTCAGTCTTCTTACCAGTTTCTCCTTGACCTTAGATCCAAACTTGAGGAGACCTCTGACATAGTTTCGAAAAACTTAAGTTTGTCAATGGACCAGTACAAAACCTATTTTGACTCCAAAAGTCAGAGGAGAAGTTTTAAAGTAGGGGATGAAGTTCTTGTACTTTTGCCGATCAAGTCAAATAAATTATTAGTAGCATGTAAAGGTCCATATAAAGTATTAAAAATTTGTGGGCAAGTTGACAACCTCATAGAAGTCAAGGGGAAACCTAAGCTTTATCATATCAGCATCCTTAAGAAATATTACCGAAGAAATTCGGTTAACTGCCTTAATAACTTTGACTTAGTTTTTCCACACGAACTTGATAAAACAACTGAAGAATGTAAGGTGTGCGTAATTGACACCTCTAACTTAGACTATGATGAAGAACTACATGACTTGGTGACTCTTGACCACTCGGACGTAACCAACATTAATATTAATGAATCTTTGGATGACCATAAGAGACATGAACTACTACAATGTGTGAGTAACTTTTCAGACGTCTTTACTGATATTCCAGGTGTTACCTCCACGGTAGTCCATAAGATTGACTTAGTGACGGACAATCCTATCAAACGAAAACTATACCCAGTTCCAGTTCATCTTAGGGATGCATTTGGCCGAGAGGTAGACAAATTATTAAAACTAAAGATCATTGAACCTTCAGTATCTTCATATTGTTCACCAGTAGTCATGGTTAAGGAGGAGGATAATTCATATAGACTTGTTATTGACTTCAGAGGCCTTAATGCTATAACTCGGTGGGATGCTGAGCCTATGCCCTTAATAGATAGCGATCTACACAAATTTTATGACGCTTCCTTCTTTTCAGAGATTGATATTGCGCAGGCATATCATCAAGTAATGTTAGATCCTTCTTCTAAGGCTAAGCAGTACACCGCTTTTCCTACACACCAAGGATTGATGCAATATAGAACTATGCCCTTCGGTTTGGTAACTGCCTGTGCTACCTACGTGAGACTGATGAGAAAGGTTTTGGGTAATATACCAAATGTTTCAGTTTATTTTGATAACATTTACGTAATGACATCCACGTGAGGTGAACATATCCAAACATTAACATCAGTTTTGTGTAGGTTATGCTCACATGGCCTCACTGCCAAGCCGAAGAAATGCTTCCTTGGGTATAACAAGATTAGATATCTTGGACTGATACTTTCTAATAACTTTCTGCAGCCTCTCCCCAGTAAGATCAAAGCTTTATTAGAATTTAAATTCCCCAAAACCAAGAAGCTCATGCATAGGTTTCTTGGTTCTGTAAATTTTTATGCACGGTTTATCCCGAACCTTACTGATCTTACAGGCATCTTATCTGCCTTCCTTAAAAAGTCTGTGAAGGAACCTCTTGAGCTTTCCGACGTAGCTCGGGAAAAGTTTAATGAGATTAAAAGTATCTTTTCGAAAAACCCTATACTTAATATTCCAGATATTAATAAAACATTTTGCTTAAGAACTGGTGCCTCCAATACTGGCTTAGGTGCGGTGTTACTACAATACCATGATGGTACTCCCTTCCCTGTATGCTTCCTAAGCCAGAAACTCCTTCCCGCAGAAACGAGATACTCCACCATAGAAAAGGAATGTTTGGCCCTTGTGTGGGGTATCTCCAAACTTAAATTTTATTTGCTGGGAAAAGAATTCATTTCAGAAACGGACCACAAACCTTTGATATACCTAGAAACTTTTAAGGGAACCAACAGTCGCCTCTTGAGGTGGACATTGGCACTCCAGGCTTTTAAGTTCCATATTGTGTATATCAATGGTTCATCCAATTATTTCTCTGACTGGTTAAGTCATGACAGTCAGTAGAAGATTTCTTGCCTTACGCGACTTCCATATGTTAGAACTTTTTCCTCGCCTATTCTTCTTATACTCCTTGACTATAAGTCTTGGTATGGGGGAGTGTGAGGGAAAAGTTCAATAGACAGGAGTAGCGAGGGAGTATATAGTAACAATAGTTTCATTGCCAGCTACTTGTTAAGGTATGGTAAGTCAAGCTCCCGCTATTCCCGCCTTTTTTCCCCCACCCCTAAAGTGATAGTTTGACTGCCGGCTGCTTGTTAATGTAGGGTCAGTCTAGCTCCCACTATCCCTTCCCCTCCCTCTCCCCCCCCCCCTGAAAGGTGACGTGTGGGGCTCTGGTCAAACAGTAAATCACTCGACTCACAGCTCCCAGCACTACTCTTGGATGACAGAGAGGGTCACCTGCCAATCAACGAGGAAAACTGAAGGAGACAGACTAACGTCCTGGAGACGTCCCATATTGGATTTACTTGCCTGTGCACTTGTATGAAGAATCAGGACATAACCCCTCATCATTACAGCGGTCAAGAACCTGATCTCCTGTCATCGGGAAAGATTACTTACGACCACTAGAACGAGGCAGTGGGTTGTCACCAACACCTGCGACCTCCCCCCCCCCCCATCATCAGCAACGGCTACGATTTCAACAACACAGTGTCACCAACACCAGACACCCCTATATATATTAGCGTTGAATTCAGTTATTTATATTTTTCATTTTTCATTTTCTTTAATGTAGGATTAATATTTCATATTTAAGTGTTTTATATTTTATATTTTCTATATAATAAAGTGTTTGTCTGTTATTATTTCTTTTTCTATTCATTAATTTTCCTGAGGAGGAGCCAGCCTTAGTAATACTGTCTGAAGTTGTTACAGGGCTGAGTAAGCCTTCACAGTGTTGAACGAAATTATTAGTGTTGAACGAAATTCAAATAGATTTTCACATCTTTGTTACATACTGTATTTTGACAAGTCAATCATGTACGCCAGTCTAACTGTTTATTAATTAAAAACATTCAAAACAAATGCTTTTTTTACAATGCATTTAGTTTACAATAAACTTTTTATAAATATTGCCCCTATATTTACTTGTATAATATGGCTAGGTATATTATCAATATACAATTTCACTATATTCCTCAAGGTTTTCATTGTTGACTAGATCTTCATGTATTAACATAACACTGATTTACATAATTTGTTGACATGAAGATATCTATTTCTAAGATTCTCAAGAATGTCTACGGTCCCCCTAACAGAAGGATGATGTGTTAAGTCCCTCTGACAGGAGGAGGGTTTCTCCCCCCCCCCACTCTTCATCAGGGATAAAGGAGATGAGGAAGGAATGGAATATTCCTGTTTCAGCTTATTTCATTTCTCTTATACGTCACAGGAACCTAATTCTCTTAGACACCACAGTTTTTTCAATGAGCTTTTTCCGAACATATTTGAAATAACTGCATGAAATTATCAATCCACCTCCAAATTCTCCATAAGAGTGATTAGTTTAATCTGAGGAAATACAATAGTCATCTCAATCTTCTCTTGATAGGACACTCATCACAGCATACATCTCATGAACCGTCTTCTGCTCTCCTTTCAGGATTGCTTTTCCTCCCAAGATCCCATGCATCTTCCCCTGTGACAATTTTTTTTTTTAATTCTTATTAAAATCTAAACATCCCCCCTGACACTCGTTTCCTACTGTTGAATTAAAACAAAGTCCAATACAAATATTCAATTGTATACACATTAATAATAAGAATTTAAAAACCTTACCCTGAAGGAAGTGTAAAACATCCTTCTATGTACGGGTATTAAACTTCCTGTGAGAAAGGAGCACAGCAAATTCCCACTGAATTAATTTACCTCTGTTATTGATATTGGGTCCCAGTTCCAGCATATATCCAAGTAAACAGTCATACTACACTTTTATTAATTTATTTAAATTTCCTTTAACTAGTTCCTGCACTGTTTCACACTCTCCTTCCAAAATATATATCTATGTCTGAAACTGTCAGGAAGTTCTTTAACACACTGACAAAAGTTGAGATCTTTCACTGTGTCTATATACACGCTAATCCATTCTCACTTTCCGTGTTGATGAATAAACCTCATCCTTCACAAATCCTTCTACAAACATATCTGTTAAAATATCCCCATCAAGTGTGAATGCCTTTTCACGTTCATTTCTATAATTCGCCTAATTTGTCTTCTCTTCCAATCAAACTTGATCTTTCTCAGGTATTTACACATAAAAAAATATTCTATACATATTTCGTTCAAGTGTGAACATTAAAAACATTGTCACCTCTGGTAGCCCCAGTCATGTTCAAAGAAGCCCTCCTACCATCATGTTCAACCAGATTAGACTCCACACATCTTTCAATTTTGATTATTTCTTTATACTAGATTATTAAATAAATGCTCCTAGCATGGCCATTTATCCTTAGTCAAATCCCCACCTACTTAAAACATGCTCGTTCAAGAATGAATATATATACACTTGTCACCCTGATAATTCCCAATAATCCTGTTCATGCAGGCCATTCCTCACCCTCTCAAAAACATGCTTAAACAAGGTTGCTGTATTCAACAAATAATTATATTTGGATAATACCAAACACATATTTTTCTTTATTGACTAGGTACAAAAATTTATATATTTCTTGACTGATACTGAAAACATATGCAGCACTTGTTTCCAGATTAAGGGTATTATACCATTAAATCCTACTCATGTTTATATGAGTGGCTAATTAAATACTCGTTTATATTTCTAATATGTAATAAACTAAATTAAATCATTCACTAGCCACTTTATCATCCTCCAATACTTCTCTCCACTGTTTTTTTTTCTTTACAAAAGATATGTCTCAGATTCACAAAATCCTATGCACTGAAAATTTTTAACCGTTTTACAAATAATGAAACTGATTAGTCTCAGATTTTCATTATCACCCTCCTGGACCACACTGTCCTCAGTAACATGTTCAGTCACACTGGAGCGGGGTGACATTCCACCACCATGTTAAAACAAGTCCCATCTCCCTGAGAGAGCTAATAAAAATCTTCTCTTCGCTGGAAATTAATGATTGCTATTTTTCCGTCTAAATACTTTTCCCAAGAATAAATATTATATGTGTCTTATAAAAAATGCGTGTGCATCTAGACCTCACTTCTTCCTCATTCATCGCAACCTCTGTGTTATTATCTAAAGGTCTTCACTTAATATCTATTACCTACTCATTCAAATTAAAGAAAATCCTTACTAGTTTCTGTACACGTGTTACTAAATGAGAGTAAATATGCAATATATAAAGATACACAAAGATAATTATAGTTTGCATGTTTCACAATAACCACATTAACACTTCTCTCATGCGTATTTAAAACATTTGCAAGATGATTGTTACAATGTACATCCTAGTCTCCTCCTGCTGATTCACATCCAGTTCTTTATGGGAACACACTTTTTGTTTCTATGCTTCATGTATCGTTAAAAAGCCATTAATAAGACTGTTGTGGAAAACTAAATTTACCTGGATGTAACTCATAAGATACATACCAGTAAATGGTAACAAAAATTATTTTTTATCAAAGTTACAGAGACGAGTAGGAATTTTAGGACACCTAGGTCACAAAAAATGTTCCCCCTTCGATACCTACTACTGTCATATCCACAAGTCACTCTTGACCTATATTAATTTCAAATGAAATATACATTACCAGGAATTATGGTAAACATTAATATAAATATGTGGACTGTATGTTAAAATTAATAAATGATTACATATACACATTTAGGTAACAGAAGGAGAATTTATAATCATAAGACTCGCCAATTAGTCTGGAGATTACGGTGTGTCATACCCCCCTGCCTAAATATAAAGAAAATACTGGCCAGAATCTCAACATAAATAGACAACGACTTAGCTGGGGTTCCTAAGCTGTCCTGTCCATCTGCTTAGTGCTCACATTATGCAGGACTGCAAATCCAACAATTTCGGCTCCTATTTGGGAAGTTTCAAACACAATTTAACTTCCAGAGCGACGAAATTTATGCACATTTTATTAGCGTGCCTGTACCACATTCAAAAACAATGGCGTCTCCTCCCTGCTCGTCAGCGCAGACAGAGAGCTTCCCTGTCGGTTCTCTTCTTTAAAATACACTTTAGAGCAATAGTAATGTATTAATCAGGTTTATTTACATTATAAAAAATATACAGCATAACTTTGGAAAATTATTTTCCACAACTGTTATCCAATCAGGTTTTAAATATAATTCAGATATACTATAAATATCACTTATACGGTTAAATCTATATATTTCTCTAGCTTCCTTAGGATAATTCCACAGAGTTTATCACCCTTGTGTTCATGCAGGAGATTAGAGGGGAGCTCATTCCTGGGTAAAACAACATAAATAGATTTTTGGAAATTTTGTTTCTTTTTGTTTCAAAAAAGCACAATTCAGATTTTTTTTGTGTGTTTAAATATTTTTTCTACGATCTTTCTAAGCAGAGTAATCAGATATCATGAATTCTGCCGGATTACAATTACCGTCCTGCCAGATGACTGTGAAACAGAAACCTGTAACTGTTTTGCATGATGGTAGGATTGCTGGTGTCTTTTTCTCTCTCATAAACACGCTAGATAACAGGGATATCTTGCTACTCCAACTTACACTTTGGTCACACTTCACAGACATGCACATGCATATACATATATACATACATACATCTAGGTTTTTCTCCTTTTTCTACATAGCTCTTGTTCTTCTTTATTTCTTCTATTGTCCATGGGGAAGTGGAAAAGAATCTTTCCTCCGTAAGCCATGCGTGTCGTATGAGGCGACTAAAATGCCGGGAGCAATGGGCTAGTGACCCCTTCTCCTGTAGATATTTACTAAAAAAGAGAAGAAGAAAAACTTTATAAAACTTGGATGCTTGAATGTGCGTGGATGTAGAGGAGATGACAAGAAACAGATGATTGCTGATGTTATGAATGAAAAGAAGTTGGATGTCCTGGCCATAAGCGAAACAAAGCTGAAGGGGATAGGGAAGTTTCGGTGGGGGGAAATAAATGGGATTAAATCTGGAGTATCTGAGAGAGTTAGAGCAAAGGAAGGGGTAGCAGTAATGTTGAATGATCAGCTATGGAAGGAGAAAAGAGAATATGAATGTGTAAATGCAAGAATTATGTGGATTAAAGTAAAGGTTGGATGCGAGAAGTGGGTCATAATAAGCGTGTATGCACCTGGAGAAGAGAGGAATGCAGAGGAGAGAGAGAGATTTTGGGAGATGTTAAGTGAATGTATAGGAGCCTTTGAACCAAGTGAGAGAGTAATTGTGGTAGGAGACCTGAATGCTAAAGTAGGAGAAACTTTTAGAGAGGGTGTGGTAGGTAAGTTTGGGGTGCCAGGTGTAAATGATAATGGGAGCCCTTTGATTGAACTTTGTATAGAAAGGGGTTTAGTTATAGGTAATACATATTTTAAGAAAAAGAGGATAAATAAGTATACAAGATATGATGTAGGGCGAAATGACAGTAGTTTGTTGGATTATGTATTGGTAGATAAAAGACTGTTGAGTAGACTTCAGGATGTACATGTTTATAGAGGGGCCACAGATATATCAGATCACTTTCTAGTTGTAGCTACACTGAGAGTAAAAGGTAGATGGGATACAAGGAGAATAGAAGCATCAGGGAAGAGAGAGGTGAAGGTTTATAAACTAAAAGAGGAGGCAGTTAGGGAAAGATATAAACAGCTATTGGAGGATAGATGGGCTAATGAGAGCATAGGCAATGGGGTCGAAGAGGTATGGGGTAGGTTTAAAAATGTAGTGTTAGAGTGTTCAGCAGAAGTTTGTGGTTACAGGAAAGTGGGTGCGGGAGGGAAGAGGAGCGATTGGTGGAATGATGATGTAAAGAGAGTAGTAAGGGAGAAAAAGTTAGCATATGAGAAGTTTTTACAAAGTAGAAGTGATGCAAGGAGGGAAGAGTATATGGAGAAAGAGAGAGGTTAAGAGAGTGGTGAAGCAATGTAAAAAGAGAGCAAATGAGAGAGTGGGTGAGATGTTATCAACAAATTTTGTTGAAAATAAGAAAAAGTTTTGGAGTGAGATTAACAAGTTAAGGAAGCCTAGAGAACAAATGGATTTGTAAGTTAAAAATAGGAGAGGAGAGTTATTAAATGGAGAGTTAGAGGTATTGGGAAGATGGAGGGAATATTTTGAGGAATTATTAAATGTTGATGAAGATAGGGAAGCTGTGATTTCGTGTATAGGGCAAGGAGGAATAACATCTTGTAGGAGTGAGGAAGAGCCAGTTGTGAGTGTGGGGGAAGTTCGTGAGGCAGTAGGTAAAATGAAAGGGGGTAAGGCAGCCGGGATTGATGGGATAAAGATAGAAATGTTAAAAGCAGGTGGGGATATAGTTTTGGAGTGGTTGGTGCAATTATTTAATTCACCCGAGTCAGTACTTTCTTCCTCACAACTGCTCGGTATCACAGTCGTCGTCCCTTCATCCTGTACCTTTTGTCTTTCCTTTACTCTCAATATATTACTCAAGTTTTCCTGTTATCGTTCTTTCCTCCCTTCGTATGACCTCCTTCAGCCGCTAACTTTTTGCTTTTCGTTGATCACTAGTTCAACTGTTAACATCTCATTTCAGGAAAACACCCCTGGTTTTACCCTCATCTTCAAGAACCACCACAAACAATTGTTTACCTACACTAAACTGGTGCTCATCTTTCATTGTACTACGCACCATATATCACAAATTAACTTTTAACTAATATATAAAGTATTATCGATGTTTTAACGAGAAAACCCAATATAATTTAACATGGCAGGAATGTCAGCCCACCGACTGCTATCCACCATAAAAATTTCTTTGCAATCAATTATTACAAATAATTCAACTTACCTTGACTTGCCACCACAACTTCCTCCATCTTCACTCCGATTACTTGTGTTCATAACACTCCAGCCTTTGATCTCTTACAAAATTTCATTCGACTGTTACCATCTTATCGGGCGTATATTAATAAGATGTACTAACACTCGATATATTGAATATTTAATGACTCTTTTATAACATACCTCTGAAAAGAGTCAGATGTCGACTACTCTCCCAGCTACGCATAAAAATATTTTATTCAGTCCTTCAAACCCAAATAAAGAAATATACATGTGCTTCTTACATGTTCTTACATTAATGAACAATCATATACGTCCTGCATGTTTGTTCATAAATGAAGAAATATAGCCATCCTATATGTTTTAGCTTGAACTCGAATAAACATTAAAACATTATACACGTTTCCCTTCAGTCTCCAACTATTATACATAAGCATTTTAAGAAATATCTTTTCTCAACCTCGAGCAAATATTCATCCTATAAGATGGTAACCTAACCAAACGTAACCTAACCAAGCCTAACCTAACCAAGCCTAACTTACCAAGCCTCACCTATCCAAGTCTAATCTAACCTAACCTATGCAAGCCTAACCTAACCTAACCTACGCAAGCCTAACCTAACCTAACCTATGCAAGCCTAACCTAGCCTAACCTACGCAAGCCTAATCTAACCTAACCTATGCAAGCCTAACCTAACCTAACCTAATCAAGCCTAAACTATTATGAACTCATAGATGAGGAAATATCCAATGAGGAAATATCTATGAACTCATAGATGAGGAAATATCCAAAATTTATGAAATAGGTAATGATTTAAAACACCCAAGAAATGTAATTGATAAATCTTTTAAAGTTGCTGCTAGAAATACTTTTTACAATCCAAAAAGGGACAACCAGCCTTATTCAACTAAAAATCTGTTGGTTCTCCCTTACCATGAAAACTTGGTTGATATGCCTTCTCTTCTTTACATTTTTAATATTAAAGTTGTATTCAAAAATCTTGATACAGTAAAAAAAACTTTTGATAAAGAATTCCCCCCAAAATGCTGATGGATGCGTCTATAAGATTTCTTGTAAAATTTGTGATAAAGTTTATTACGGTCAAACTGGTAAAAATTTCGAACTAAGATTAAAACAACATAAATATAGCATTAGAACTGGACAAGATTCCAATGCTCTATTTATTCATGTAAGAGATTTTAACCATCCAATTGATTTTCAAAAAGTTGAGAAAGAAGTATCAAGCAAGTCCATGGTCGACAGGAATATAATTGAATCTTGTTTCATAAAAAGCAGTTTTGACAATAATAAGAGTATTTCCTTTGGTTTATATAAATTAGATCCATTTATAATTAATAGAATTTGGGAAGAATTTAATACATTGGACAAATAATAATTTTTTAAATTTCTTAGTTCTTGGGTAAAATAGTTTGTTGGTGGGTTGTGCAAAGGACCTGTCCAGTTGGGCCGGCGCGCGTCAGGTGTTTAACTGTTGTGGGATCTGATAGTGAGGTGTTGGCCAGACCCCTTATATACCTTCCTTGGATGCTTTACTTTCACAGTTCCTTGATAATGTGAGTAGTCACGAAAGCGCTTGGAATTTCTCTATTCTTTCACAGTGGTTGTTTTGCATATATATATATATATATATATATATATATATATATATATTATATATATATATATATATATATATATATATATATATATATATATATATATATATATATATATATATATATTATAATTTCATTAATGTTGATGTAAAAATTTTTAATTTTGCACCAAAAGTAAGTTGGAAAACTTACCTAACCTTATTATAACGAGAACAATTTTTTTTAGCCTAACCCAACTAAATATATTTGAGATTTGTTTACAATAATTTAATACTAAACAACCACAGTGAAATGTATTTTTTTCGTTAGGTTCAGAATGATTTTGGCGAAATTATTGCATACACAAACTTTCACTTGTCCTATAAAGCAAGATGAGCGTTGCTATTTAAGCCAAGATCGTAAGTTCTCCCTATTTGGCACGACATATATATTATCCATGGGGAAGTGGAATAAGAATCTTTCCTCCGTAAGCCATGCGTGTTGTAAAAGTCGACTAAAATCCGGGAACAATGGGTTAGTAACGCCTTTTCCTGTAATAATTACTTATAAGAATAAGAAGAAAAAAATTGTCGAAGTGAGATGTTTGAATGTGCGTGGATGTTGTGCGAATGATAAAGAGATGATTGTGGATGTTATGAATGAGAAGCTGGATGTCCTGGCTTTAAGTGAAACAAAGCTGAAGGGGGTGGGAGAGTCAGTGGAAAGGAATACTTGGGATTAGGTCAGGGGGTTTCAAATAGAGTTAGAGCTAAAGAAGGAGTAGCAATAATGTTGAAGGATAAGCTATGGCAGAAAAAGAGGGACTAAATGTATTCAAGGATTATGTGGAGTAAAATAAAGGTTGGATGTGAAAAGTGGGCTATAGTAAGCGTATATGCAGCTGGAGAAGAATAGAGGAGAGAGAGAGATTTTGGGAAATGTTGAGTGAATGCGTGGGAAGTTTTGAACCAAGTGTGAGAGTACTTGTGGTTGGGGATTTCAATGCTAAAGAGGGTAAAATTGTTGTGGAGGGAGTAGTAGGTAAATTTGGGGTGCCAGGTGTCAATGAAAATGGGGAGCCTTTAATTGACCTATGTGTAGAAAGAGGTTTGGTAATAAGTAATGCATATTTTATGAAGAAGAGGATAAAAAAATATACAAGGTATGATATAGCACGTAATGAAAGTAGTTTGTTAGATTATGTGTTGGTGGATAAAAGGTTGATGGATAGGCTCCAGGAGGTAGATGGGACAAGAGGAAAATGACAACAAGAAGTGGGAGGTGAAAGTGTATAAACGAAGGGAGGAGGAAGTTCGGGTGAGATATAAGCAACTAATGGCAGAAAGGTGGGCTGGTGCAGGTATGAGTAGTGAGGGGGTTGAAGAGGGTTGGAATAGTTTTAGAAATGCAGTATTAGAATGTGGGGCAGAAGTTTGTAGTTATAGGAGGGTGGGTGCAGGAGGAAAGAGGAGTGATTGGTGGAATGATGAAGTAAAGGGTGTGATAAAAGAGAAAAAGGTAGCTTATGAGGTTTTTACAAAGAAGTGTTTAAGATGAGTATATGGAGAGTAAAAGAAAGGTGAAGAGAGTGGTGACAGAGTGCAAAAGGAGAACAGATGATAGAGTGGGAGAGGCACTGTCAAGATATTTTAATGAAAATAAGAAAAATTTTGGAGTTAAACAAGTTAAGAAAGCCTAGGGAACACATGGATTTGTCAGTTAAAAACAGAGTAGAGGAGTTAGTAGATGGGGAGATGGAGGTATTGGGTAGATGGCGAGAATATTTTGAGGAACTTTTAAATGTCGACGAAGAAAGGGAGGCGGTAATTTCATGCACTGGCCAGGGAGGTATACCATCTTATAGGAGTGAAGAAGAGCAGGGTGTGAGTGTGAGGGAGGTGAGTGAGGCATTACGTAGAATGAAAGGGGGTAAAGCAGCTAGAACTGACGGGATCAGAAATGTTAAAAGCAGGGGGAGATAGTGTTGGAGCGGTTGGTATTTTTGTTCAATAAATATATGAAAGAGGGGAAGGAACCTAGGGATTGGCAGAGAGCATGTATAGTCCCTTTATATAAAGGGAAGGGGGACAAGAGAGACTGTAAAAATTATAGAGGAATAAGTTTACTGAGTATACCAGGAAAAGTGTCCGGTAGGGTTATTATTGAAAGAATTAGAGGTAAGACGGAATGTAGGATTGCGGTTGAGCAAGGAGGTTTTTGAGTGGGTAGGGGATGTGTAGATCAAGTGTTTACGTTGGAGTATATATGTGAACAGTATTTAGATAAAGGTAGGGAAGTTTTTATTGCATTTATGGATTTAGAAAAGGCATATGATAGAGTGGATAGGGGAGCAATGTGGCAGATGTTGCAAGTATATGGAATAGGTGGTAAGTTACTAAATGTTGTAAAGAGTTTTTATGAGGATAGTGAGGCTCAGGTTAGGGTGTGTAGAAGAGAGGGAGACTACTTCCCAGTAAAAGTAGGTTTTAAACAGGGATGTGTAATGTCACCATGGTTTTTTAATATATTTATAGATGGGGTTGTAAAAGAAGTAAATGCTTGGGTGTTCGGGAGAGGGGTGGGATTAAATTATGTGGAAACAAATACAAAATAGGAATTGACAGTTACTTTTTGTTGATGATACTGTGCATATGGGAGATTCTAAAGAAAAATTTCAAAGGTAGGTGGGCGAGTTTAGGAGTGTGTGTAAAGGTAGAAAGTTGAAAGTGAACATAGAAAAGAGTAAGGTGATGAGGGTATCAAATGATTTAGATAAAGAAAAATTGGATATCAAATTGGGGAGGAGGAGTATGGAAGAAGTGAATGTTTTCAGATATTTGCGAGTTGACGTGTCAGCAGATGGATTTATGAAGGATGAGGTTAATAATAGAATTGATGAAGGAAAAAAGGCGAGTGGTGCTTCGAGGTATATGTGGAGACAAAAAAAACCGTTATCTATGGAGTCAAAGAAAGGAATGTACGAAAGTATAGTAGTACCAACACTCTTATATGGGTGTGAAGCTTGGGTTGTGAATGCAGCAGCAAGGAGGCGGTTGGAGGCAGTGGAGATGTCCTGTCTAAGGGCAATGTGTGGTGTAAATATAATGCAGAAAATTCGGAGTGTGGAAATTAGGAGAAGGTGTGGAGTTAATAAAAGTATTAGAGGGCTGAATAGGGGTTGTTGAGGTGGTTTGGTCATTTAGAGAGAATGGATCAAAGTAGAATGACATGGAGAGCGTATAAATCTGTAAGGGATGGGAGGCGGGGTAGGGGTCGTCCTCGAAAAGGTTGGAGGGAGGGGGTAAAGGAGGTTTTGTGGGTGAGGGACTTGGACTTCCAGCAAGCGTGCGTGAGCGTGTTAGATAGGAATGAATGGAGAGGAATGGTATTTGGGACCTGACGAGCTTTTGGAGTGTGAGCAGAGTAATATTTAGTGAAGGGATTCAGGGAAACCGGTTATTTTTATATAGCCGGACTTGAGTCCTGGAAATGGGAAGTACAATGCCTGCACTTTAAAGGAGGGATTTGGGCTATTGACAGTTTGGAGGGATATGTTGTGTATCTTTATACGTATATGCTTCTAAACTGTTGTATTCTGAGAACCTCTGCAAAAACAGTGATTATGTGTGAGTGAGGTGACAGTGT
>NC_091327.1:32583313-32683313 GCF_038502225.1 Cherax quadricarinatus
TTTTGACCCTAAGAAAGAAGAGATTATATTTAAATCTTACTTGGAAGACAATCTTATTTGCTTTTATAAGATCCACAAGGAAACTAAACTAACAAAGTTGTTTTCCATGAAGAAATTGAATGTGGACCGGCAGAAGGAGATGAGGATGTATATTATAACATAATCATCAATCTTCTTGCAGAGGTTTAAAAGACGCATCAAAGAACTGTTGATGTAGTTACTGTTAAATAAACAAAATTATATTTTCAAGCATTTTTACATTTTACATTTTTATATTTTTAGTAATGATGAGTGAAGGAATTAGTAATTAGCAAGGATTTCACTTATTTGGTGGAGTAATTAATGCATTAAATGATCTCTGGATAATTAGATGAGTTTTTGTACCTCTGGCAGAGATTATATGAAGTATTAAGAATTAAGACACTGAAGGGGTGATTGTTCATGAGAGGATTGGAACTCGTGTGACAATGCTGATAAAGGAAAAAAAATTGCTGAATTTGAATCTCCAGCACAAGAAGAGGAGGAGGATACAATCTTGATAAAGGGGAAAGAAGAGAAGTCTAAAAGGCGCCGTTGTTAATGAGGTATGAATGAATTTTTATTTGAGGAAAATATTGACTAAATTATTAGCCCTCTGAAGATGCCAGTTTTATCATGTGGGGATGATGTCCCCAGAATCTGCTGTGAGCGAGGTATTTTTCTGAGAAGGATTTTAATGTAAGAATAATAAAGTTCATGATTGTTTCTGAAACGGTTAAAAAACTTTATTGGAGAAAATTTTGTGAGTCTGCGCGAAGTGTCTTTTGCAAAGGAGAAACACTTAATAAAGTGAATTATTGGTGCCCTGTCGGTCTTCTTCCTCAGACCGAACCTAATTACCCCCCATTCTCCCCTCCCCTATCCCATCCTCCCCATCCTCCCCTTTTTCCATTCCTCCTCCTCCCCACCCCTCCCTTTTGCCCTTCCTCTTTTTGGCCTTTGGGATTTCTCCCACAGGCGCGCTAGTTCCTAGGTAGGGGAAAGGACACTGGGGTCCATCCCATTCCGTTGAGGTTCTTGGCGGTGGCGTAGTTTGCCGTGGAATCTGGATTGCCTGGGGATGTCCCGATCCCTCTCCGGTATCCCGGAGTAGCTATGGGTATCTTTCGGGCGACGGGTGTATCTCTGGAAGCCACCTTTCGGATTCCGGGGGTGGTGGCCGAAGGAGGTATGCTTTGTGGTGGATATCCGGCCGCCCTCTCTTTTGTCCACCGAGGTAGCTCGGCAGATGTGAGGTTGCTATCCCGGATTGCTGGTTTACTGGCATGAAGGGTAGGGTATGGCACGGGTTCCATGCTGCATCTGCGCTACTAGCGGTGTTGAGGTCCTCTTGGGCGCGGAAGGAGATTTCCGGCCCTTTCATTCCTCCTAGGAACTATTCCTCCCCGCTCCCCCCTTTTTTTATTCTTTTTTTTATTTTTATTTTCTTTTCTTCTTTCTTTTTTTTTCTTAAAAACAAAAAGCAAAGGAGTAACCTAACCATGGCAGCCCTAGTCCATGAAACCACTACCCCCGGGCTCCTTCTTGATACCGCACCCCATTCTGACCCTGCCTTGTGTTTAGACCACTCTTCGGACACTCCTGATGCCCCTGTACCTCTTGCTGGTGCTGTTTCCTCACCCGCTTCAGGTACCGGGGCTTCGACTGACTCCTTCGATTTGTCTGAACTCCGCTCTCCTTTGACTATGCTTCCGGCTTCTCCCTCTACGGTACGGCAATTTTCGAATCGCCCGCCCATTTCATGCCGGACCAACTCCGGTCCTACTCCTAAACGCCAACGTCAATCTCCTGATGATGCTCCTTCGTTACCTTCTCATTCTACTCGGAAAAGACTGACACGTCAAGCACTCCCTCTCCACGCTCAGTTTCGGACCACACAATGGACTAAATTCTTTACTTTAAGACCAACTTCTTCTTCTGCCTACCTTTCTGACCATAGTATTGGCAAAGCGCTCCTGCGTCATGTTGGCAGAGATATTTCATTTCACGCTCTCAAGAGTGGTACGCGCATCGTCACTGTCCAGAATGCTACCCAAGCTCATGATCTTTCTCTCCTTTCGAATATCGATACTACTCCTATCACTATTGAAAACCATCTTTCTCTCAATTCTTGTAGTGGTACTGTCATTCTGCCCCATACCATAGTCCAACAGAATTTCCAGTCATGTGGCAATGACATTTTTGAACAGCTGGAACTTCAGAATCTCCCAATCCTCAAAGTAGACACTTATGTCCTTCCTGCCCGGGGGAGGAGACGTTACCCTTGCAATGTGGCTCATTTAACTTTTGACAGCCGAGAACTCCCGTCCTCTGTATATGTCGCGGGACATCAGTTACAAGTTCGAAAGGTGATACCTACACTGCAACAATGTAGAAATTGCTGGCGTTTTGGTCACCCAGCGAAATATTGCAGATCTATGGCCGAATGCCCAGTCTGTGGTGCCGACGACCATTCTAATACATCTTGCAGTCAACCTCCGTCTTGCCTTAATTGTAATGAAGCTCACCCTTCATACTCCCGCCGTTGCCAGGTCTACTTAAATGAACGTGAAATCCGTTGCCTCAAAGAGGCAGAAGGTCTCCCTTATGCTATGGCAGTTACTCATCTCCGCCTCCAAGGGAGACTACCCCGTGTTTCTTATTCTCGTGTTTCCAAACAACCCCCCACTTCTGGGGTCCCATCTTCTGCAGCCTCCTCTGTTGTTACCCCTCCCATAGCCACTACGACATCTAATCCTTTTGCTGTCCTTGGCTCTGACGTCACGACTACAACTCAGTCTGTTCTCACATCTTCGTGTCCTTCCTCACAAGCCCCAGTATCGACAAGACCTCGTACGACACCTAATTCCAATTGCCCCTCTACACAGAAGTCCAAAAAATCCACATTGCTCAAATCTTCTTTGCCCCTTCCTTCCCTTCTTCCACCTCCACACTTTACCTTTCCAGTCTCTGTACCTTGTTCTTCCCCTCTCTCTGGCTCTATTACAAGTGTGGAGATTCACCCTCCTCCTGGTACTATGCCTTCCACCCCCGTCCCCTCCCAAGTTTCTCCCTCTTCTGCCACCTCCCAGGTTTCTGCCTCTTCTGTCCCCCCCTACACTTCATCTCCAGTCCCTTACACTCTTCTCTCCCCCTCTACTTTGGTACAGTCCATTACTGTCCCAATCTTTACTCACCCTCCTCCTTCTATCTCCAATATGGTCTCCCATACATCTTTGACTTCAGAAACACTTGAAGCCATTTCAGAATATATTGCAGAGACTAAACCTTCAATGGACACTGATTCACTTCCTGTTCCTTCTCTTCCCTCTCCTCCATCTTCACAACCCCATTCTTCGCAACGCTCCGTTCCTTCGCTACTTGAACATCTTCCAATGCCACCACACGTTGACTTTTCTAACCCCTCTAGTCCGTAGGTGCCTTTACCTACAGATTCCTGATCTTTTCTTCATCGCCAATCATGGCCTATTTACAGTGGAATATCCGCGGCCTCAGGGGTAATCGGGGTGAGCTTCAGATGTTGCTTTCCAGGTTTTCCCCTGTTGGTGCTTGCTTACAAGAACCAAAATTACACTCGGCTGTTTTCCAACCTATCTCAGGCTATAATTTATTGTATTCTTCGGATCCTTTCTCAGATGGGACCTTTAATGAAAGTGCCCTTCTTCTACGCAATGATATTCCGTACTGTCAACTATTTGTCCATACCTCGCTGCATTACACTGCAGCCCGTATCCACTTGAATAAGTGGTTTACAATATGTTCTTTATAACTTTCTCCTTCTCGAGCATTTTCTATCCCAGACTTTGCCTTTCTTGTTTCATCCTTACCACCACCACTTCTGTTACTTGGTGATTTTAATGCCCACCATTTCCTCTGGGGGGGGTCTCATTGTGACTCACGTGGCATTCAGTTGGAGGCTTTTCTCGCCTCTCACCCCCTCCATGTTTTAAATACGGGTACTCCCACCCATTTTGATCCTCGTACTCATACTCTCTCTTGCATCGATCTATCAGTCTGCTCTTCCTCCACTGCACTGGACTTCACCTGGTCTGTTCTACCAGACTTACATGACAGCGATCATTTTCCGATCATTCTTACTTCTCCTTCCTATTCACCACCTTTCCGTAGCCCTCGCTGGCAATTTGATCGGGCAAATTGGGATCTTTACTCACACCTCACTGCTTTTAGTGAGGTTCCTTCTTCATCCTCCATTGATGAGCTCCTACACATCTTCTCGACATCAGTTTATACCGCAGCTTCTCATTGTATACCCCAAACCTCAGGCAGGCATTCTCAGAAGTGCGTGCCTTGGAGGTCTCCTGCTTGTGCTCGTGCAGTACGTTTGAAACGTGCTGCATGGGGCAGATACCAGTACAATAGAACCGCTGAGAGACTTGTTGATTTTAAGCAGAAGCGTGCGATCGCTTGCAGTGTCATCCGTGAAGCTAAACGCACTTGTTGGCGAGACTATGTTTCCACCATCACCTCTGCTTCTTCTATGAGTGCAGTCTGGAAAAAAGTGAGGAAATTGAGTGGTAAATACTCTCCTGACCCGGCTCCTGTTCTACGGGTCACTGGTGTTGATATAGCAAACCCTCTCGACGTTGCCATTGAACTTGGCACACATCTTGTCTGTATTTCCCGAGGGCTCCATCTCTGCCCCTCGTTTCTTTCCTCAAAGTCTGCCAGAGAGTTAGTACCCTTGGACTTTTCTTCTCTCAGAGAAGAACAGTATAATGTGCCTTTTACACTTCAAGAACTGGAGGCAACGCTCTCAGCTTGCCGATCATCGGCAGCTGGGCCTGATGACATTCATATTCGTATGTTACAACATTTACATCGGTCAGCCCTTGTAGTCCTCTTACACCTCTTCAATCTTATTTGGGCACAAGGAGTTCTTCCCCAGCTGTGGAAATCTGCCATTGTTCTCCCTTTCCGCAAACCGGGTACTACAGGACATGATGCCTCCCACTATCGCCCCATCGCTCTTATTAGTGCAGTTTGCAAAGTGATGGAACGCCTCGTAAATCGACGTTTAATGTGGTATTTAGAGAGTCACAACAGTCTCTCCGCTAGTCAATATGGCTTTCGTAAGGGTCGTTCTACCATAGACCCCTTACTACGCTTGGATACGTATGTTCGTAATGCCTTTGCGAATAATCACTCAGTTATTGCCATATTTTTTGACCTTGAGAAGGCATATGACACAACTTGGAGGTATAATATTTTGGCCCAGGCCCATTCCTTAGGCCTCCGAGGCAATCTACCATCCTTCCTTAAGAACTTTTTAACTGACAGACATTTCCGTGTTCGAGTCAATAATGTTCTTTCCCCGGACTTCGTCCAAGCTGAAGGTGTCCCTCAGGGATGTGTTCTAAGCACAACACTTTTTCTCCTTGCTATAAATGATTTGGCCTCTGTTCTTCCACCCAATATTTGGTCATCACTCTATGTTGATGACTTCGCTATTGCTTGTGCAGGCGCTGACTGTCACCTTATTGCAGTTTCTCTCCAGCATGCGGTCGACCGTGTTTCCACTTGGGCCACCACACATGGGTTTAAATTTTCAAGTACCAAAACTCACCAAATTACTTTCACTAGACGCTCTGTTATCTCCGATCATCCTTTGTATCTCTATGGCTCCCGTATCCCCGAACGTGATACAGTCAGGTTTCTAGGCCTTCTCTTTGACCGTCGGTTATCCTGGAAACCTCACATTACATCTCTGAAGGCAACTTGTCACAGCCGGCTGAACCTTCTTAAAACCCTTGCTCATCTTTCCTGGGGAGTTGATCGTCGAACTCTGCTTCGCCTACATTCAGCCCTCGTTTTATCGAAACTCGATTATGGTGACCAGATTTATTCTGTGGCCTCTCCTGCTACTCTCTCTAGCCTTAACTCTATCCATCACCAAGGCTTACGTTTGTGCCTTGGTGCTTTTCGCTCTTCCCCTGTTGAGAGCCTCTATACAGAAGCAAATGTTCCATCCTTGTCTGATCGCCGTGATGCCCATTGCCTTCGCTACTATGTACGCTCTCACGATCTACACAATCCTTCCATTTATAGAATGGTCACCAATATTAGTAGACATTCTTTATTCGTTCGCCGCCCCTGTTTTCTCTGTCCCTTTTCTCTTCGCCTACATTCACTCTTGTCTTCCCTTCAGTTACCACCTTTATATGTTCATGTAGCATCTCACTTTTCCCTACCCCCCTGGGAAGTTCCAGCTGTTCGGGTCTGTTCTTTCTCGCTCCCTTGCTCGAAAGCTCAACTGCCTACGGTAGCTTCCCGCTTTCTTTTTCTTGATCACTTCCACTCCCATTCTCATGCCACTGCTGTGTACACAGATGGCTCTAAGTTTTCAGACGGCGTCGGATTCGCAGCAGTGTTTCCGGACAGCATCGTACGGGGGCATTTACTATCTTCAGCTAGCATTTTTACTGCTGAACTGTATGCCATTCTTGCAGCACTTATTCGTATCGCATCTATGCCTGTGTCATCATTTGTAGTAGTCTCAGACTCCCTTAGTGCTCTACAGGCTATACGAAAATTTGATACATCTCATTCCCTAGTTCTCCGTATCCAACTTTGGCTACGCCGTATCTCTACCAAACATAAAGATATTGTTTTTTGTTGGGTCCCTGGTCATGTCGACGTACAGGGCAATGAACAGGCAGACACTGCTGCGCGGTCAGCAGTACATGACCTACCAATTTCCTATCGAGGTGTTCCATTTCTGGACTATTTTGCTGCAATAGCTACCCACCTTCGCACCCGTTGGCAACAACGTTGGTCAACTCTGCTCGGTAACAAACTTCATTCTTTTAAACCGAGCATAGGTTACTGGCCGTCTTCTTGTCATCAATGCCGAGGTTGGGAGACCACTCTCTCCCGCCTTCGCATTGGCCACACTCGTCTTACTCATGGGTATCTCATGGAGGGGCACCCTGTTCCTCTCTGTGAGCAGTGTCAAGTTCCAGTATCGATTAGCCACATTCTGTTAGACTGCCCTCTCTATCAACGAGCACGCAGAATTTACCTCCAACGTCGTCTTCATTCTACTACTCTCTCTTTACCTTCCCTTAGTCTCAAAGGTATCAGGGTATCACTGGGCATGACAACCAACTGCTGAATCGGTCGAAAGATGCCGCTAACATAAGTATAATCAAAGTGAGCAACTCTTCGACTTCAGGTGGATTTTGTGGGATGAGAGATTTTAGGTATTTCATACCTTCATATACATCTTTTAGAGGTAAAAAAGCTAGAGCATCAATCATACGAGAAAACAAATGAAACATAGCATTACTATTAAATGTTCTGTGTTGCGAGACCCATTTCCTGGATCTTTCTCCACGAGACTGCATGAGATAGAAACCATCTTGGGGCTCCACATCGAGACTAAATACTGCAAAAATAGCTCTCATTACGCTGTCTTACTCAATTACCACACTTTGCTCATTGATATCGTAGTTCAGCCTGAAAGAGTTCTTCGTAAGTGGCACGGGTCATAATTGGTAGTAGTAGTTGTAACACCGAAGGGTACAAGGATGATAGAGCTGTTTGTTTGGAGCCATAGCAAAATTACCATCCATTAGAATGCGGTTGTTTACATTTGGTTTGTCAAAGAGTATACACTCCATGCAATTGGGGCCGATAATCTGAGTAAACTATGTTGGAATTTAACCAACGGCCGACGTGGGGTAGGCCGTTGTTTGCGAAGAGTTAGTTTGAAAGCATCAGCAGTGCTTGTACTTCTACACTGACTCACACCATGACGAAAGATCTGAGCTGGCTAGTCTCGAGTGTTGGCAGCTTGATCTTTCGTCCAGTTGTGAATTTTTGCAAGGTGAATGTGAGACTGATCAGGGGCATGCTTGGATCTTTTAACACATTTCCAGATAATTTTGGTTTTGCACGTGACGTGTCTGGTATACTTATATCCACAATAGCAGATTTTTTGAACCACGCTCATTACTGTCGATAATTTGCATGGCCGTGGCTGTTAAAATTATTTTTCGCCAAAAACATGTATTGTTGATCCAAAACTGAAGCAAACACAGAGCTTTTCAATATTAAGGGTGTTTCCTTTTTAAGGTTACTAATAGACAATACAAAGACAGGGTTATACATAGTTCACCCCAATATGACCTCGCTAGAGAGAGAGTTACATATATTTCACCTCAACATGACCTCACACTAAACTTTTTGACCATCTTTTTCCTGTGACTTTTTCTTGTGGCTTTTTCCTGTGACTTTTTTTTTGAGACTTCTTTCCTGTGAATTTTCCTTGATTCATTAGAAGTGAGAAATGTATTTATTTAATTTTGAGTGAACGTGTTCTAATGACAGGGGGATCTGATGGAACTTAAATGTAGGAGATAAGAATTTTTTTAAACTAAAGTAATAATTGAAAGATGTGTGGGACCTAACCTGATTGAACATGATGGTGGGAATTGTCAAGAAGTGATATAACATTTATATCAGCTTTTCAGAGGTGACAATGTGTTTAAATAATGTATAGAATAATGTGCTGAAACTCGGATGAAACATGTAAAGATTTTTTTTTTTATGAATGTGTAATACTTGAGAAAGGTTAAGTTTGATTGGAAGAGAAGACAAATGAAGGTGAATTATAGAAAATGAATGCTAAAAGGCATTCACACTCGAAGGAGATATTTCAACAGAGATGTTTGTAGAAGGATGTGTGAAGGATGTGGTTGTTTATTCACCAAGATGGAAGTGGAAATGGATTAGCGAGTACATAGACGCACAGTGAAAAAAATGAACTTTTCTCAATGTGAAAAGATCTTCCTGAAATTTTTAGACTTGGATACATATTTTGGAAGGAGAATGTGGAATACTTAATGAATATATAATTATGAGAGGGTTTTATAATGGATACTGCAGGAACTAGTTAAAGAAAATTTAAACAAATTGGTGAAGGTGTGGTGTGATTGTTCACTTGGATGTATGATAGAATTTGGGTAAAATATCAATAAGAGGTGACTTAATTCAGAGGAAATTGCTGTGTTATTTTTTCACAGGAAGTTTAATATTGGAGAATGTGTGTGGGAAGGGGGGAAAGGAGTTAGATTTTAATAAGAGTAAATATTTTTTCTTTCATAGGGGAAGATGTATGGAGTCTTGGGAGGAAAGTTAGTCCTGAAAGGTAGGTGAAGACAGTTCATGTGATGCATGCTGTTGTGATGAGTATTCTAGTTTGAGAGGACTGAGATGTTTGTTTGCATTTCCTCGGATTAAAATGAAACAAGTTTGATCAGGAATAGTCTCTTCCCTCTTCCTCCTTTTCGGTGTCCTGTCTGATGAAGGTGGATATCATCATTTTGTGGAAGGATCTTAACACATCGTCCTCCTGTGAGAGAGACCATAAACACATCTGTATGAGGCGTTGAGTCAAAATTCATTTCATTTATCGTCAAAGAAGAGGACATTCTTTTTTGAGAATTCAAGAAAGATGAATCTTCAAGAATATCAACAAATTATGTATGTAAATCAGTGTGTTATGTTAATACATGAAGATCTAGTCAACAATGAAAACGATGAATAGAATGAAATTATATACTGATGTATCTAGCCATATTATACAAGTAAATACAGTATTTTTTCAAAAAATTTAATTGTATTTAAACAAAGTACTTTGTAAATACATTTATTTTGGATGTTTTTAACTAATAAATAAATAGTGATGTAAATTATTTGTAAAAATATACTATGTAACAGATGTGGAAAATCTATATGAATTTTGTACATTGGAATAATTTGGCTACATTAAAGAATGAAAAACAGATTCCCTACAAAAGGCCATTATGTGATACTGAATGGAGGATATACTTGTGTAAGTCATCGACACCATGCCTAACTCTTCTAGGGTAGGGTAGGTGCCTGAGCCCGAGCCTTTAGCTCATAAGACTGTCATTCCCATTAGCCCCCTTGGGGCGGGGATGACAGACCAGAGAGGCCTAGCTTGTGGCTAGGCCTGGGGACAGTTGGTCCCAAAGATGAGGAGGTACTTGTGCCTCCTCCCATGGGAGACTTAGGTCTCAGACACTCCTTAAAGAGGGAGCCAAGGCCGGGCCACCACTTGGACAAGGCCCGGGCCGGGAGAATACCGGCTAATCTTTAACTAACTACTTGTGTAAGTGATATGACAGCAAAGAAAAAGTAAGAATTTTAATCTCGCACTAATTGTATTCAATAAGGGGTTAAAGGTTATATTTATCCATTGATATGGCTTATTGCACTATAATACAAAAAAAATGTATGAACTATTGTCAAAGATATGGAATAATAGATCTGTGTGTTAATATATGGAGAATAAGATCAATGAGCTTTATATAAGGAACAAAAGTAATGAACTTCCCTTACAAATCTAAGTATAATGGAGGAACTTTCAATATGGAGTTAAAGGAATGATTACGAGAGATAAACGATAATGTTGAGGGTGTGGATATGACCTCACTCAGGTGGAGTGGACTAGACTTCCTCAGGGTAAGAGCCCTCACTCAGGTAGAGTGGACTAGACTTCCTCAGGGTAAGAGTCCTCGCTCATGTAGGGCGGACTAGACTTCCTCAGGGTAAGAGCCCTCACTCAGGTGGAGTCGACTAGACTTCCTCAGGGTAAGAGCCCTCACTCAGGTAGAGACTAGACTTCCTCAGGGTAAGAGTCCTCGCTCATGTAGGGCGGACTAGACTTCCTCAGGGTAAGAGTCCTCGCTCATGTAGGGCGGACTAGACTTCCTCAGGGTAAGAGCCCTCACTCAGGTGGAGTCGACTAGACTTCCTCAGGGTAAGAGCCCTCACTCAGGTAGAGACTAGACTTCCTCAGGGTAAGAGTCCTCGCTCATGTAGGGCGGACTAGACTTCCTCAGGGTAAGAGCCCTCACTCAGGTAGAGTGGACTAGACTTCCTCAGGGTAAGAGCCCTCACTCAGGTAGAGTGGACTAGACTTCCTCAGGGTAAGAGTCCTCACTCATGTAGGGCGGACTAGACTTCCTCAGGGTAAGAGTCCTCGCTCATGTAGGGCGGACTAGACTTCCTCAGGGTAAGAGTCCTCGATCTTGTAGGGCGGACTAGACTTCCTCAGGGTAAGAGTCCTCGCTCTTGTAGGGCGGACTAGACTTCCTCAGGGTAAGAGTCCTCGCTCGTGAAGGGTGGACTATACTTCCTCAGGGTAAGTGTCCTCGCTCATGTAGGGTGGACTAGACTTCCTCAGGGTAAGAGTCCTCGCTCATGTAAGGAGGACTAGACTTCCTCAGGGTAAGAGTTCTCGCTCATATAGGGTGGACTAGACTTCCTCAGGGTAAGAGTCCTCGCTCTTGTAGGGCGGACTAGACTTCCTCAGGGTAAGAGTATTCGCACAGGTAGGGCGGACTAGACTTCCTCAGGGTAAGAGTCCTCGCTCATGTAGGGCGGACTAGACTTCCTCAGGTTAAGAGTCCTCGATCTTGTAGGGCGGACTAGACTTCCTCAGGGTAAGAGTCCTCGCTCTTGTAGGGCGGACTAGACTTCCTCAGGGTAAGAGTCCTCGCTCGTGAAGGGTGGACTATACTTCCTCAGGGTAAGTGTCCTCGCTCATGTAGGGTGGACTAGACTTCCTCAGGGTAAGAGTCCTCGCTCATGTAAGGAGGACTAGACTTCCTCAGGGTAAGAGTCATCGCTCATGTTGGGTGGACTAGACTTCCTCAGGGTAAGAGTCCTCACTCAGGTAGAGTGGACTAGACTTCCTCAGGGTAAGAGTTCTCGCTCATATAGGGTGGACTAGACTTCCTCAGGGTAAGAGTCCTCGCTCTTGTAGGGCGGACTAGACTTCCTCAGGGTAAGAGTATTCGCACAGGTAGGGCGGACTAGACTTCCTCAGGGTAAGAGTCCTCGCTCTTGTAGGGCGGACTAGACTTTCTGAGGGTAAGATTTCTCGCTCATGTAGGGCGGACTAGACTTCCTCAGGGTAAGAGTCCTCGCTCTTGTAGGGCGGACTAGACTTCCTCAGGGTAAGAGTATTCGCACAGGTAGGGCGGACTAGACTTCCTCAGGGTAAGAGTCCTCGCTCTTGTAGGGCGGACTAGACTTTCTGAGGGTAAGATTTCTCGCTCATGTAGGGCGGACTAGACTTCCTCAGGGTAAGAGTCCTCGCTCTTGTAGGGTGAACTAGACTTCCTCAGGGTAAGAGTTCTCGCTCATGTAGGGAGGAACAGACTTCCTCAGGGTAAGAGTCCTCGCTCATGTAGGGTGGACTAGATTTCCTCAGGGTAAGAGTCTTCACTCAGGTAAAGTGGACCAGACTTCCTCAGGGTAAGAGTCCTCGCTCATGTAGGGCGGACTAGACTTCCTCAGGGTAAGAGTATTCGCACAGGTAGGGTGGATTAGACTTCCACAGGGTAAGAGTCCTCGCTCTTGTAGGGCGGACTAGACTTTCTGAGGGTAAGATTTCTCGCTCATGTAGGGCGGACTAGACTTCCTCAAGGTAAGAGTCCTCGCTCTTGTAGGGTGAACTAGACTTCCTCAGGGTAAGAGTTCTCGCTCATGTAGGGCGGACTAGACTTCCTCAAGGTAAGAGTCCTCGCTCACGTAGGGTGGATTAGACTTCCTCAGGGTAAGAGTCCTCCCTCATGTAGGGTGGACTAGACTACCTCAGGGTAAGAGTCCTCACTTAGGGAAGGTGGACTAAACTTCCTTAGGGTAAGAGTCGTTGCTCCTATAGGATGGACTAGACTTCCTCAGGGTAAGAGTCCTCGCTCATGTAGGGCGGACTAGACTTCCTTAGGGTAAGAGTCCTCGCTCTTGTAGGGTGGACTAGACTCCCTCAGGGTAAGAGTCCTCGCTCATGCAGGTCGGACTAGACTTCCTCAGGGTAAGAGTCCTCGCTCATGTAGGGTGGACTAGACTTCCTCTAGGTAAGAGTCCTCACTCAGGGGTGGTGGACTAGACTTCGTCAGGGTAAGAGTCCTCACTCATGCAAGGCGGACTAGACTTCCTCAGGGTAAGAGTCCTCGCACATGTAGGGTGGACTAGTCTTCCTCAAGGTAAGAGTCCTCACTCAGGGGTGGTGGACTAGACTTCCTCAGGGTAAGAGTCCTCACTCAGGGAAGGTGAACTAGACTTCCTCAGGGTAAGAGTCCTCACTCAGGGAAGGTGAACTAGACTTCCTCAGGGTAAGAGTCCTCACCCAGGGAAGGTGAACTAGACTTCCTCAGGGTAAAAGTCCTCACTCAGGGAAGGTGAACTAGACGTCCTCAGGGTAAGAGTTCTCACTCAGGGAAGATGAACTAGATTTCCTCAGGGTAAGAGTCCTCACTCATATAGGGTGGACTAGACTTCCTCAGGGTAAGAGTCCTAACTCAGGGAAGGTGAACTAGACTTCCTCAGGGTAAGAGTCCTCACTCAGGGAAGGTGAACTAGACTTCCTCAGGGTAAGAGTCCTCACACAGGGAAGGTGAACTAGACTTCCTCATGGTAAGAGTCCTCACTCAGGTAGAGTGGACTAGACTTCCTCAGGGGTAAGAGTCCTCGCTCATGTAGGGTGCAATAGACTTCCTCAGGGTAAGAGTCCTCACTCAGGGAAAGTGAACTAGACTTCCTCATAGTAAGATTCCTAGGTTAGGTGGAGTGGACTAGACTTCCTCAGGGGTAAGAGTCCTCGCTCATGTTGGGTGGACTAGACATTCTCAGGGTAAGAGTCCTCGCTCATGTAGGGTGGACTAGACTTCCTCAGGGTAAGAGTCTTCACTCAGGTAGAATGGACTAGACTTCCTCAGAGTAAGAGTCTTCGCTCATGTAGGGAGGACTAGACTTCCTCAGGGTAAGAGTCCTCGCTTATGTAGGGGGAACTAGACTTCCTCAGGGTAAGAGTCATCGCTCATGTTGGGTGGACTAGACTTCCTCAGGGTAAGAGTCCTCGCTCTTGTAGGGCGGACTAGACTTCCTGAGAGTAAGATTTCTCGCTCATGTAGGGTGGACTAGACTTCCTCAGGGTAAGAGTCCTCGCTCATGTAGCGTGGAATAGACTTCCTCAGGGTAAGAGTCCTCACTCAGGTAGAGTGGACCAGACTTCCTCAGGGTAAGAGTCCTCGCTCATATTGGGTGGACTAGACTTCCTCAGGGTAAGAGTCCTCGCTCATGTAGGGTGGACTAGACTTCCTCAGGGTAAGAGTCCTCGCTCATATTGGGTGGACCAGACTTCCTCAGGGTAAGAGTCCTCGCTCATATTGGGTGGACTAGACTTCGTCAGGGTAAGAGTCCTCGCTCATGTAGGGTGGACTAGACTTCCTCAGGGTAGGAGTCCTCGCTCGTGTAGGGTGGACTAGACTTCCTCAGGGTAAGAGTCCTCGCTCATGTAAGGCGGACTAGACTTCCTCAGGGTAAGAGTCCTCGATCATATAGGGTGAACTAGACTTCCTCAGGGTAAGAGTCCTCCCCATGTAGGGTGGACTAGACTTCCTCAGGGTAAGAGTCCTCGCTCATGTAGGGCGGACTAGACTTCCTTAGGGTAAGAGTCCTCGCTCATGTAGGGTTGACTAGACTTCCTCAGGGTAAGAGTCCTCGCTCATGTAGATTGGACTAGACTTCCTCAGGGTGAGAGTCCTCACTCAGGGAAGGTGAACTAGACTTCCTCAGGGTAAGAGTCCTCACTCATGTACGGCGGACTAGACTTCCTCAGGGTAAGAGTCCTCGCTCATGTAGGGTGGACTAGACTTTCTCAAGGTAAGAGTCCTCACTCAGGGGTGGTGGACTAGACTTCTTCAGGGTAAGAGTCCTCACTCAGGGGAGGTGAACTAGACTTCCTCAGGGTAAGATTCCTCACTCGGGGAAGGTGAACTAGACTTTCTCAGGGTAAGAGTCTTCACTCATGGAAGGTGAACTAGACTTCCTCAGGGTAAGAGTCCTCATTCAGGGAAGGTGAACTAGACTTCCTCAGGGTAAGAGTCCTCATTCAGGGAAGGTGAACTAGACTTCCTCAGGGTAAGAGTCCTCGCTCATGTAGGGTGGACTAGACTTCCTCAGGGTAAGAGTCCTTACTCAGGGAAGGTGAACTAGACGTCCTCAGGGTAACAGTCCTCACTCAGGGAAGGTGAACTAGATTTCCTCAGGGTAAGAGCTCTCGCTCATATAGGGTGGACTAGACTTTCTCAGGGTAAGAGTCCTCACTCAGGGAAGGTGAACTAGACTTCGTCAGGGTAAGAGTACTCACTCAGGGAAGGTGAACTAGACTTCCTCAGGGTAAGAGTCCTCACTCAGGGAAGGTGAACTAGACTTCCTCAGGGTAGAAGTCATCGCTCAGGGAAGGTGAACTAGATTTCCTCAGGGTAAGAGTCCTCACTCAGGGAAGGTGAACTAGACTTCCTCAGGGCAGAAGTCATCGCTCAGGGAAGGTGAACTAGATTTCCTCAGGGTAAGAGTCCTCGCTCATATAGGGTGGACTAGACTTCCTCAGGGTAAGAGTCCTCGCTCATATAGGGTGGACTAGACTTCCTCAGGGTAAGAGTCCTTACGGAAGGTGAACTAGACGTCCTCAGGGTAAGAGTCCTCACTCAGGGAAGGTGACTAGACATTCTCAGGGTAAGAGTCCTCGCTCATATAGGGTGGACTAGACTTCCTCAGGGTAAGAGTCCTCGCTCATATAGGGTGGGCTAGACTTTCTCAAGGTAAGAGTCCTCACTCAGGGAAGGTGAACTAGACTTCCTCAGGGTAAGAGTCCTCGCTCATATAAGGTGGACTTGACTTCCTCAGGGTAAGAGTCCTCACTCAGGGAAGGTGAACTAGACTTCCTCAGGGTAAGAGTCCTCACTCAGGGAAGGTGAACTAGACTTCCTCAGGGTGAGAGCCCTCACTCAGGGAAGGTGAACTAGACTTCCTCAGGGTAAGAGCCCTCACTCAGGGAAGGTGAACTAAACTTCCTCAGGGTAAGAGTCCTCGCTCATGTAAGGTGGACTAGACTTCCTCAGGGAAAGAGTCCTCACTCATGGAAGGTGAACTAGACTTCCTCAGGGTAAGAGTCCTCGCTCAGGGAAGGTGAACTAGACTACCTCAGGGTGAGAGTCCTCACTCAGTGAAGGTGAACTAGACTTCCTCAGGGTAAGAGTCCTCACTCAGTGAAGGTGAACTAGACTTCCTCATGGTAAGAGTCCTCACTCAGGGAAAGTGAACTAGACTTCCTCAGGGTAAGAGTCCTCACTCAGGGAAGGTGAACTAGACTTCCTCAGGGTAAGAGTCCTCACTCGGGGAAGGTGAACTAGACTTCCTCAGGGTAAGAGTCCTCACTCAGGGAAGGTGATCTAAACTTCCTCAGGGTAAGAGTCCTCACTCAGGGAAGGTGATCTAGACTTCCTCAGGGTAAAAGTCCTCACTCAGGGAAGGTGAACAAGACTTCCTCAGAGTAAGAGTCCTCATGGAATGTGAAGTGACCTAGACTCCCCACCCTTTTTTTTTCTTTTTACAATCGTATTATTACGATTTCCTGGTTCATGATGGGTGTTTTGAAGGCTCTCGAGTACTGTCACCAAGGATCCTTCACCGACAAAGCTTTACTGCCAACAGCTTTTTCTTCACTTCTACCAGCATTTACAAAACTACCTTCAGAGTTCCAACACTTTATCAGTGTTTACAAGCAGATATTACCTTACCAAAACTTTTTTCAGTATTCCTTTACTGTCATCATCATTCCAACACTGTTGCCAGTGTATCACCACTGTCGCTAACATGTCTACACTGCTGCCGACGTTTCGCTGCCCCCTGAGTTCCAGCTTTCTTACCCTGACCAACGTTCCAAAGTTGTCACCAGCATTCCAACATTGCCACCAACGTTTAAACATTGCTGCCAAAGTTCCAACATTCCCATCAGCGTTCCAACACTGCCACCAGCGTTCCAACACTGCCACCAGCGTTCCAACACTGCCACAAGCCTTCCAACACTGCCACCAGCGTTCCAACACTGCCACCAGGGTTCCAACACTACCACCAGCGTTCCAACACTGCTACCAACATTCCTACTCTGCCACCAATGTTCTTGTACTGCCACCAGCTTCCCAGCACTAAAATCAACATGCTTTTCCGTGGCTAAACTTTGTAAGATTTCATTGATACTATAGACACGCATGTTCATAAGAGTTATATGCCTCCAAATCCGCCCGATACCAAAAACACATAGTTTAAAAATCAATTAAATAGCAAGCAATACAGAGAACATTGAGCATTTTTGTTCGTTATATTGTTCTTTGTGACGCCGTCAATTACTCTCAAGAAGCTATTTATCTTCATTTAACTGCCTGCTCCTTAAAATTACTGTCGAATTATCATCAATATTCCATTATTGGCGTTTTCAAGGTACACAACATGGTTGCAGGTCACGTTTTTGTTTATAGCAAATCTTAGAAAAAATCTAAAAAATTCTGAAAATAATCCTTTATTTAGAGTCTACTTTATTCTATATACTGCACTTCCAGAAATTTTACTGTCATCTCTGTGCCACCCAGATGATGACTTTGTTTTTTAAAATGACATTCAGAACTCCACTGCCAATCACTTCACTGTCAGTTGGCTCTACCACCAGTGTTTCACTTGAAACACTTCATCCCCCTACATCGAAACATCTTAAGAAAACAGATACCTTAGTTATGTTTTCTAATGGAATTCAATCACAGTAATAATTAGATGTATTTCGGTTATTGCGCGACCGAGATAGGTATTGGAGTATTGCATAACCTCAGAACTCTTTCTCACTGGATAAAATAGGAATAGTGCAGACTGTAGCATAAGCATCTGTTACTAGTAAATAGTGGTGAAGAACTGAAGTGGATCAGAAGCTAATTATAAACAAATTTCCCATTTTTTTTCCTAAAGTGTTAAATAGGAACAGTCCAAAACTAACTGACACTAAGAAACGGCAACTTTGAAGCGGAACTGAAGAGGCATTCTCTTGATATTTCACAGACAACAATCCTGAAATACACACCAGTACATTAAGTTTCAAGCAGCTCAAAAGTTGCATTATGAAGTTATCAGTGTCGAAGGGTCAAGGCTATCATGTTAGGCCCTGAGAAATTATATTGGGAAAACCAGTATTACAATTTCCTAAAATTCTTCCGTAAAAAAAAGGCAAATTAGAATTAAAAATGCCACTTTAAAATTTTTACATGTGGGAGTAAGAGCCAAGCTTTATTTTAATGAAGATCACCAACCTAGAAAGTTTGAAGCCTATATGAAAAGGCATTCACCAGAACTTGATCAGACTACAATGATTCCAAGTTTTTATAACAGTGCAAGAAAAATTTCAAATTTGTGTCTAAAAAAAAAGTCTTAAGTTTGTAGAATTTTATCCTTGTAGAGAGACTCAGAGGAGGCTCTCTTTACCGACTGAACTTAAGGTAATATCGCTATTTAATAAAACTGACAAATTGGAAATTATGGAGCCCAATAATACAAACCTTGTCTTCTGGGGAAAAAAACTAAGACGGAAAACTTCAAGCCGATTAGAAGATGCATTCTCCATTTATGGCACAGATACCAACAATTCTACTTTTTTTTAATTCAATATACTGGCAAATATGTCCATACATACAATGAGTAGATTTCTGTTTATAAGCTGCATTAGCCATTAAATATTGAAGCAATTCAGAACAGCTGGACTCGAATACTAATGTGATTTAACAAAATTAAAATTTTCACACATCTTTACACACACACACCCCTCAAGGAAGGTTCCTTGATGTTGATGAAAGGCTCTTGATTTAGGGAATTGGATTTGTGCTCCAGTTTCCCAAATTAAGCCTGAATGCCTTCCACATCCCCCCCCAGGCGCTGTATAATCCTCTGGGTTTAGCGCTTCCCCCTTGATTATATTAAATAATTTACACACAGAATTAACACATGTGTACCTACAAAAGTCAGTTGTACTATCCACCATCACTGAAGCAAGAGACACTGTTTTTTTTCTAACATTTGAAGGCATGCAGCTGAGACTTTACAAAATTATCAGACCCATTCCAGGAATCTTGAAGTCGGGTCTTTAACTTTGGTCATAGCAGCATAAATTTTTCCCTAGTTACTATACACCAGCTTGAAATTTGATGCCAATTGCATTGCGAACAAAATGAAAACAAAACTCTAGAAAGGTAAAAAAAGATAAAGAAATCAGGCAACTGCTTCGTCCCTTTACAGAGATACATAAAATAATAATAAGGATGATACAACCTTTATTTCAGTCTCATAAAATAGCTGTACAAATTCACCTGAGCTGAAGCTGTAATTGCTTTAATATATTACTGAACGTTTCATTCTGTGAAACTATTGTATTTTCTTTGGTTAAGCATTGGATGTATAAGTAATTAAATCTTTTGTTAAAGGACCGGCGTGAAGTTCATTGGTGAGGCTGGAGGTGTGGAGGGAGGAGTGATGGAGGAGACCAGTAAGATCCTGGTGGAGGGAGGAGTGATGGAGGAGACCAGTAAGATCCAGGTGGAGGGAGGAGTGATGGAGGAGACCAGTAAGATCCAGGTGGAGGGAGGAGTGATGGAGGAGACCAGTAAGATCCTGGTGGAGGGAGGAGTGATGGAGGAGACCAGTAAGATCCTGGTGGAGGGAGGAGTGATGGAGGAGACCAGTAAGATCCAGGTGGAGGGAGGAGTGATGGAGGAGACCAGTAAGATCCTGGTGGAGGGAGGAGTGATGGAGGAGACCAGTAAGATCCTGGTGGAGGGAGGAGTGATGGAGGAGACCAGTAAGATCCTGGTGGAGGGAGGAGTGATGGAGGAGACCAGTAAGATCCTGGTGGAGGGAGGAGGGATGGAGGAGACCAGTAAGATCCTGGTGGAGGGAGGAGTGATGGAGGAGACCAGTAAGATCCTGGTGGAGGGAGGAGGGATGGAGCAGACCAGTAAGATCCTGGTGGAGGGAGGAGTGATGGAGGAGACCAGTAAGATCCTGGTGGAGGGAGGATTGATGGAGCAGACCAGTAAGATCCTGGTGGAGGGAGGAGTGATGGAGGAGACCAGTAAGATCCTGGTGCAGGGAGGAGTGATGGAGGAGACCAGTAAGATCCTGGTGGAGGGAGGAGTGATGGAGGAGACCAGTAAGATCCTGGTGGAGGGAGGAGTGATGGAGGAGACCAGTAAGATCCTGGTGGAGGGAGGAGTGATGGAGGAGACCAGTAAGATCCTGGTGGAGGGAGGAGTGATGGAGGAGACCAGTAAGATCCTGGTGGAGGGAGGAGTGATGGAGGAGACCAGTAAGATCCAGGTGGAGGGAGGAGTGATGGAGGAGACCAGTAAGATCCTGGTGGAGGGAGGAGGGATGGAGCAGACCAGTAAGATCCTGGTGGAGGGAGGAGTGATGGAGCAGACCAGTAAGATCCTGGTGGAGGGAGGAGTGATGGAGGAGACCAGTAAGATCCTGGTGGAGGGAGGAGTGATGGAGGAGACCAGTAAGGTCCAGGTGGAGGGAGGAGTGATGGAGGAGACCAGTAAGGTCCACGTGGAGGGCGGAGTGATGGAGGAGACCAGTAAGGTCCACGTGGAGGGAAGAGTGATGGAGGAAACCGGTAAGGTCCACGTGGAGGGCGGAGTGATGGAGGAGACCAGTAAGGTCCACGTGGAGGGAGGAGTGATGGAGGAGACCAGTAAGGTCCACGTGGAGGGCGGAGAGATGGAGGAAACCAGTAAGGTCCACGTGGAGGGAGGAGTGATGGAGAAGACCAGTAAGGTCCACGTGGAGGGCGGAGTGATGGAGGAAACCAGTAAGGTCCAGGTGGAGGGCGGAGTGATGGAGGAAACCAATAAGGTCCACGTGGAGGGAGGAGTGATGGAGGAGACCAGTAAGGTCCACGTGGAGGGCGGAGTGATGGAGGAAACCAGTAAGGTCCACGTGGAGGGCGGAGTTATGGAGGAGACCAGTAAGGTCCACGTGGAGGGCGGAGTGATGGAGGAGGCCAGTAAGGTCCACGTGGAGGGCGGAGTGATGGAGGAGACCAGTAAGGTCCACGTGGAGGGAGGAGTGATGGAGGAGACCAGTAAGGTCCACGTGGAGCAGGAGTGATGGAGGAGACCAGTAAGGTCCACGTGGAGGGAAAAGTGATGGAGGAAACCGGTAAGGTCCACGTGGAGGGCGAAGTGATGGAGGAGACCAGTAAGGTCCACGTGGAGGGCGGAGTGATGGAGGAGACCAGTAAGGTCCACGTGGAGGGAGGAGTGATGGAGGAGACCAGTAAGGTCCACGTGGAGGGCGGAGTGATGGAGGAAACCAGTAAGGTCCACGTGGAGGGAGGAGTGATGGAGGAGACCAGTAAGGTCCACGTGGAGGGCGGAGTGATGGAGGAAACCAGTAAGGTCCACGTGGAGGGCGGAGTGATGGAGGAGATCAGTAAGGTCCACGTGGAGGGCGGAGTGATGGAGGAGACCAGTAATGTCCACGTGGAGGGCGGAGTGATGGAGGAGACCAGTAAGGTCCACGTGGAGGACGGAGTGATGGAGGAGACCAGTAAGGTGCACGTGGAGGGAGGAGTGATGGAGGAGACCAGTAAGGTCCACGTGGAGGGCGGAGTGATGGAGGAGACCAGTAAGGTCCACGTGGAGGGAGGAGTGATGGAGGAGACCAGTAAGGTCCACGTGGAGCAGGAGTGATGGAGGAGACCAGTAAGGTCCACGTGGAGGGAAAAGTGATGGAGGAAACCGGTAAGGTCCACGTGGAGGGCGAAGTGATGGAGGAGACCAGTAAGGTCCACGTGGAGGGCGGAGTGATGGAGGAGACCAGTAAGGTCCACGTGGAGGGCGGAGTGATGGAGGAAACCAGTAAGGTCCACGTGGAGGGAGGAGTGATGGAGGAGACCAGTAAGGTCCACGTGGAGGGCGGAGTGATGGAGGAAACCAGTAAGGTCCACGTGGAGGGCGGAGTGATGGAGGAGATCAGTAAGGTCCACGTGGAGGGCGGAGTGATGGAGGAGACCAGTAATGTCCACGTGGAGGGCGGAGTGATGGAGGAGACCAGTAAGGTCCACGTGGAGGACGGAGTGATGGAGGAGACCAGTAAGGTGCACGTGGAGGGAGGAGTGATGGAGGAGACCAGTAAGGTCCACGTGGAGGGCGGAGTGATGGAGGAGACCAGTAAGGTTCACGTGGAGGGCGGAGTGATGGAGGAGACCAGTAAGGTCCACGTGGAGGGCGGAGTGATGGAGGAGACCAGTAAGGTCCACGTGGAGGGCTGAGTGATGGAGGAGACCAGTAAGGTCCACGTGGAGGGAGGAGTGATGGAGGAGACCAGTAAGGTCCACGTGGAGGGAGGAGTGATGGAGGAGACCAGTAAGGTCCACGTGGAGGGAGGAGTGATGGAGGAGACCAGTAAGGTCCACGTGGAGGGCGGAGTGATGGAGGAGACCAGTAAGGTGCACGTTGACGGCGGAGTGATGGAGGAGACCAGTAAGGTGCACGTGGAGGGCGGAGTGATGGAGAAGACCAGTAAGGTCCACGTGGAGGGAGGAGTGATGGAGGAGACCAGTAAGGTCCACGTGGAGGGAGTGATGGAGGAGACCAGTAAGTTCCACGTGGAGGGAGGAGTGATGGAGGAAACCAGTAAGGTCCACGTGGAGGGAGGAGTGATGGAGGAGAGCTGCAGTAAGGTCCACGTGGAGGGAGGAGTGATGGAGGAGACCAGTAAGGTCCACGTGGAGGGCGGAGTGATGGAGGAAACCAGTAAGGTCCACGTGGAGGGAGGAGTGATGGAGGAGACCAGTAAGGACCACGTGGAGGGCGGAGTGATGGAGGAAACCAGTAAGGTCCAGGTGGAGGGCGGAGTGATGGAGGAAACCAGTAAGGTCCACGTGGAGGGCGGAGTGATGGAGGAGGCCAGTAAGGTCCACGTGGAGGGCGGAGTGATGGAGGAGACCAGTAAGGTCCACGTGGAGGGCGGAGTGATGGAGGAGACCAGTAAGGTCCACGTGGAGGGAGGAGTGATGGAGGAGACCAGTAAGGTCCACGTGGAGCAGGAGTGATGGAGGAAACCAGTAAGGTCCACGTGGAGGGAAGAGTGATGGAGGAAACCGGTAAGGTCCACGTGGAGGGCGGAGTGATGGAGGAGACCAGTAAGGTCCACGTGGAGGGCGGAGTGATGGAGGAGACCAGTAAGGTCCACGTGGATGGAGGAGTGATGGAGGAGACCAGTAAGGTCCACGTGGAGGGCGGAGTGATGGAGGAAACCAGTAAGGTCCACGTGGAGGGAGGAGTGATGGAGGAGACCAGTAAGGTCCACGTGGAGGGCGGAGTGATGGAGGAAACCAGTAAGGTCCACGTGGAGGGCGGAGTGATGGAGGAGATCAGTAAGGTCCACGTGGAGGGCGGTGTGATGGAGGAGACCAGTAAGGTGCACGTTGAGGGCGGAGTGATGGAGGAGACCAGTAAGGTGCACGTGGAGGGCGGAGTGATGGAGAAGACCAGTAAGGTCCACGTGGAGGGAGGAGTGATGGAGGAGACCAGAAAGGTCCACGTGGAGGGAGGAGTGATGGAGGAGACCAGTAAGGTCCACGTGGAGGGAGGAGTGATGGAGGAGAGCTGCAGTAAGGTCCACGTGGAGGGAGGAGTGATGGAGGAGAGCTGCAGTAAGGTCCACGTGGAGGGAGGAGTGATGGAGGAGAGCTGCAGTAAGGTCCACGTGGAGGGAGGAGTGATGGAGGAGAGCTGCAGTAAGGTCCACGTGGAGGGAGGAGTGATGGAGGAGAGCTGCAGTAAGGTCCACGTGGAGGGAGGAGTGATGGAGGAGAGCTGCAGTAAGGTCCACGTGGAGGGAGGAGTGATGGAGGAGAGCTGCAGTAAGGTCCACGTGGAGGGAGGAGTGATGGAGGAGAGCTGCAATAAGGTCCACGTGGAGGGAGGAGTGATGGAGGAGAGCTGCAGTAAGGTCCAGGTGGAGGAAGGAGTGATGGAGGAGAGCTGCAGTAAGGTCCACGTGGAGGGAGGAGTGATGGAGGAGAGCTGCAGTAAGGTCCACTTGGAGGGAGGAGTGATGGAGGAGAGCTGCAGTAAGGTCCACGTGGAGGGAGGAGTGATGGAGGAGAGCTGCAGTAAGGTCCACGTGGAGGGAGGAGTGATGGAGGAGAGCTGCAGTAAGGTCCACGTGGAGGGAGGAGTGATGGAGGAGAGCTGCAGTAAGGTCCACGTGGAGGGAGGAGTGATGGAGGAGAGCTGCAGTAAGGTCCACGTGGATCGAGGAGTGATGGAGGAGAGCTGCAGTAAGGTCCACGTGGAGGGGGGAGTGATGGAGGAGAGCTGCAATAAGGTCCACGTGGAGGGAGGAGTGATGGAGGAGAGCTGCAGTAAGGTCCACGTGGAGGGAGGAGTGATGGAGGAGAGCTGCAGTAAGGTCCACGTGGAGGGAGGAGTGATGGAGGAGAGCTGCAGTAAGGTCCACGTGGAGGGAGGAGTGATGGAGGAGAGCTGCAGTAAGGTCCACGTGGCGGGAGGAGTGATGGAGGAGAGCTGCAGTAAGGTCCACGTGGAGGGAGGAGTGATGGAGGAGAGCTGCAGTAAGGTCCACGTGGAGGGAGGAGTGATGGAGGAGAGCTGCAGTAAGGTCCACGTGGCGGGAGGAGTGATGGAGGAGAGCTGCAGTAAGGTCCACGTGGAGGGAGGAGTGATGAAGGAGAGCTGCAGTAAGGTCCACGTGGAGGGAGGAGTGATGGAGGAGAGCTGCAGTAAGGTCCACGTGGAGGGGGGAGTGATGGAGGAGAGCTGCAATAAGGTCCACGTGGAGGGAGGAGTGATGGAGGAGAGCTGCAGTAAGGTCCACGTGGAGGGAGGAGTGATGGAGGAGAGCTGCAGTAAGGACACCAACATAAAGTTCTCCACTAAGAGTGTAGCAGCGTAGTATAAGACGCAGCTAATTGAAGAAACTCTTCTCTATGTAGAACTTTAACAAGTTCATTACCTGAATGTCAAGACAAAGCAAAGTGGCCCGGTGGCCTGGTGGCTAAAGCTCCCGCTTCACACACGGAGGGCCCGGGTTCGATTCCCGGCGGGTGGAAACATTCGACACGTTTCCTTACACCTGTTGTCCTGTTCACCTAGCAGCAAATAGGTACCTGGGTGTTAGTCGACTGGTGTGGGTCGCATCCTGGGGGACAAGATTAAGGACCCCAATGGAAATAAGTTAGACAGTCCTCGATGACGCACTGACTTTCTTGGGTTATCCTGGGTGGCTAACCCTCCGGGGTTAAAAATCCGAACGAAATCTTATCTTATCTTACACTGAGTACAGAACAACAGTTTATCAACCTATCTCACTCTCCATGTAGATTCAGCTCATACGATTTGTGGCAAATTTCTCGATTTACTTTGAAGTTAGATTAGGTTAAGATTAGATTATCTGTATGATCCTTGTGGCTTTACCGCTTAGATCTGATTGTAATAATAATTATATTAGATTGTTCTGTGTCAATAAAAATTAACCAGTTATATATAATATACCCTAACGCCAATAAAGAAAATATAACGAAGGTGATAAAAAATGTTCTGACACTAGCAAACAACGGGACCCTCGGAACGACTTTTAAGGTTTGTCTAACCATTACTTGAAGAATGAGACATTTGAACAACATTTGAGAATCTTTACTGAGGAAACGTTTCGCCAGCCACTACGACGCATCGACTCCAAGCTGAGGGACTGATTACCTCAAACTACTACTCTCCTTACACCTTTCTACTTTGTATTGGACTGATGAAGCCACTGTGTGGCGAAACGTTTCCTCAGTAAAGATTCCCATATGTTGCCTAAGTTTCTCAATCTTTAACCCGTACTGAAGAAGTCACTGGCTGGCGAAACGTACTGAAGAAGCCACTGGCTGTCGAAACGTTTGCTTAATAAAGATTTCCGAATATTGCAAAAGTGTCTCATTCTTAAACTTGTCTGTTTTCTAAACCATTTATAACAGCAACTTGATGGACTGCCTTAACAAGAGTAAAATGTTTATGATGTACTGTGTGTCGTCTCCCGCTCAGGATGCTGTCTTCACGACAGCATCCTGAGCGGGTGACCTGTACTTAGATGAGAGGTGACCTGTACTTAGCTCAGAGGTGACCTGTACTTAGCTCAGTGAGGACGTGTCGAGTGTGCTCTCTACGGACTGAACCAAGATGCCCTCCATCGAGCAACTTAACCAACAGCTTAAGGAAGAACTGAGGATGGCGAAGATGGAGATTCGGCGACTGACCGAGGAAAACAAGAAGATTCGTAGTAGTCCTCCTGTTTTGAGTCCTCAGGTCAAGAAGGGAAACTGGTCAGTGGCTGGACAGCATGGAACGAAGTTGACGATCAAGAAGACTAATGGAAAGGTTGAAACAATGAAGAAGAAAGAGACTGCTGTGGAAAGTGTTGTGGAAACATCTAATGCATTCTCCGTGCTACCTGACGAATGCGAGTCGACTACTGGGAACGTCACGACGAACGACACCAAGGAAGATAATATTGTTGTTGGGGATAGCCAAGTTAGGTACATGGATAGGGCGTTCTGCTTGAAGGACAGGAGTAGGAGACAGAGGGTTTGCTTTCCTGGGGCTGGGATGGAGGATATTGTTAGCCGTCTGGATGACATCATGAGAGGTAATGGGAGGAATCCTATTATCTGTCTCAGTGCTGGAGGCAATGATGTTGGCAGACGTAGGAGTGAGGACCTGATTAGCAGGTATAGGTCAGCAATAGAAATAATTAGGAGGAAGGGTGGGAACCCTGTCATATGTGGTATTTTGCCAAGGAGAGGAGTTGGAAATGAATGGCTGTCCAGGGCAATTGGTGTCAATTGCTGGCTGGACAAATACTGTAAGGAAAATACGGTAACATTCATTGACAACTGGGACCTCTTCTATGGCAGAAATGACATGTATGCCAGGGATGGGGTTCATTTATATAGGTCTGGGGTGGGGGCACTGGCAACTGCAGTGGAGGGAGCTGTTAGGACTTTAAACTAGGAATAGTTAGTGGTATGGGTTTTGGCAGGAAAACAGTGAAGTCCCAGTGTAGTAGTAATATGAGTTCTAGGGGAACTAGTAATAAGCAGAACGAGGTAGATATTGAAAAGCCAGTGACACTAGGCGATAAGGACAGTAATAGGTTTAGTAGAAAAACAGAAATGAGCAGGAAGGGTAAAGAGAAAGGAGAGTCTTTCAATGTATATTATGCTAATAGCCGTAGTGTTAGGAATAAGATGGACGAGTTGAGATTAGTTGCTAGTGCAGGTAACATTGATGTATTTGCGATAACTGAGATGTGGTTTAATTAAAAAAGTCGGGACATGCCTGCGGAATGTCACATTCAGGGTTTTAAATTGTTCCAAGTAGACAGAAGTATCAGGAAGGGGGGTGGGGTGGCATTGAATGTCCGAGATCGCTTGAACTGTTGCATAAAAATGGGTATTAAATCTGAAGTAACACATACAGAGTCTGGATAGAATTTTCAGAGGTGCATGAAAAATTGATTTTAGGTGTGATATACCGTCCCCCAAACTTAGATAGGGACCAAGGGAGACTACTATGGGAAGAAATTGTTAAGGCCACAAGGCACGATAATGTAGTAATTCTAGGAGACTTTAACTTTAGTCATATTGATTGGAATTTCTTGACTGGGAATTTAGAATCATACAACTTCTTAGAAGTAGTTCAGGAATGTTTTTTGAAGCAGTTTGTGACAGAACCTACAAGGGGAAATAACCTGCTTGACTTAGTTCTGGCAAACAATGAATCCCTTGTTAATAATTTAGAAATTTCAGAGGAACTGGGTGCTAGCGACCACAAATCAATTACATTTAGCATTGAATGGAAGTATGGTAGTAGGGATAACTCAGTAACAGTCCCAGATTTTCGCTTAGCAGATTACGATAGGCTTAAAGAACACTTATCATCTGTTGACTGGGGTAACGAAGAGAGCTATCAATATGACAGTTTTCTGAACACTATACATGCTGCTCAAAGAACGTTTATCCCGTATAAAGAAATTAGATCAAATTAGATCCCAAAATGGATGAATTATAGGCTGAAATATCTACTAGGGCATAAGAAGGGAATTTATAGGCGTATCAAAAGTGAGGGTCATCCAGTGAATCAATATATTAACATTAAGAGGGTCATTAAAAAGGGGATAAGAAAAGCTAAAAGGGACTATGAAATTAAAGTTGCTAGGGATTCGAAAACTAACCCAAAAAGTTTTTTCCAGGTCTATAGAACAAATGTTAGAGATAAGATAGGTCCCCTTAAAAATAACTATGGGCATCTTACTGACAAAGAGAATGAAATGTGCTCGATTTTAAATAATTGTTTTCTCTCGGTTTTTAAACAGGAAGACATTAACAATATTCCAGTAATTAATTTTTATAGTTGGCCTGAAGAAGAAAAATTACGTAGCATCACAGTCACTAGTGAAATGGTTGTGAAGCAGATACAGACTGAAGCAAAATAAGTTGCCGGGTCCTGATGAGGTTTTTTCAAGAGTTCTTAAGGAATGCAAAATGGAACTCTGTGAACCATTAACTAATATTTTTAATTTATCTCTTCAAACAAGTGTAGTGTTTGTTAGGTGGAAGATGGCTAATGTAATTCCTATTACATTAGCCATCGTTACCGTCAAATTACCTCCCAATAAGCCTGTCCTCAATTGTAGGCAAATTACTAGAGTCAATTATAGCTGAGATTATAAGAAGCCATCTGGATAAGCATAGCTTGATTAATGATACTCAGCATGGATTCACGAGAGGCCGTTCTTGTCTAACTAATTTATTAACTTTCTTCAGTAAAGCTTTTGAGGCTGTTGACCACAATAAAGAATTTTATATTATTTACTTAGATTTTAGTAAGGCTTTTGATAGAGTTCCGCACCAAAGACTGTTAAAGAAAGTGGCAGCTCATGGCATTGGGGAAAGGGTGGGGATCTGTAACAAGTGGCATTCCACAGGGATCAGTGTTGGGCCCATTGTTGTTTATAATATATATCAATGATCTTGATGAGTGAATTACTAGTGAAATGAGCAAATTCGCCGATGACACAAAGATGGTAGGATAATTGATTCAAACGTAGATATCAGGGAACTTCAGGAGGATTTAGACAAACTCAGTACCTGGTCAGCAAAGTGGCAGATGCAGTTCAATGTAGATAAATGCAAGGTTCTGAAGCTCGGGAGTGTCCATAACCCTAGAACTTATAAGTTAAATAATGTAGAACTTAGCCATACAGATTGTGAAAAGGACTTGGGGGTTATAGTGAGCAGTAACCTTAAACCAAGACAGCAGTGCCTAAGCGTACGTAATAGGGCAAATAGATTATTGGGATTTATATCAAGAAGTGTAAGCAACAGAAGTCCAGAGGCTATACTGCAGCTTTATACATCATTAGTAAGGCCTCACCTAGATTATGCAGCTCAGTTCTGGTCTCCATATTACAGAATGGACATAAATTCGTTATAAAACATTCAGTGTAGAATGACTAAATTAATACATAGCATTAGAAATCCTCCTTATGAAGAAAGATTGAAGACTCTTAAATTACATTCACTTGTTAGACGAAGAATGAGGGGAGACCTGATCGAAGTGTATAAGTGGAAGATAGGTATTAATAAAGGGGATATTAATAAGGTGTTGAGGATACCTCTCCAAGAGAGAACCCACAGTAATGTATTTAAATTAGACAAGTTTAGATTTAGAAAGGACATAGGAAAGTATTGGTTTGGAAATAGGGTAGTTGATGAGTGGAACAGTCTACCTAGTTGGGTTATTGAGGCTGGGACTTTAGGTAGCTTCAAATTTAGGTTGGAAAAATATATGAGTGGGACGGGTTGGATTTGAGTGGGACTTGCAAATGAGTGGATAGAGTTATCACACCTTATTTCTTGGGGAGCATTGAAAATTGGGTTGGGCAAATGTTTTGTTAGTGGGATGGATTGTAAAAGACCTGGAAACATAAACACATATGCAGTTTAATGTGATCCTTTATTGACAACGTTTCGCCCACACAGTGGACTTTCAAGTCACACGCAGATCTGTGTGTGACTTGAAAAAGCCCACTGTGTGGGCGAAACGTTGTCAATAAAGGATCACATTAAACTGCATATGTGTTTGTTTCCATTGTGTCGGTATTTTATACCATATATTTTCATTGTAGAAGACCTGCCGAGTATGGGCCAACAGACCTGCTGCAGTGATCCTCCTTTCTTATGTTCTTATGTTCTCATGTACTGTGTGTCGTCTCCCGCTCAGGTGGCTGCCTTCACGACTTGTGTGTGTCGTTTCCCGCTCAGGATATTGCCTTCGCGACTTGTACTGTGTGTCGTCTCCCGCTCAGGATACTGCCTTCACGACTTGTACTGTGTGTCGTCTCCCGCTCAGGATACTGCCTTCACGACTTGTGTGTGTCGTTTCCCGCTCAGGATACTGCCTTCACGACTTGTGTGTGCCGTTTCCCGCTCAGGATACTGCCTTCACGACTTGTGTGTGTCGTTTCCCGCTCAGGATACTGCCTTCACGACTTGTGTGTGTCGTCTCCCGCTCAGGATACTGCCTTCACGACTTGTGTGTGTCGTTTCCCGCTCAGGATACTGCCTTCACGACTTGTGTGTGTCGTCTCCCGCTCAGGATACTGCCTTCACGACTTGTGTGTGTCGTTTCCCTCTCAGGATATTGCCTTCGCGACTTGTTATGTGTGTCGTCTCCCGCTCAGGATACTGCCTTCACCACTTGTACTGTGTGTCGTCTCCCGCTCAGGATACTGCCTTCACCACTTGTACTGTGTGTCGTTTCCCGCTCAGGATACTGCCTTCACGACTTGTACTGTGTGTCGTCTCCTGCTCAGGATACTGCCTTCACCACTTGTACTGTGTGTCGTCTCCCGCTGAGGATGCTGCCTTCACCACTTGTACTGGAGGATACCAGTACCAGTTCCTGCTACTGGAGGATACCAGTAGCAGGAACACTACCATGATCACTGGTGTAGTGTGTGGTTGTGAGAGGTAATGGAAACCAGTAGCAGGAACACTACCATGATCACTGGTGTAGTGTGTGATTGTGAGAGGTGATGGAGACCAGTAGCAGGAATATTACCATGATCACTGGTGTAGTATGTGATTGTGAGGTGATGGAGACCAGTAGCAGGAACATTACCATGATCACTGGCATAGTTGTGGTCGTGAGAGGTGATGGAGACCAGTAGCAGGAACACTACCATGATCACTGGTGTAGTGTGTGGTTGTGAGAGGTGATGGAGACCAATAGCAGGAACACTACCATGATCGCTGGTGTAGTGTGTGGTTGTGAGAGGTGATGGAGACCAGGAGCAGGAACACTACCATGATCGCTGGTGTAGTGTGTGGTTGTGAGAGGTGATGGAGACCAGTAGCAGGAACACTACCATGATCACTGGTGTAGTGTGTGGTTGTGAGAGGTGATGGAGACCAGTAGAAGGAACACTACCATGATCACTGAAGTGTGTGGTTGTGAGAGGTGATGGAGACCAGGAGCAGGAACACTACCATGATCGCTGGTGTAGTGTGTGGTTGTGAGAGGTGATGGAGACCAGTAGCAGGAACACTACCATGATCGCTGGTGTAGTGTGTGGTTGTGAGAGGTGATGGAGACCAGGAGCAGGAACACTACCATGATCGCTGGTGAAGTGTGTGGTTGTGAGAGGTGATGGAGACCAGGGGCAGGAACACTACCATGATCGCTGGTGTAGTGTGCGGTTGTGAGAGGTGATGGAAGAGACCAGCAACAAACAAGGTGCTACCGCTTTAACCCTCATATTAGTATGCCATCAACGTCAGCTCAACTTTAACCCGAGAAGTTGGAGAGGGAGGATGCAGGACGGGGGAGGGGCAGAGAGAGGATTGGAAGAAGGGGAGGAGACGGAGGGAGGAGCGGAAAGAAGGGTAAGAGGGGAAGGAGGCAGTATGAAGAGTGGGAAGGAAAGTAGGAGAGATTAGGCAACGGAAGAGGGAAGGGAAGTACGGTGAGAGAGAGAGAATGTACGAGAATCAGTGAAGAAAACAAGAGGTGAATGAGGGGGTAGTGAGAGTTGGAGAGAATCACGAGAGAAATGAAACACTTTTAAAGAAACGGCAAAAACAATAACAAGGAGAGAGGCTACACGAGGCTGGATGGACGAGGTAGCATCAGCAGGGTGGATAAGGCATCATCATCAGCAGGATGGATGAGGCAGCATCATCAGCAGGGTGGACGAGGCAGCATCATCAGCAGGGTGGATGAGGCAGCATCATCAGCAGGGTGGATAAGGCATCATCATCAGCAGGATGGATGAGGCAGCATCATCAGCAGGATGGATGAGGCAGCATCATCAGCAGGGTGGACGAGGCAGCATCATCAGCAGGGTGGATGAGGCAGCATCATCAGCAGGGTGAACGAGACAGCATTAGCAGCAGGGTGGACGAGGCAGCATTAGCAGCAGGGTGGACGAGGCAGCATCAACAGGGTGGACGAGGCAGCATCAACAGGGTGGACGAGGCAGTATTAGCAGCAGGGTGGACGAAGCAGCATCAACAGGGTGGACGAGGCAGCATCAACAGGGTGAACGAGGCAGCATCAACAGGGTGGACGAGGCAGCATCAACAGGGTGGACGAGGCAGCATCAACAGGGTGAACGAGGCAGCATCAGCAGGGTGGACAAGGCAGCATCAACAGGGTGAACGAGGCAGCATCAACAGGGTGGACGAGGCAGCATCAACAGGGTGAACGAGGCAGCATCAACAGGGTGGACGAGGCAGCATCAACAGGGTGGACGAGGCAGCATCAACAGGGTGAACGAGGCAGCATCAGCAGGGTGAACGAGGCAGCATCAGCAGGGTGAACGAGGCAGCATCAACAGGGTGGACGAGGCAGCATCAACAGGGTGAACGAGGCAGCATCAACAGGGTGAACGAAACAGCATCAACAGGGTGAACGAGGCAGCATCAACCGGGTGAACGAGGCAGCATCAACAGGGTGAACGAGGCAGCATCAGCAGGGTGAACGAGGCAGCATCAGCAGGGTGAACGAGGCAGCAGGTTGTTAATTCAGCTACTGGCTTACAATGAGTGTCTGATGGTGGTTCATGCTTAGTGGAGAATTTAGATAATGAGAGGGAGAGGGAGGAGAAGGAGGAGGAGGAAGAGGAAGAGGAGGGGAGGAGTGGGAGCGAGGGGGATGATGGGGAGGGAGGAATAGAGGTATGTCAACAGTAAGGGATATATATATATATATATATATATATATATATATATATATATATATATATATATAATGAAGTGAAAAGGAGAGAGAAAAAACTTTGAGAAGTAAGATATGAGGATAAGGAAGCAAGTAAAGAAAGGAGCAATAGGATTTCGAGGGGGAGGAAAATGAAAGGTGAAGAGAAAGGAAAGGTGAAGAGGAAGAGGAAGAGGAGTTGAAGTGTATGACTGTGTGTGTATAAATCCTACTTACCAGTGGCTACCCCGTCATGTGTCACGTTGAAGCATAGTAAAACATCAGTTGTAATATATGAATGCGAATGGGTATTGTGCTCGAGATGTGGAAGATGACTTATGTTACTCCTATTTACAAATTGGGAGAGAGGTCAATAACTTCACATTACCAACTAGAGGAAATAATCTGCTTGACTTGGTTTTTAAATCACGTCATTGTCCCTTGACTTCTGCTTGGCCGATTTCATAGGAGTGAGAAATTTCCTGTGTGGATTGAACTTGTGTGACCTGACTATGGGTTAGGTATGTGGTGACTGTTGCCGATATGACATTTTTCAAAGCATAGGTCTAGCTGCCCAGATTTCTTTTGTTCAAAATATGGAAATTAGATAAAGCTAAAATGACCCTAAACTGATAAACAATGGATTAAAGTTTGTCTTAAGGTCAAAAGAGAGAAATTTACATGTAAATCAAAGGGAGAGAAGGGAAGTTAAGTAATCAGTATATTCAGTTAAAAAGTAAATAAAAAATGAACAAGAAAAGCAACAAGAGATTATGAGGTTAAAGTTGGGGATTCGAGAATTAACCCAAAAAGTTTCTTTCAGGTATAAAGGAGAAATATTAGGGACAAGATAGACCCACTCAAAGGCTACTCTGGTCAGCTCACTGACAGTGATAAAGAAACATTTATAATCTTTAACACTTATTTCCTTTCAGTTTTTATGTAGAAATATACTAGTAAAATTCCAGAAATAATAAATTATGTAGATCAGGTCGAAAATAAGTTTTGAACGATCAAAGTCACTAGTGATATTGTTCTTAGACAAATAGATAAATTAAAAAAATATATATGAAGTCTCCGGGTCCTGATAAACTGTTTGCAAGAGTTATAAAGGAATGTCAAAAGGAACTTAGAAAAGACTTGGTTAGACTTTTCAACATATCGATACAAACTGGCATAGTGCCAGATAAGTGGAAAATGGCAAATGTGATACCTATCTAAAAAGCAGGACACAGGTCCTTAGCTTCGAATTATAGACTAATAAGCCTAACCACTATTGTGGGAAAATTTATGTAATCAATAACTGCCGAGGCTGTTCGAAGCCACTTTGAAAGACAAATTTATCAGTGAATCTCAGCACGGTTTTACAAAGGGGCATTCCTGCCTTACTAATTATTTAAGGACCTAGATCATGGTAATGATAGGATAGAGGCGTGGCTGATATATAGGCAACAGAGAGTTGCACAAATGACGAGAAATCGGAGTGGGGACGCATCACAAATGGTGTCCCACAGGGGTCAGTGTTAGGCCCTTTGCTGTTCACAATTTACAAAAATGACATAGATGAAGAAATACTGACATACGCAAGTTTGCCGATGACACCAAAATAGGCCGTTGAATGAATTCTAAGGACTCTAGAGCGCTACAGGAAGCTCTGAATAGATTCCTCTTCAAGGGGGGCTCCTTGGCGTGGTGAAGAGGCTCTTGGTCTGAGGAATTAGACCTATCGGTCTTCTTCCTCAGACCGAACCTAATTACCCCCCAATCTCCCCTCCCCTACCCCATCCTCCCCATCCTCCCCTTTTTCCTTTCCTCCTCCTCCTCCCCACTCCTCCCTTTTGCCCTTCCTCTTTTTGTCCTTTGGGATTTCTCCCACAGGCGCGCTAGTTCCTAGGTAGGAGAAAGGATACCAGGGTCCATCCCATTCCGTTGAGGTTCTTAGCGGTGGCGTAGTTTGCCGTGGAATCTGGATCGCCTGGGGATGTCCCGATCCCTCTCCGGTATCCCGGAGTAGCTTTGGGTGTCTTTCGGGCGACGAGTGTATCTCTGGAAGCCACCTTTCAGATTCCGGGGGTGGTGGCCGAAGGAGGTATGCTTTGTGGCGGATATCCGGCTGCCCTCTCTTTTGTCCACCGAGGTAGCTCGGCAGATGTGAGGTTGCTATCCCGGATTGTTAGTTTACTAGCATGATGGGTAGGGTATGGCACGGGTTCCATGCTGCATCTGCGCTACTTGCGGTGCTGAGGTCCTCTTGGGCACGGAGGGAGATTTCTGGCCCTTTCATTCCTCCTAGGACTTATCCCTCCCCGGTCCCCCCCTTTTTTTTTTCTTTTTTTTAATTTTTATTTTCTTTTCTTTCTTTTTTTTTCTTAAAAACAAAAAGAAAGAAGTAACCTAACCATGGCAGCCCTAGTCCATGAACCTGGTACCCCCGGGCCCCTTCTTGATACCGCACCCCGTTCTGACCCCGCCTCGTCTTTGGACCACTCTTCAGACATTCCTCATGCCTCTGTACCTGTTGCCGGTGCTGTTTCCTCACCCGCTTCAGGTACTGACTCCTTCGATTTATCGGACCTTCGCTCTCCTCTGACTATGCTTCCAGCCTCTCCCTCTACGGTGCAGCAATTTTCAAATCGCCGACCCGTTCCACGTCGGACCAACTCTGGTCCCACGCCTAAACGCCAACGACAATTACCTGCTGATGATACTTCTCCACCTTCTCGTTCTTCTCAGAAACGATCGACACGTCCTTCACTACCTTTCCACGCTCAGTTTCAGACTGAACAGTGGACTAAATTCTTCACTTTACGACCAACTTCCTCTACTGCCTATCTTTCTGACCATAGTATTGGCAAGGCACTCCTTCGCCATGTTGGTAAAGATATTTCTTTTCATGCTCTTAAGAGCGGTACGCGCATCATTACCGTACAGAATGCTACCCAGGCTCATGAGCTCTCTCGTCTTTCCCATATCGATACTGTTCCTGTCACTCTTGAAAAACATCATTCCCTCAATTCTTGTAGTGGTACCGTCATTCTGCCCCATACCATAGTTCAACAAAATTTCCAGACATGTGGCACTGACATTCTAGAACAGCTGGAACTCCAAGATCTCCCAATCCTCAAGGTAGACACTTACGTTCTTCCTGCCCGTGGGCGGAGACGATACCCTAGCAATGTGGCTCGTTTAACTTTTGACAGCCGAGAACTCCCATCCTCAGTTTATATAGCAGGACATCGGTTACAAGTTCGAAAGGTGATCCCTACACCACAACAGTGTAGAAATTGCTGGCGATTTGGCCATCCAGCGAAATATTGCAGATCTATCGCCGAATGCCCAGTCTGTGGTGCCAATGACCATTCTAATACGTCTTGCAATCGATCTCCCTCTTGCCTTAACTGTCATGAGGCTCACCCTTCGTACTCTCGCCGTTGTCAGGTCTATTTAAACGAGCGGGAAATCCGTTACCTCAAAGAGACAGAAGGTCTCCCTTATGCCATGGCAGTTTCTCATCTCCGCCTCCAAGGGAGACTCCCACGTGTTTCTTATTCCCGTGTTTCAAAACGTCCCCCCACTTCTAGTATCCCATCTTCTACACCCACCTCTGTGGTTACCTCTCCCATAATCACTCCTGTATCTAATCCTTATGCTGTCCTTGGCTCAGACGTCCCTACTTCAACGCCTCAGTCTAATCTCGCTTCTTCGAGTTCTCTCTCACAAGCCTCAGTATCGACGAGACCTCGTACGACACCTCCTCCCAATCGTCCCTCTACTTCTCAAAAGTCAAAAAAAGGTCCGGTAACACCTCCTACCCATCTTCCACCTCCTCATTTTACCCTCCCTGTCTCTGTCCCTAGTTCTTCCCCTCTCACTGGCTCAGTTACAAGTGCAAAGGTTCACCCTCCTCCTCGTAATGTACCTTCCTCCCCTGTTCCCTCCCAAGTTTCTTCCCAAGTTTCTTCCTCTTCTGCCACCTCCCAGGTTCCTACCTCTTCTGTCCCCTGCCACGCTTCTCCAGTTCCCTCCACCCTTTCGCCCCCCCCTACCTTGGTACAGTCCAATACAGTTCCAATCTTTACTCATCCTCCCCCTACCATTCCCAATATTGTCTCCCATACGACATCTCTGAATTCCGAAACACTTGAAGCAATCTCTGAATATATTGCAGAGACCAAACCATCAATGGACACTGATCCACCTTCCGCTCTTTCTCTCTCCTCTGCTCCATCTGCGCAACGCCTTTCTTCACAGCGCACCGTTCCTTCGCTGCTTGAACATTTTCCACTGCCTCCGCATGTGGACTTTTCTAACCCTTCTAGTCCGTAGGAACCCTTACCTGCGGCTTTCAAGTATCTTTATCATTGCCAATCATGGCCTATTTACAGTGGAATATACGCGGCCTCAGGGGTAATCGGGGTGAGCTTCAGATGTTACTCTCCCAGTTTGCCCCTGTTGGTGTTTGCTTACAGGAACCAAAATTACACTCTGCTGTTATTTCTCACATCTCAGGCTATAATTTATTGTATTCTTCAGATCCTTTTCCTGATGGGACCTTTAATGAAAGTGCCCTTCTTCTCCGCACTGATATTCCGTACCATCAGCTATTTGTTCATACTTCGCTGCATTACACTGCAATCCGTATCCACTTACATAGGTGGTATATGCTCTGTTCTTTATATCTCTCTCCTTCTCGGGCATTATCTATTCCGGATTTTGCCTTGTTTCGTCATTACCGCCACCGATTCTGTTACTTGGTGATTTTAATGCCCACCATTTCCTCTGGGGGGGGGGGGGTCTCACTGTGATTCCCGTGGAATTCAGTTAGAGGCTTTTCTTGCCACCCACCCCCTCCATGTTTTAAATACAGGTACTTACACCCATTTTGATCCTCGGACTCATACTCTCTCTTGCATCGATCTCTCAGTTTGCTCTTCCTCCGCCGCATTAGACTTCACTTGGTCTGTTCTCCCGGACTTACATGACAGTGATCATTTCCCAATCATTCTTACTTCCCCTTCATATTCGCCACCTCTTCGCACCCCATGCTGGCAATTTAATCGGGCAAATTGGAACCTTTACTCACACCTAACTGTTTTTAAAGAGGTTCCTTCTTCGTCCTCCATCGATGAGCTTTTACACCTCTTCTCGTCCTCCGTTTTCACCGCAGCTTCTCATTCTATACCCCAAACTTCGGGCAGGAATTCTCAGAAATGCGTGCCTTGGTGGTCTCCTGCTTGTGCTCGTGCAGTACGTTTGAAACGCGCTGCATGGGGCAGGTACCGGTACAATAGAACCACAGAGCGACTCCTTGATTTTAAACAGAAGCGTGCGATCGCTCGCCGTGTCATCCGTGACGCCAAACGCACTTGCTGGCGAGATTATGTCTCCACCATCACCTCTGCTTCCTCTATGAGTGCAGTCTGGAAAAAAGTACGAAAACTGAGTGGTAAATATTCTCCTGACCCGGCTCCTGTTCTGCGGGTTGCCGGTGTTGATATAGCAAACCCACTAGATGTTGCCAATGAAATTGGCAATCATCTGGTCCATATTTCCCAGGGACTCCATCTATGCCCCTCATTTCTTTCCTCAAAGTCTGCCAGAGAGTTAGCACCCTTGGACTTTTCTTCTCTCAGAGAAGTACAGTATAATGTGCCTTTTACACTTCAAGAACTGGAGGCAACACTCTCAGCTTGTCGATCATCGGCAGCTGGGCCCGACGACATTCATATTCGTATGCTACAACATTTACATCAGTCAGCCCTTGCAGTCCTATTACGCCTTTACAATCTTATTTGGTCACAAGGAGTTCTTCCACAGCTGTGGAAATCCGCCATTGTTCTCCCTTTCCGCAAACCAGGCACTACGGGACATGAAACCTCCCACTATCGTCCCATTGCTCTTACCAGTGCAGTTTGCAAAGTAATGGAACGCCTAGTAAATAGACGTTTAGTGTGGTATTTAGAGACACACAACAGTCTCTCCACTCGTCAATATGGCTTTCGTAAGGGACGTTCTACCATAGACCCCTTACTACGCTTGGATACGTATGTTCGTAATGGCTTTGCGAATAACCACTCAGTTATTGCCATATTTTTTGACCTTGAGAAGGCATATGACACAACTTGGAGGTATGATATTTTAGCCCAAGCCCACTCCTTAGGCCTTCGAGGCAATCTACCATCCTTCCTTAAGAACTTTTTAACTGACAGGCATTTCCGTGTTCGGGTTAATAATGTGCTCTCCCCGGACTTTATCCAAGCTGAAGGTGTCCCCCAGGGATGTGTTCTGAGCACAACACTTTTTCTCCTTGCTATTAATGATTTGGCCTCTAGTCTTCCATCCAATATTTGGTCATCACTCTATGTTGATGACTTCGCTATTGCCTGTGCAGGCGCTGACTGTCACCTCCTTACAGTTTCTCTCCAACATGCAGTCGACCGTGTTTCCAATTGGGCCACCACACGTGGGTTTAAATTTTCCAGCACTAAAACCCACCAAATCACTTTCACTAGACGCTCTGTAATCTCCGATCATCCTTTGTACCTCTATGGCTCCCGTATCCCTGAACGTGATACAGTCAAGTTTCTGGGCCTCCTCTTTGATCGTAGGTTATCCTGGAAACCTCACATTACCTCTCTGAAGGCAACTTGTCACAGCCGGCTGAACCTTCTTAAAACCCTTGCTCATCTTTCGTGGGGAGCTGATCGTCGAACCCTCCTTCGCCTACATTCCACCCTTATTTTATCGAAACTTGATTATGGTGACCAGATCTATTCAGCGGCATCTCCTGCTACTCTCTCTAGCCTTAACCCCATTCATCACCAAGGATTACGTTTATGCCTTGGTGCTTTCCGCTCTTCCCCTGTCGAGAGCCTCTATGCAGAAGCGAACGTTCCATCCTTATCCGATCGCCGTGATGCCCATTGCCTGTGCTACTATGTACGCTCTCATGATCTCCGCAATCCTTCCATTTATAGAATGGTCACTGATATTAGTAGACATTCTTTATTTGTTCGCCGCCCCTGTTTACTCCGTCCCTTCTCTCTTCACCTTCATTCGCTCTTGTCTTCTCTTCAACTACCACCTTTCTATGTACATGTAGCATCTCACTTTTCCCTACCCCCCTGGGAAGTTCCAGCTGTTCGAGTCTGTTCTTTCTCCCTCCCTTGCTCGAAAGCCCAACTGTCTACGGTCGCTTCCCGCTCTCTTTTTCTTGACCACTTTCACTCTCATTCTCATGCCATTGCTGTGTACACAGATGGCTCTAAGTCTTCTGACGGCGTAGGATTCGCAGCAGTGTTTCCGGACAGCGTCGTACAAGGGCATTTACTATCTTCGGCTAGTATTTTTACTGCTGAATTATATGCCATCCTTACAGCACTTATCCGTATTGCATCTATGCCTGTGTCATCATTTGTGGTTGTCTCAGACTCCCTTAGTGCTTTACAGGCTATACAAAAATTTGATACACCTCACCCCTTAGTCCTCCGTATCCAACTTTGGCTACGCCGCATCTTTACCAAGCATAAAGATATTGTTTTTTGTTGGGTCCCTGGTCATGTTGACGTACAGGGCAATGAACAGGCAGACACTGCTGCGCGGTCAGCAGTACATGACCTACCAGTTTCTTATAGAGGTATTCCATTTACGGACTATTTTGCTGCAATATCTTCCCACCTTCACACCCGTTGGCAACAACGTTGGTCTACTATGCTCGGCAACAAACTTCAGTCTATTAAACCGAGTATAGGTTACTGGCCGTCTTCTTATCACCAGTGTCGAGGTTGGGAGACTACTCTCTCCCGTCTTTGCATTGGCCATACTCGTCTTACTCATGGATATCTCATGGAGAGGCGTCTTGCTCCTCTCTGTGAGAATTGCCAAGCTCCATTATCAGTCAGCCACATTCTGTTGGACTGCCCACTTTATCAACGAGCACGCAGAATTTACCTCTGTCGTCGTCTTCGCTCCGCTGCTCTCTCTTTACCTTCCCTTCTCGCTGATGGACCCACCTTTCATCCGGACTCTCTCATTGACTTTTTGACAACGACTGACTGACTTCACAAATTCTGATACCTTCAGCCCTTTCTACGTCAATCTCTTGCTACCCTCTACCCCCGTACTATCCCCTGCCCCGCTGTTTTCTGTAACCTGCTGATCATCCCCCCTCCCTTCTGCCATCCAATTCCCTTGCTTCCTTCCCTACCCTGCAGCGCTGTATAGCCCTTGTGGCTTAGCGCTTCTTTTTGATTATAATAATAATAATCTGAATAGATTGATGCAGTGGTCGGAGAAGTGGCAAATGCAGTTTAATATAAACAAATGCAAAGCTCTAAGCTTGGAAAGGAATGTAACCATGGAACTTGTAAATTAAATAATGTGGATGTTACTCACTCTGCAGTAATCTAACACCAAGACAACAATGTGTAAGTGATCGCAATAAAGTGAATAGAATTCTTGGTTTCATATCAGGAAGTATAAATAACAGGAGTCCTCAGGTTATTCTTCCACTCTATAAATTGTTGGCCTCTTCAAGGGAGGTTCCTTAGCACGGTCTGAGAAATTAGACCTTTTGGTCTCCTTCCTCAGACCGAACCTAATTACCCCTTAATACCCCAATCCCAATCCGATCCTCCCCATCCCCCTTTTCCCTTTCCTCCTCCTCTCCCCATCCCTTACTTATCCCCTTCCTGTTTTCAGCCTTTGGGATTCTTCCTACAGGCCCTCTAGTTCCTAGGTAAGGGGAAGGGTACCGTGGTCCATCATATTCCATTGAGGTCTGTGGTGGTGGTGTGGTTTGCTATGGAATCTGGTTCGCTTGGAGATGTTCCACTCCCTCTCCGGTCTCTCACGATGTGGCTTTGGGTGTCTTTCGAGTGACATGTGTATCTCTGAAAGCTGCCTTTCGGATTCTGGGGGGGATGGTGGCCAAAGAAGATATAATTTGTGGTGGGTATCAGGCCGCCCTCTCTTTTGTCCACTGAGGTGGCTCAGTAGATGTGAGGTTGCTATCTCAGACTGCTGGTCTACTTGCATGTAAGGTAGGGTATGGCATGGGTTTCATGCTGCATCTACACTACTTGGGGTGCTTGGGTTCTCTTGGCTATGGAGGGGATTTATGGCTCTTTCATTTTTCCTAGGAGCTATTCCTCCACGTTCCTCACTTTTTTATTCTTTTTTTCTTTTTTTTTCTAAAAAAAAAAAATGAAAGATGTGACATAACCATGGAGTCCCAAGTCCATGAAACAGTTCTCCTTGGGAGCTGTTTCCCCTCTCTGCACTTCTTTGACCATGCTTCCGGCTTCTCCCTCTGCGGAGCAGAGCTTTTTGGATAGGCCGCCTGTCCCAAGTCGAACCAACTCTGCTCCCACACCTAAAAGCCCAAGACAATTACCTAAAAGCCCAAGACCATTAACTTCACTTCCTTCTCATTTTGCCCAGAAAAGATCAGCACGACACTCCCTCCCCTTATACGCTAGGTTTCTTTCCAATCATAGTATTAGCAAGGCACTCCTACGCTATGTTGGTCGAGATATATCCTTTCATGCTCTCAAGAGCAGTGCACACATCGTTACGGTACAGAATGCTAACTAAGCTGGCGATCTTTCTCTCCTTACAACCATAGATGCTATTTTTGTAACTATTGAAAAACATCATTCTCTCAATTCTTGTAGTGGAACTGTCATTCTGCCTCATACCATTGTCCAACAGAATTTCCAGACAGGTGATGACATTCTGGAACAGTTTGAGCTCCAAAACCTCCCAGTCCTCAAAGTAGACACTTAAGTCCTCCCTGCCCGGAGGCAGAGATGATACCCTTGCAATGTAGCTCGGTTAACTTTTGACTGCTGCTGTGGTTTATATTGCCGGACACCGTTTACATGTTTGAAAGCTGATCCCTACACCGCAGCAGTGTAGAAATTCCTGGTGTTTTGGTCATCCAGCAAAATACTGCAGGTCCATGGCCGAATGCCCAGTCTGTGGTGCCGACGACCATACCAATACGTCTTTTAGTCTACCTCCCGTTTGCCTTAATTGTCATGAGGCTCACCCATCTTACACTCGCTGTTGCCAGGCTTACTTAAATGAGAGAAATCTGTTGTCTTAAAAAGGCAGAAGGCTTTCCTTATGCTATGGCACTCTCTCATCTACGCCTTCAGGGGAGACTCCCCCGTATTTCTTATTCTCAAGTTACTAAACAAACCACCTCCGGGGTCCCAACTTCCACAGCCTATGTGGTCACCCTTTCCGAAGTTACCCCTATCTTTAATTCTTTGCTGTCCTGGACTCAGAGATTTCTTCCTCCACACCTTATTCTGCACTCACCTCTTTCTCTTCTCACTCACGAGTTACAGTTTCTATAAGACTTCGAACAACAACTCCTCCCCATCGCCCCTCTAATTCTCCGAAGTACAAAAATTCTCCAATGTTAAAATCTTCTTTAACTCCTCCTTCCTTTCTTCTACCTGAACATCTTTTCCTTTCCAGTCTCTGTACCTGGTTCTTCACCTCTAACTGGCTCTGTTAGAAGTGTGGAGGTTCATCCTCCTTGTACAGTACCTTCCTCCCCTGTCCCCTCCCAAGTTTTTTCCTCTTCTGCCCATTCTCAGGTCGCTTCCTCTCTTGTCCACTCCCAAGCTTCTTCTCCTGTCCCCTCCCAAACTTATTCTCCAGTTCCCTCTACCCTTTCGTGTCCCCCCCCCTAGTTTGGTACATTCCATCATTGCCCCGATTTTTACTCACCCTCCTCTTTCCATGTCCAATATCGTCCCACATACAACATCCTTATCCTCTGAAACACTTGAAGCTATATCCGAATATATGGAGAAGACTAGACCATTGATGGACACTGATCCACCTCCTGTTCCTCCTCTTCACTCTTTTCCGTCTGCACAACTCCTTTCTTCGCAGCATCCCAATCCTTCACTGCTTGTGCGTTTTCCGCTGCATCCACGTGTAGTTTTTTCTAACCCTTATAGTCCTTAGATATCTCTACCTTCAGAATTTTTTTATCTTTTTCTTCGCAAATCATGGCTTATTTACAGTGGAATATCCGTGGTCTCAGAGGTGAGCTTCAGGTGTTGCTCTCCCCTGTTTGTGTTTGTTGACAAGAACACACATTATGCTCCTCTGTCATCCATCCCATCTCGGGCTAAGTTTTATTATGTTCATCGGATCCTTTTCCCGACGGAACCTTTAATGAAAGTGCACTTCTTTTATGCACTGATATTCCATACCATCAGTTCTTTGTTCATACTTCGCTATATTACACTGCCGCCGGCATCCACTTGAATAAGTGGTATACAATCTGTTCTTTATATCTATCTCCTTCTCTGGCATTATCTATCCTAGATGTTGCATTTCTGGTTTCTTACTGTCACCACTTCTGTTACCTGGCGATTTTAATGCTCACCATTTCCTCCTCTTCTCATTGTGACTTCCACAGCTTTCAGTTGGAGGATTTTCTCGCTTCTCTCCCCCTCCATGTTTTAAATACGGGTGCTCCCACCCATTTTGATCCTCGTACTTATTCTCTTTCTTGTATTAATCTCTCGGTTTGCTCTTCCTCATCTGTACTAGACTTTACCTGGTCTGTCCTCCCCGACTTGCAAGACAGCGATCATTTTCCAGTCATCTTTACTTTTCCTTCGTATTCACCACTTCCTCGTAGCCCATGCTGGCAGTTTGGCAGAGTTAACTGGAGCCTTTAATCACATCAGACTGCTTTTAGTGAGGATCCTTCTTTGTCCTCAGTTGATTAACTTTTACACCTCTTCTCGACCTCAGTTTTAACCACAGCTTTACGTTCTATACCCAAAATCTCGGGCAGGCATTTTCAGAGGTGCGTGCCTTGGTGGTCTCCTGCTTGTGCTCGGGCAGTACGTTTGAAACACGCTGTGTGAGGCAGGTACCGGTACAGTCTAACCACAGAGCGACTCCTTGATTTTAGGCAGAAGAGAGCACTCGCCCGCCGTGTAATCCGTGACGCTAAACTCACTTGCTAGTGGAATTATATTTCTACCGTCACTTCGGCTTCCTCTATGAGTGCAGTCCGGAAAAAAAGTACGGAAACTCAGTGGTAAATACTCTCCTGACCCGGCTCCCGTTCTTCAGATTGCAAGTGTCGCTATAGCAAACTTTCTTGATGTTGCCACCGAAATTGGTAATCATCTTTTCCTTATCTCTCAAGAGCTCCATCTACGCCCCTCATTTCTTTCCTCCAAGTCTACCGGAGAGTTAGAGCCCTTACACTTTTCTTCTTTCAGAGAAAAATCTTATAATATGCCTTTTTCACTTCTGGAACTGGAGTTAACACTCTCCTCTTGCCGATCATCGGTAGCTGGGCCTGACAGCATTCATATTCGTGTGCTACAGCATACGAATATGAATGCGCTTGTTGTCCTCTTACGACTCTTTAATCTTATTTGGTCGCAAGTTCTTCCCCAGCTGTGAAAATCTGCTATTGTTCTTCCTTTCCGCAAACCGGGTACTACAGGACATGATGCCTCCCACTATCGTCCCATAGCTCTAACCAGTGCAGTTTGCAAAGTGATGGAACGTCTGGTAAATAGACGTTTGATGTGGTATTTAGAGTCAATAGTCTCTCCACTAGTCAATATGGCTTTCGTAAGGACCGTTCTACCACTGACCCCTTACTACGCTTGGATATGTATGTTCGTACTGCCTTTGCCAATAACCACTCAATTATCGCCATCTTTTTTGACCTTCAGAATGCATATGACACAACTTGGAGGTATAACATTTTGGCCCAGCCCTTAGGCCTCCGAGGCAATTTACCGTTTTTCCTTAAGAACTTCTTAACTGAGAGACATTTCCGTGCTTGGGTTAATAATATGCTTTCCCCTGACTTTGTCCAAACTGAAGGTGTCCCCCAGGGATGTGTCCTGAGCACAACACTTTCTCCTTGCTATAAATGATCTGACCTCTATTCTTCCATCCAATATGTCGTCATCACTCTATGTTGATGACTTTGCTATAGCTTGTGCAGGCACTGACTTTCACCTCACTGCAGTTTCTCTCCAGCATGTGGTCAACCGTGTTCCCAATAGGGCCACTACTCATGGGTTTAAATTTTCTAGTACTAAAACTCGCCAAATTACTTTCACTACACGTTCTGTTGTCTCTGATCATCCATTGTACCTATATGGCTCGTGTATCCCAGAAAGTGATACTGTCAGGTTTTTCGGCCTTTTGTTTGACAGCCGGTTATCCTGGAAACCTCACATTACTTCTCTGAAGGCAACTTGTCATAGCCGGCTGAACCTCCTTAAAGCCCTCGCTCATCTTTCATGGGGAGCTGATCGTAGAACTCTCCTTCGACTACATTCAGCCCTAATTATATCGAAACTCGATTATGGCGACCAGATATATTCAGCGGCCTCTCCTGCAACTCTTTCTAGCCTTAGTTCCATCCATCAACAGGGATTACGTTTATGCCTCAATGCTTTTTGCTCTTCACCGGTTGAGAGCCTCTTTGCTGAGGCGAATGTTCCATTTTTGACCGATCGCGGTGATGCTTATTGCCTTCGCTATTATGTTCGCTCTCATGACCTCCGCAATCCTTCCATATGTAGGATAGTCACTGATGTTAGTAGATGTTCTTTATTTGTTCGTCGCCCCTATTTACTCCGTCCCTTTTCTCTCCGCCTACATTTGCTCTTGTCTTCTCTTCAGTTACCACCTTTCTATGTTCATGTAGCATCTCACTTTTCCCTACCCCCTTGGGAAACTTCCCAAGGGGGTAGGGAACGGTTCGTGTCTGTTCTTTCCCACTGCCATGCGCAACTGCCATGCCCAACTGCCTACTGTGGCTTCTCGGTCTCTTTTTCGTAACCACTTCTAATCTCATTCTCATGCTATCGCAGTGTACACCGATGGTTCCAAGTCTTCTGACGGCGTCGGATTCGAAGCAGTGTTTCTATATAGCGTCGTGCAAGGGCATTTAGTATCCTCGGCTAGCATTTTTGCGGCTGAATTGTATGCCATTCTCGTAGCACTTATCCGTATTGCATCGATGTCTGTCACCATTTGTGATCGTTTCAGACTCCCTTAGTGCTTTACAGGCTATAAGAAAATTTGATGCACCTCATCCCCTGGTTCTTCATATCCAACTTTGGTTATGTCGTATCTCTACCAAGCACAAAGATATTGCTTTTTCTTGGGTCCCTGGTCATGTTGATGTACAGGGCAATGAACAGGCAGACACTGCTGCGAGGTCAGCAGCACATGACCTCCCAGTTTCATATAGAAGTTAGGGAACATTGAAAAAATACAAATTTTAAGGATGGAAGCTGCACTTTTCAGGCATTATTTGTATGGTCACAACAAACTTCTGTGCAAAATTTCAGACCATTTCATGCCCATTTACCCGGCAGTATCGCGATCGAATTTTCGTCAAATTATACACCATTGAAAACAATTAGTTATAATTTATTGGTTGTCAGGATAATAATCAAGTGTACATGGTTTATATAAATTTTGGTTGTGAGGATTGTATAATCAAATGTACATGGGTTATATGAATCATCAACTATTTAATTTTAAACTATTACAAGCTATAAGTGAAATCTTTCTTGGTGCGGAACTTGGGCATCACTTTCCTGGAAAATATTATTTGCCCTGATATATCCATCTCTTGCCTTCTGTCCAGTTACTTCAGTATAAGCTTCAGTCATCAATTTTATCCCTCTCTCAACAGCTTGAGTGTTGTTTGGCCACTTGGGCACCTCCAGTGGAGTCTCATAATTTTCAGAACCTGTTGATCTGATAGAAAAACAATGAAAGGAGGCTCAGTTTTGTGTTCAGTCTTCCAGTCAATCATGGAATGATATATCTTTGCTTGCCACTTTAGTTTGGGAATCACTACTTTTCGTGAGTTGACAATAGGAACCACATTGTCATTCTCATCATTTTCACTGTTATCCTCATCATCAGTGTAGATTGACAAGTCCTCGTCAACAGCATCAGCAGAATCATCTCCATCCTCATCAGAGCTCTCAGTACTTTCTTCTGTGTGCTGATTCTCTCCTCTAATTTTTCTTATCACTGAGACAGCTTTGTCTCTGTCATGTCTTCATCAGCGCACATACCAAGAAGCAGCTGATCTGTGTGAGCAAAGTAGGAATTTCTTTGGACAGACTTCTTTACTATCTTCTTTTCTTCACTGTTCACACTTAACTTTGAAATCATAATGGCGACTCTTTTCAGGTCCTGACTGGGTCTTGATGTTGCCACATACAGCCTAAGGATCCTACTCCATAAAGTATTCCACCATGACACACACAGTGGACCTGGTTCAAGAGCAGCCAAGTCATCATCAACCTCACCTGTGATCACTCCTTTGCAATTCCTATACAAGTATTTCTGGTCCCATGACAGATCCTCTGCCACCTTGTCATTCAGAGCAGGGAAATCAGTGAAACTGACTGGCTGGAAAGCAACAACTGGCAGCTCAGACAGAGGCTCGTTGATTTGCTTGTCAGTGGGACCTCTCCAATGCTCAAGACACTTGGCTTACCGTCATAGTGGTAGAAAACAGCCAGGAATGGCAGCTCATTTCCATGAAGCTAACAGATGAAATAATGAACTGGATGACTAAGCAACATTTCAAGATGATGAATGGCTCCATTGTCATCTCCGACATTTACGTTGGTTCTGTCACAACCAACACATACAACAGGCTGCCGAGTTAGTTTCTGTTCCACCAGAATTGTATAGTCTTGTCAGTCTCCTTTCCATGGCCTGACTTGGGAGTCATATGAGTGAGACATTCAGTGCTGGGCTCCACCATGATGTAATAATCTTTCACCACTATCTTTTTACTCAATTTCTTAGTTTTCTCATTCTTTGCCATTACGTGAGTGGAGGTCTTCTTACCATCAAAATACAGTGATGTGATATTTTCTAAGTTTGCTAGCTCATTTTCTTGCCTATCCATTCGGCATTTGTGTCTGGCATCTCGTAACTTGTGTGGTCCAATAACTTGACTTTTGTCGTCCTTGGTGATAATGCCATAGTCCATTAAGGTGGCGGTAGCAATGGCAGTTCCAGCATAATCACTGATCAAGTATCGGTCACATGTGGCTGCCAGTGTGGGGAGTCTTGTTCTGTTCTGCTGTGAGCTGCTGGCAGTCAGACCACTCAAGACATAGTCAGCATCAGTAATAACAGGAGGGCCATAGCTGGCATCATTTGAATTATCGTCAGAATCATATACTTCTTCAGTTGCCGGTTCACTCTGTCTTTCCTCCAGCTGCTTCCTGGCTCTGGCTGCATCCTGCTCCTCTTTTACCATCACTCTATCCCACCTCCTCATTACTGACATGTCAACACAGCCAATTTTCATCTTCCTATCGCCTCTCTGGTCAAGGAGGAACTGTACTTCACGTTTAGGAACTTTCACATCACAATTACAGGGCCAGATGGTATCCGTCACACTCCTTTATTTTGCAGCCTACATCTTGACAGGAGGCAGCAGGACAGAAACAACTACATATATCAAACAATTCGTTCATTTCTTCCTGAAATGTAGTTTTTTGGAGACATTTTTGTTCTTATTAAGTTCTATTTCTCTACTGTACAATTTTCTCAATCTTTTCTCAATAGTTTTCTGGCTGAGACCAGGAAGGTTTTAGTTCTCCAATTGATTTCTCCCATAGTTCAGAACAATCCTTAGCTGCTATCTTGATAATCAATGAAACATCAGTGAACTTTCCTTCATCACATTTATGTCACCAGCAGTTCCTTAACATATCGCCTCTGAACGGAAGTTTGTTCATTGGAAGAACACTGGTATGGCCAAACAATGCATGTTCTGTGACTTTCCTCGTTGACGCTGTAACCTTCTCAGTAGTAAAGTATAATCAAAGTATCTGAAAAGAGAGAAAGTTAGTTAATGTTTATAAATACTGCAGAGTACATAGATACAGTACATAAAACATTGTGCTGCACTACTCAGTAATACATATTCCAAAATTTCAATCGCAAATTCTGTAGGCTAAACCTCAACCAATCAACTTCATATTTGGCACTGAATCTAAGATGTATATAAGGAACAATGCTTGAAGAGTGCAGCATTGACCAAAATTTCAATGCTCCCTAATGGAGGTGTTTCATTCACAGACTATTTTGCTGTAATTTCTAGCCACCTTCGCAACAGTTAGCAACAACGTTGGTCTGATGTGATACATAACAAATTACGTTGTATTAAACCAAGTTTAGGTGTCGGGCCATCTTCTTGTCATCGTTGCCGAAGTTGGGAGATTACATTCTCCCATCTTCGCATCGGGCACACTCGTCTTACTCATGGATATCTCATGGAGAGGCGCCCTGTTCCTCTGTGTGAGAATTGTTGGGTTCTAGTTTCGGTTAGCCATATTATGTTGGACTGTTCAGTCTATCAACGAGCATGCAGAATTTACCTCCAATGTTGTCACCACTATACTGCCCTTACTTTTCATTCCCTTACTGCTGATGGACCCTCCTTTAACCCAGATTCTCTCACTGACTTTTTGACAGCAACTGATTTGCTTCACAAACTCTGATGATGATGCCTCTAGTACTCCTCACCGTCCTTTCTACCTCAATCTCTTGCTACCCTCAACCACTGCACTGCTGCACTCCATGACCTAATAATAATCCCCCTCCCTCTTGCTGCCCAATAACCATGCACCCTTCCCTGCCCTGCTGTGCTGTATGATCCTTGTAGGTTTAGGTCTCATTTCTATTTTGCTGCACAGTTCTGGTCACCGTATTACAAAATGAATATACATAAGCTGGAAAAAGTACAAAGAAGGATGACAAAATATGGCATGCTAAAAATGTTACACTTTGGCATACGTCACACACCCATATAGGCATTCCCTCCCACCAGCGAACCAGGTGCTAAGGGTGTAAGAAGTAGGGAGCCCCATCGTTATGCTAGCATTTTGATTCAACCAGCCATTCACAAGGAAACCCACCAAATTTGTGAGGCGATGTGGTACACTCGTAAATTGACCGTGGCAGACTTACCTCCAAGTCTTGTCACTATGGTTCTCACCGTTTCTCTTGCTTGCATTTGCATTATTCTACATATCTTGTATATATTGTACATGCACTGCTTGCTGTTTGATTAGGGAAATATAAGTATTTACGCTCTCTGATGCCTTTTCGTTCATTCCTACTTGATTTTCATGCTACAGGCCACTAGACTACACCTGTGTTCGAAATATGGGGTGCTTGTCCTGAAGGCTGTGTCTATGCATCGTCTCTTCGAGCCTGCCTACAGTATTGCATTGCAAACCTGCGAAGACGTTGCATGCTGTTCGTGTTGCATTGAGTGTATTGAAATCAGAGATTTGTTATAGTGGGTTATGCCACTGACATATGTTAGGCGACTGCAACATTCTAACAGACTATCTCTAGAGTGCTGTTGGCGAATTGCTCGCTCTATTGGTGTAGAATATTAACGAACTCTTACTGCTGCACAGCTTGTCCCTCAGCCTGGAGTCGAAGTATTTAGTCCATCAATCTTGACAAAAGTGCAGCATATTCGCGGACATGGGGCTTATGTACTGATGACTGATGAGGTGGATAAATGGTTTACAAAGCTATTTATTCACATCCTGTCAGACACAGCAACGTTTTGGGGTCTTGATTCAGGAATTTCTTGAAAACTTATCTAACCTATATAAACGACCTACTTCCACTAGTGATTTTGTTCGCTGGTGACTCCGCCTACTACTGCTCCATCTCATCAGTATATAAGCCTCATCTCCACGAATATGCTGCACTTTTGTCAAGATTGATGGACTGAACACATCGACTCCAGGCTGAAGGACTGATTACCTCAAACTTCTCCTCATCTACTTTTTTCTGTATTGGATTGAAGAAGGCACTGTGTGGAGAAAAGTTTCCAGTTTTCAGTTAAAAGTAATTTTTATTTTTATTAACACATCGGCCGATTCCCACCAAGGCAGAGTGGCCCGAAAAAAACTTTCATCATTCACTCCATCACTGTCTTGCCAGAAGGGTGCTTTACACTACAGTTTATAAAACTGCAACATTAACACCCCTCCGTCAGAGTGCAGACACTGTACTTCCCATCTCCAGGACTCAAGTCCGGCCTGCCGGTTTCCTTGAAACAGCACATCAAGTGTTAAAAACCATTTGCCTCCATTCCAACAGCACATCAAGTATTAAAAACCATTTGCCTCCATTCACTCCTATCAAATATGCTCACGCATGCTTCCTGAAAGTCCACAACTCTCGCACACAAAACCTCCTTTAACCCCTCCCTCCAACCTTTCCTAGGCCGACCCCTACCCTGCCTTCCCTCCATTACAGATTTATACATTCTCGAAGTCATTCTGTTTCGTTCCATTCTCTCTTCATGTCCTAACCACCTCAACAACCCTTCCTCAGCCCTCTGGACGAAAGTTTTGGCAATCCCGTGCCTAGTCGTGGACTGGGCCGCGGGGGCGTTGATCCCCGGAATGCCCTCCAGGTAGACCTCCTCCTAACTTCCAGATTACGAATTCTCTATTATATTCACACCACACATTGCCCTCAGACATGACATCTCCACTGCCTCCAGCCTTCTCCTCGCTGCAACATTCATCACCCATGCTTCACACCCATATAAGAGTGTTGGTAAAACTATACTCTCATACATTCCCCTCTTTGCCTCTAAGGACAAAGTTCTTTGTCTCCACAGACTCCTAAGCGCTCTGCTCACCCTTTTCCCGTCATCAGTTCTATGATTCACCTCATCTTTTATATTATGCTTTGTACCATCTTACTATCATTTTTATTTATTTTATTTTATTATTCTTTTGCTACTTTAATTTGTGTACTTTATTTTGTTAATTTCAATCTCGTTATACCTTTGTTTTTGTTAACTTATATTAGGCCTTAGTGCAATTACAAGTAAGAGTCTTGTACCATTTTAATTTGTATTTTTAATATTATTAGTTTATACCTAGTTGCACTTTAGCCCATTCTAGCACAACACATAGACAATATCAACTTCATTATGTTTATTAGTGACTATACTCTATATGACCAAAGTGCTTTAGCTATATACTTGTCCAAACTTCCCACTACTAAAGATATCAGGATTAGAACTCACCACACAATACAAGATATAAATAACCACTATTTAAACCTAAAAGATGAATGATCACGTTGACCCTGATCTAAACCTCCATAATCTAACACCCAATCGAAACTTATTGGAAAGTACCTGCCTTTATTACACAGCATCACAAGCAAGCACTATCCTAAACAATGCTCAAGGTCTATCAGTTGTTAACTACAACATCAGGTCCTTAAGCAAACACTATGATGACCTCCTGGCGCTCCTTGAGTAGATAAAGACACCCTTCTCCTGTATTATTCTTACTGAGCCCTGGCTTAAGCAGGACACAATAGATATCTACCCACTACCAGGATACACAGCAATCCACAACTGCAGACCATACCAAGTTGGGGGTGGTATTGCAATCTATTACTCTAACCAACTATCTTGTATTATCACCACTTGCTTTAGTGATGAATATGTGGAATACATTATTGCTAATTTTACTGTAAAAAACCTTAAGACGCCTATAACAATCGGTGCCATTTAGCGGATACCCCCACACAAACATCCAAAATTTCAGTGAGAATCTAAAGGCACTAATAACAAACAGACAAATGAACAAGCACCACCTTCTCTTAGCTGGAGACTTCAATATCATCCTTGGCCTACCAGATGATCAGCCTGTAACTGATTTCATCAACAATATGAACAACACACTAACTAAACCAACCAGGCTGACTGAGACAAGTGCAAATATAATAGACCACATATGGACCAATATACTAGCCCCCCCCCCCTTTAAATCAGGGATAATCACAGACAGCACTACAGACCACTACCCTACCTTCCTCTTAACAAACATTAGTAAACCACCACTGGAATACAACAAAGTTTCATTTAGACTCCATGACGAGACCTCAATAAGGAATTTCACAGCAGACCTAGAGACTGTTGACTGGCCTACAGAATTCTCCAATGCCAATGGTATTGACGATTGGACAGACATTTTTCTTAACAAATTACTTAGATTATGCAACAAACATTGTTCTATAAAAACGAAACAGATTACGAATAAACGGCTCGGTTGCCCATGGCTAACCAGCAGCATTCTGAAATCCATTGATTAGAAACACTAATACGAAAAGCAATATAGACAGGGCTTAATACACAAAGATATTCTTAAACACTATTCATCAGTTCTCACCAAAGTAATAAAAAAAGCCAAACAACTGTACTACTCTAGCAGATTCACTGACACAAGAGGAGATATGAAAAAGACCTGGAAAACACTTTCCCAGATTCTGGGGACCCACAAACTGTAAAAACCAAGAATATTGTCCTAACTAAACCTAATGAAACACCACTGCATCCCACTGATATAGCTGTATAGCCCTTGTGGCTTAGCGCTTCTTTTTGATTATAATAATAATCCCACTGATACAGCTAACAAGATAAATGACTTCTCAACCATTGGATCTAACCTCGCCAGTAAAATCCTACGTACCAACACCCGTGCCAGGGACTACCTAGATGGGAATTTCCCAAATTTCTTCTATCTTGTCCCAACTGAGCCCACGGAAGTCACTGCGATTATAAAATCACTTAAAAATAACTCAGAGAATATGTCTCACGTCCCACCATTATTGTACAAGCGAGTGGCCCATGTCCTTTTGCATGTTATTACATTACTTTTTAACAAGTCACTAGAAACTAGCACCTTCCCGACACTACTCAAGACAGCAAGGGTTACACCAATACATAAAGGTGGTGACCCTACAGATGTAAACAACTATAGGCCAATATCAAACTTACCATTGCTATCCAAAATCTTCGAGAAACTCGTGTACAGGAGACTATATTCATTTATAACCGCACAAAACATACTCAACCCCTGCCAATTTGGATTCAGGAAAAATAAAAACACTAATGATGCAATTGTACAAATGCTAGATCTGCTTTACACAGCATTGGAAAAGAACTAATATCTGCTAGGAATTTTTATTGACCTAAGGAAAGCTTTTGACACAGTAGACCACGGCATCCTCCTCCACAAACTTGACCATAATGGTATAAGAGGCCATGCGCTTGCATATTTCAAATCCTACCTTACTAAAAGGTATCAGTATGTCACCATTAAAGACACAGCCTCATCAACACGGCCGCTTAACTTAACATTAAGATCGACAACACTCTAATTGTCAGACATAATGAGGGCAAATTCCTAGGCCTATACCTCGACAGCACCCTGAATTTCAGCACCGATATCCAACACATAACAAAAAAAGTATCCAAAACGGTTGGAATCCTCTCCAAGATACTATACTTCTTGCTACAAACTGCCCTTCTCACACTATTCCATTCACTCATTTATCCATACCTCACCTATGCTATTTGTGCTTGGGGATCAACTGCAGCAACACACCTAATGCCAATAATAACCCAACAAAAAGCTGCAGTAAGAATAATCACTAAATCCCATCCCTGGCAACCCCCCGTCCCACACTATTCATAGATCTAAACTTACTCCCTGTTCAGAACTGTGCAATCTACATCTACAGGACCTTAAATTCAAATATTAACCTTGACCTAAAACGTTTTCTTAAGAGTTGTGACAGGACCCACAGGCATAACACCAGACACAAACATCTAACATCCGACTAAACCTTTACAAAAATTTTATGTATGTCAAAGGGCCTAAAATCTGGAACACCCTAACTGAAAACTCTAGAACTGCAGACACATTCATCACCTTCAAAACTAATGTTGGGCAACATCTTATCTCCCTGATCCACCCCGTCAACTAACTACATGAAAACCACCTGTTCACACTTACACTCATTCACCTACTTGACTATAATCACTGAAATACGAATCTTAATCATAAAATAATAAATCCTAACTAGTCATAAGTTTGCCTGTGATACTACAATATAGAACCTGTGTATTGTGCCAAAACAAAAGCATTTACATTGCTAAACTCACAAACTATAATGTAGTCACTTAGCCTTAATACCAACTTTCTCCATAATCTGTATTAATTTAGAGTTAAGAATTAATCTAAGTCTGCCAGAAATGTCTAGCCATGCTAGGTGTCCTAGTGGCCCCCTCTGTAATTAGTATTTTATAACATGTAAATCACACTATATCCAAAATCTGTAAACCCCGCATTGTAATCTTTATAGAGAATAAACTTGATTGATTGATTGACCTTTCAAAGACCCATCTGCTGACACGTCCACTCTCAAATATATGGATACATTCACCTTCTCCATACTCTCTCCCTCCACTAAAAGTTATTTTTCACAATTAATTGTCATTTAGTTTGTTATCGAAGACCACATCCCTCCCTCTAGCCCAGGGGTTCCTTATCCTGGGGTTCACGCACCTTCAGGTGGGTGTGAGCTGGCATTTCAGGGGGTCCCACAAATAGTTTAATTTGTTCACCCGCAGTACTGTATATGGTTCAGTTTGTGATTCAGAACTTAGAAATTTGACTTCTTTATCTTTAAATGAGATATTACTTTTGTAGGGGTTGCAGCATTAATCAAACATTTCCTAAGGAAGCGAGACATAGTAAAGGTTGGGAAGCTCTACTTAACTTTTCCCTCAATGTTCTTTGATCTAATGTATTTATCAAACTTGCAGTACACAGTGTATGGAACTAATTAGATATTTCTGTATAACTTAGTAGATAACTGATTAATTACTGAAATATAGTATTTAGTGACCGAATGATGGATAAATAAGATAAGGAAGTGTGGGCTGGATTGTAACATCTGGGAGTTGTCAGTGAAAGTGGGTTCATGAGCTTGAGTCTTAGCCTATAAAACACTGCGTTAATTTCAGTATCTGGATTCAGTCTATGTAAATCATATAGTGCTGTAAGATTCAGAACAGGTTATATAAAGATTTGTTCATCTGGTGAACTGTTTGACGTGTGTGTGTGTGTGTGTGTGTGTGTGTGTACTCACCTATTTGTGGTTGCAGGGGTCGAGTCATAGCTCGTGGCCCCCGCCTCTTCGCTGATTGCTACTAGGTCCTCTCTCTCCCTGCCCCATGAGCTTTATCATACCTCGCCTTAAAACTATGTATGGTTCCCGCCTCCACTACGTCACTTTCTAGGCTATTCCACGGCCTGACTACTCTATGACTGAAGAAATACTTCCTAACATCCCTTTGATTCATCTGAGTCTTCAATTTCCAGTTGTGACCTCTTGTGTCTGTGTCCTATCTCTGGAACATCCCGTCTTTGTCCACCTTGTCTATTCCGTGCAGTATTTTATATGTCGTTATCATGTCTCCCCTGACCCTACTGTCCTCCAGTGTCGTCAGGCCGATTTCCCTCAACCTTTCTTCGTAGGACAATCCCCGTAGCTCTGGGACTAGTCTTGTTGCAAACCTTTGCACTTTCTCTAATTTCTTGACGTGCTTGACTAGGTGTGGATTCCAAACTGGTGCTGCATACTCCAGTATGGGCCTGACGTAAATGGTATACAGAGTCTTGAACGAATCCTTATTGAGGTATCGGAACGCTATCCGTAGGTTTCCCAGGCGCCCGTATGCTGCAGCAGTTATCTGATTGATGTGCGTCTCAGGAGATATGCTCGGTGTTATACTCACCCCCAGATCTTTTTCCTTGAGTGAAGTTTGCAGTCTTTGGCCATCTAAACTATATTGTGTCTGCGGTCTTCTTTGCCCTTCCCCAATCTTCATGACTTTGCATTTGGCAGGGTTAAACTCAAGGAGCCAGTTGCTGGACCAGGCTTGTAGCCTGTCCAGGTCTCTTTGTAGTCCTGCCTGATCCTCATCCGATTTGATTCTTCTCATTAACTTCACATCATCTGCAAACAGGGACACTTCTGAGTCTATCCCTTCTGTTATGTCGTTCACATATACCAAGAACAGCGCAGGTCCTAGGACTGACCCCTGTGGAATCCCGCTTGTCACAGGCGCCCAGTCTGACACCTCGTCACGTACCATGACTCGTTGCCTCCCTGTCAGGTATTCTCTGATCCATTGCAGTGCCTTTCCTGTTATGTGTGCCTGATCCTCTAGCTTTTGCAGTAGCCTCTTGTGAGGAACTGTGTCGAAGGCCTTCTTGCAGTCCAAAAAAATGCAGTCGATCCACCCCTCTCTCTTGTCTTACTTCTGTCACCTTGTCATAAAACTCTAGTAGGTTTGTGACACAGGATTTTCCTTCCCTGAAACCGTGCTGGTTGTCAATTATACACTTGTTTCTTTCCAGGTGCTCCACCACTCTCCTCCTGATGATCTTCTCCATGACCTTGCATACTATACACGTTAGTGATACAGGTCTGTAGTTTAGTGCCTCATGTCTGTCTCCCTTTTTAAAAATTGGGACTACATTTGCCATCTTCCATACCTCAGGGAGTTACCCAGTTTCAAATGATGTGTTGAAGATCTTTGCTAATGGTACACACAATATCTCTGCTCTCTCTTTAAGGACCCACGGAGAGATGTCTGGTCCCACTGCCTTTGAGGTGTCAAGTTCGCATAGCAGCTTCTTCACCTCCTCCTTGGTTATATGTACCTCATCCAGCACTGCTGGTGTACCCCCCTGTTCTGATTTTCTGGAGTCCTACTGGTTTCCACTGTAAATACTTCTTTAAATCTCGTGTTGAGCTCCTGACATACCTCCCGGTCGTTTCTTGTGAATTCCCCATCACCCTTCCTCAGTCTGGTTACCTGGTCCTTGACTGTTGTTTTCCTCCTGATGTGGCTGTACAACAGCTTCGGGTCAGTCTTTACTTTTGATGCTATGTCATTTTCATATTGTCGCTGAGCCTCCCTTCTTATCTGTGCATATTCGTTTCTGGCTCTTCGGCTAATCGCTTTATTTTCCTGAGTTCTCTGTCTTCTGTACCTTTTCCATTCTCTAGTACACCTAGTTTTTGCCTCCCTACACCTTTGGGTGAACCAAGGGCTCGTTCTGTTCTTCTCATTATTTCTGTTTCCTTTGGGAACAAACCTATCCTCTGCCTTCTTGCATTTTGTTGCCACATAGCCCATCATTTCTTGTACTGGTTTTCCTGTCAGTTCCCTCTCCCACTGAATGTCTTGAAGGAAGTTCCTCATGCCTGAGTAGTTCCCCCTTTTGTAGTTTGGTTTTTCCCACCCTATTCCTGCTATTCTCTCCACTTGGAGCTCAACTATGTGTGTGTGTATGTGCGTGTGTGTGTGTGTGTGTATGTGTGTGTGTGTGAATATCTGCAAATACTTTCCACACGGACGTCTGTTGTTATGAGGAAGGACACAAATGCACAAAGAATCTCTAGCCGTGACGCTGACCACAATTACAATACTGTGACCTTTAATACACTTCACTGCAAACTTTCTAGCTGAGCTGCACAGAACTGTGAATATTACTATACTTAGGGACTATAATCCTTCTAAATGACGGCTCCGACCTACCAGATACTGCGTCATGCTTCGACTGGAGTTCCCTTGAAGGGAAGTGGCATGATTCTAGCGAAGTGATGAGCCAAGCAACTGGACCTATTCTTGCCTCTTCCCCACCTCTTCATCCTTGAACCAAACCTGATTGCCTTCTATTCCTCCGGCACTGCATGAACCTTACAGGTTTAGTGGTTCCTCATGTATATAATTAACCAAAGTGAGTTGCGTGGTATCTGACAGACACCTTTCACGGATGTTCAAGACCTCACACGTTCGACTTGAGTTGATCTTCATTGAAGTCGTCACTTGGAAGTATTTTTATTTTTTTTAAAGAGGAGTTACTTGAATAAAAATAATTGTTAAACGTTATGGAAAAACAGGTACCAACTAAGATATCTTCCCAAGGAAATTAGCATATGTTTTATAGTCAGCTACTTAATGCAGATGTTGTTTTGTAAATGGACCAGACAAAGCCAGTTATTAAATAAATTCTAACAGGTTTCAATTATCTGCGCTCTTATGAATTAAATATGCCTCTGGAAATGTCAGGTTCTGTCCACAGAAAATTCTCACTTTTTAAAATACCCTGCAGCACCATATTTAATGCTCTCATTCTTCTTGCTTGATCACGTGCAAATTTCATATATAGTTTTTCGTTTATGATTAAAACCGCAATTTCGAAAAATTACAATTTATTTTTTTTTTAAGAAATAAACTATATTAACTGGATGAAAAATATCTTAGATCATGAGGATTTTTTTATTTACAAAATTTAATGTATCAGCAGTGTGCTGCTACCCTGTTCTATATTATAATTATACAGTGAGAACAAAAGTTAGTTCTGTTTCCCTGCCATATTCCATCAAGCAGGAAGAGACTCGTACAAGATGAAATATGTCAGCCTGAGCTGGGAGACTTCAATGGGGCAATGAAGATACCGTCAAAGATTTCAATAAGGGTTCATCAATTACAGGAGCATCTATGACTTCCATCTATTCCATCCCTTCTCGGTACTATCAAAAACTTCCCTGTCTCGATTTTTTTTTCGCCCGTTCCTAGGCGAAATATGGTGGTGGTGTAGACCACGCTACGCAGTACACTCTTTTGTGAAGTAGCGTAGCGAGTTTCTGAGCAGTCGGTTATTCCATTGAGATTAGACGAGTATTTTTTTTATCGTGTTGCCAATGCGTTATTGAGATTTTTTAATGTAACATTACGAAATCTTTAAAAGGAAAGAACAGTTTGTGTGGGTGTGAGTGTCCTTACCTAATTGTACTAGCCTAATTGTGGTTGCAGGGGTCGAGACTCAGGTCCTGGCCCCGCCTCTTCACTGATCGCTACTAGGTCCTCTCCCTGCTCCATGAGCTTTATCATACTTCGTCTTAAAGCTATGTATGGTTCCTGCCTCCACTACATCACTTGCTAGACTGTTCCACTTCCTAACTACTCTATGACTGAAGAAATACTTCCTAACATTCCTTTGACTCGTCTGAGTCTTCAACTTCCAAGTGTGACCCCTTGTTTCTGTGTCCCATCTCTGCAACATCCTGTCTCTGTTCACCTTGTCTATTCCACGCTGTATTTTGTGTCGTTATCATGTCTTCCCTAACCCTCCTGTCCGCCAGAGTCGTCAGGTCGATTTCCCTTAACCTTTCTTCGTAGAACAATACCCTTAGCGCTGGAACTAACCTTGTCGCAAACCTTTGCACTTTCTCTAATTTCTTGACGTGCTTGACCCGGTATGGGTTCCAAACTGGTGCTGCATGTGTGTGTGTGTGTGTGTGTGTGTGTTCGTGTGAAATTTTGTTTCAAGCTGAATGAAACGGCTAGTAAAACTCAAAATTCTTCAGCAAGCATTTGGGGACGAAGTATTTAAGTCGGACATAGTGTTTTGAATGGTTATCATGATTCAAAGCAGGATGAACGTCAATTGGGGACGATAAATGCTCTGGTCATCCATCAACGTCAAAATCCCAACAATTTGAAAGTGAGAAAGACTATTTACAAAGATCGTCGTTGGAGTATCCAGGACATCGCAAGTGTTATGGGTCATGTCAAAGCATTTTGAATGAAAATTTGAACTTGATGCGACTGGCTGCGAAATTTGTGCATCGCTTGCTGACTCAAGACCAGAATGACCATCGTTTCTGGCCAAGAACATCATGGCGGTCGTCCCGCACCCTCCCTACTCCCGAGGTCTAGTCCACTGTGATTTCTTTCTCATCCTAAAATGGCACTCAAGGGGCGGTGCTTTAACGACGTGGAGGAGATTCAAGCAGAATCACGTACCGCGCTGGACGCCGTTAGGAAAAAAAAAAGTTTCAGAAATATTTTTAGAGGCACTGGGATCAGTGCATAGCCTCCCAAATAGAATACTTCGAAGGAGACAAATTCAATTAGGTGATTAGACAAGCCTATATATTTTTTCACAGCAGTTTAGAAACTTTATCATACCTTGTTGATGTCAATCTTCAACGTGTTTGTGATTTCTGGAAGGTGAGTGGTACGTAAATACCGACAAAGTGGAGTAAACGGTATGTGCAGTGGATACCTTTATAAACGAAGTTAATAAAGGTCTCCATTGTGTGAGTTTCCTCTTGTAATGATGTGCAGTAAATATTTTCTTCCATTTGCTTCTATTTTTGCACAGAACTTCTCTCAAACGATCATTACAAAGTCCTCATTTTCACATATTTACCCTTTTCCTTATCTTTTTCTGTTGATGTGAGACAGTTTCGTTTTGATGTTGGGGAAATCGAATGTTTTTATAAACTTTTTTATTTTTGTCTTGTGCTGACTCATCTGTTCCTTGACTATACAAAGCTCCAGAGGTTAATTTTTATAATATTTTCAGAAGTGCTACAGAACTCCTCTGAAAAAATTATAAAACTGATTCAAATAAAATATTAATATAGTGAAGCTGAAAAGGTTTATGCAGACAAAGTTAGCCAGGGTATGCGAGGCTCTAGTTGCAAATAACAACATCTTAAAAAAATGAACGAGAATATACGGGATATTTATAGCACAGAATATGGAACATTATCAGTGTACAATTCACATTTCATTAATAATCATTACTAGAGAGATAAATATATTTCCTACAAAGGTCAGTTTACAGTACACATCAGTACTTCCCTTAACACTGCTTCGCTATCACAATAAGCCTAACTGACCTTCGCAGTAATCTGATTCCTCTGGACAAAAACAAATGCGCATTTTAAAACTTATTCGAGTATGCTGATTTCGAAGTTATTATCAGAATTAATCAATTACCCTAACACATAGATTTTTTTTTTTTGGGGGGGGGGAGGGGGAATGCAAATAAATTTTTAACGAATTTTGAGTATTGCTAACGAGCTGGCAACGTTGAACGCCATGCACATAGGTCAGTTGCACAATTGAGCAATATGCTTAATATTTTTATATTCAGTTCCTAAAACAATACATGTCACATTTTTTAGTAGTGCTGACCAGCTCGTAATAAGTGAACAACATGCATATACACTTGATTTTTTTTAAATAAAAACTGCCCGAAAATGTGTTCTATAGCCGAAAATCTTAACGTGGTGAGTTAACTCTTTACTTAATAAAGGAGAAGGCATTTTTTTTCTTTACTTTTCAGTAATATTAGACATTACACTTTGTATGAATTCTCTATATATTTGATATTACTGTCACTATATTACACTGTCATGACACTACACTAGTCATACTACACTACATTGTCACGATAATACGGTATACTGTCACACTACACTACACTGTCATGACATTACACTGTTACGACGTTACACTATACTGTCATGACATTACACTGTTACGACGTTACACTATACTGTCATGACATTACATTGTCACAACATTACACTGCCATGACATTACACTATACCGTCACGACATTACACTGTCATAACATTACACTATACTGTCATGACATTACACTGTCATGACATTACACTACACTATCATGACATTACACTACACTGTCATGACATTACACTACACTGTCATGACATTACACTACACTGTCACACTGCACTACATTGTCATGACACTACACGATCACTGACATCGGAATGATGAAAATATGTGATCTAAGTGACTTTGACAGTGGAATGACTACTGGTGACAGACGGGGTGGTTTAAATATCTTAGAAACTTCTGATCTGGCATATTCATGCATGACAGTCTAGAGTTTACTGAGCATGGTGTGAAAAACACCAAGTGAGTGGCAGCTCAGTTAGTGAAAACGCCTTGATAATAAAAGATGTCAAAAAAAGAATGGCCAGATTGATTTATGCTGACAGTAAGGTGACAGTAACTCAAGTAATCACGCGTTACAACAGTGGGATATAGAAGAGGTTCTCTGAATGCACATATCGAACCTTAAAGTAGATGATCTACAGCAGTGGAAGACCACAACGGGTTCCATTCCTGTCAGCTAAGAACAGAAAACTGAACCTGCAGTGAACACAGGCTCACTAAAACTGGACAGTTGAAGACTTGAGAAACGTCGTCTGGTCTGACGAATCGTGATTCTGCTGTGACATGAAGATGGTAGCGTCAGAATTTGACGTATATCTATAGGATGTAGAACAAGAGATTCGCAGCATAAATGTGCAGCAGACAAATCTGCAGCAACTGCGTGATACTGTCATGTCAACTTGGACTAGGATCTCCTCAGAAATTAGTCCAGCACCTTGTTGAACACATGCCAAGAATTCACATGATTGTGTATTTATGTGAACAAGAATTTACATACATCTATGACTGCAAAATGTGCAAATTAACTCTAATTTATGCTGTAGAGCTTCTTGACGTTGGTCGGGAACCCAAGCTGCTGCAGGCATTTTTTCTCTGGATTACTACACCGAGACGCTGGGACAGAAAGGCGGCAGCCCTCGGTTCACTGGTGGTTTTTACGAATCTTGCATTCTTCCAGGGATACAATGGGATCCCGTCAGGGCAGTAGACATTCACAGCCGGGGTACTGGGTAGCAAATGTTGAGGTTCTCTTCTGGGCACAGGGCTGTAGCAAAGCTTCTCTTGATCTCACTGGCTTCATTGTGTCTAATTTGCCAACCTTTGAAGCTTAAATTATGCAGACCGAACTGGTCGGTTACCACTTTGCTACAAATGCACTTGTACTTCAGTGTGAACTAATGGCAGCAAGGCGAAGAGCCGCTGTAGGACAAAGGGTCGGTGGCAGAGGCGTCGCTAGGGTTGGTGTCACCCGGGCGGAATCTTTGGTGTCACCCCCATGAAATCCAAGGGTGGGGGGATGGGGGAGTAAAGGCCAGTTACGTCAGTACTGCATGGCCAGTAACTAATGTTTAGCAATGAGAACATTTAAGGACCATAAACTGAACAGAAGAATACTTTTTAACTTTATTAATGATAAATAATCGTAGTAATATTGAGGAAACATAAACTCAAATACCACTTTGAGTACAGGCAACAGATCCTACATTTATTCATCTTCAATGCCCACCCCCCCCCCTCAAAAAAAAAAAATACTTGAAAAATAAAGGAAAACATTGCAGTATCAGAGAAACACTAGTTCCGATTTGACCTTGAGTACAGGAAACATCTCAGTGACTCTGATCTTACATTTTCTTGCCTTCAGTCTTGCAAAATCATCCATCACATCATCAAAATCAATGATTTTCCCTATATAGGTCTGTAGGCCTATATAGGCCATACAGAAACGAAGGATTCTTCTCTTATATTGGTGAAGCACTGTTTTGGGCATTAGTGTCACCTTTAGAGGCTCTATGGTGTCACCCCCTAAATGGTGTCACCCTGGGCGGCCGACCTTCCTGCCCCCCCCCCTTACGACGTGGTCGGTGGGTCAAGATGTGCGACAGTCGTAGTGATTATAGAGTCACAGGAGTGTCGTGCGCTCGCTGCTAAAGAGCGAACTCGCTTATTATCTGAGCTTGCAGCTATTAGCTTAGTCTCAGAAATCTTTTCCATGAAGGTGCTGTCACAACTACTCTGATAGCGTGTCACACATGCTGGTGCCACAGGTGTAACTGGGGTCATCCTCTTCTGCCCTATTGCATATACATTTTCTGGTAGAATATATTTCACCATTTGGCAGGGCAATTAGTAAGGCTGTACTCTCACTGTGATTTGTACAGGTAAAGGTTTAGGACTTTTTCTAGTGTGGACATTAAGAGAGAGTCGTATTTTCCCACAACAGCTCGGCTAACTTCTACCGACTCACTGAACAGGCTGTCAACAACAAGACCTGGGATCTGGCCGCAGAGGCAGCCTTGATGAACTTGGCTTGAATAAATGATTTAGAGAACCGACAAGATGATAAATAAGACACTTGTGCAACACTTGGGAATCATAATTTTGGAACTGTTTCGCCAGCCAATGGCTTCTTCAGTCCAGTTCAGTGAAACGATGGAAAATAAGGAGTTTGAGGTAATTAGTCCCTCATTCTGATTATCACTGGGGGCATCAGGTTGCCTAGTTTTATTTTATCTCCTCAGCTGTATTTATTTGCACATATTCCAAAACACATTTAATTTTATAAGAGGACAGTCTTGATTAACAAATTGATCGAATTAGTTTTCTAAAATATTTATATAGGATTGATCATGATACAAAGTACAATAATATTTATCTGGACTTATAAACTACTTTCTTAAAGAGTTCAATGGTGAAAATTGCAGCCTGTTTTACTGAAGGATGAATTGTATTATGTTTTGAGGTATGACTGATATATACGGAAAAATAAAAAATGAATCCCAGTCACAAGTGGTGTTCCACTGGGTCGGTGTTTAACCTCTTGTCGTTCATTATTTGCATAAACGATCTGGATGAGATAATAGTGACATAACTAAGCTCACTACTGACATCATAATTAGCCAGCAAATATATTTTGTGGAAGACACCGAAGAACTTCAGTACAATTTAGCTAAACCGTTGTCGTGGTCAGTAAAAAAAAAATATTAGTTCTATACAAACAAATGTAAGGTCATAATCGAAGGGAAAGAAATTATTGCCGTATCAACCATCAGCAACAAGGAACCCAAAAATTGCGAAAAGGAACTTTGAGGTTCTAGTTATCAGAAAACTGAAGTCAAGGCAGCAGCAGTGTGTGCAGTGAAACAATAGTTGCCAGAGAGGTGGCTTATATAAGCCACCTCTCTGGCCCTATGCTATACTTCCTGCAAGAGTGATGGACATGGACTGAACACATTGATTCCAGGCAGAGAGGGACTGATTACCTCAAACTCCTCCTCTCTTTATGCCTTCCTGCTTTGTATTGGACTGATGAAGCCACTGTGTGGCGAAACGTTTCTTCAGTAAAGATTCCCATATGTTGCGTAAGTGTCTCAATTCTTCAAATTGTCGGTTTTCAAAACCATTCATCACATATCAAGAAATACAAGTAACAGTAGTCCCAAGGTTTCTGTATACGTCATTTAGGTCGAGCAACGCATTTCTAGTCTTCACATTAAAGAACAAATATAAATACGCCTGAAGACAGTCACAGAAGGATGATGAAAGCCGCAATGTGAGGAATCTTTCCTACGAGAATAAATTGAGATCCTTTAACCTCTAATTTGATTGGCTAGCGGGGGACGGATGAGATGTGCAAATGAGAAAGTTGCTTACCTGAAGGTGATATATATATGCGATGCTAACAATATCTAACGAACATAGATCAGAACAATGAAAACTATTTAGATAAATTCGTTTGGCGACAGTTAGAGATTTCTAGAAGAAACAGCGAAGTAGTGTCATTTAGGCGTTATATTACAGAAATGTTGGACAAACACATGAGAATGATGATCAACATTAATCGGAAGTCACAGGCCTCGCCTAGCACGAGCCAGTTACCCTCTTCCATTTATTTTAATTTTTTGGGCTACACCTTAAGAACTGTTAACACCAATTCCTTCATAACTTCCCTCTCCCTTATTGCTTACCAGTCCTCTACTTCCCTCATCCTCCCACCCCCAGCAACTCAACACCTCTCTCCCCAACAGTTTCCTCCAACTTGTCACGGTCATGTTCAATGCCAGTAACACTTGCTAAGTTACTATGTGTGGGGGCGGTGGTGGTAACGGTGACTGGGGGGGATGGTGATAGTGGCTGAGGGAGAGGCGTGATGAATTGATGGTGGCGAGTTGATGGGGCGTGGGGGATATGAGTAAATGTCATGTACTTGATATATGTGGGGAAATTGCTAGTCGTTACACACACACACACACAAAGTACAAAGGTTTGCAACAAGGCTAGTCCCAGAGCTCAAGGGAATGTCGTACGAGGAAAGGTTAAGGGAAATCGGACTGACGACACTGGAGGACAGAAGGGTCAGGGGAGACATGATAACGACATACAAGATACTGCGGGGAATAGACAAGGTGGACAGAGATAGGATGTTCCAGAGAGGGGACACAGGGACAAGGGGTCACAACTGGAAGCTGAAGACTCAGACGAGTCACAGGGACGTTAGGAAGTATTTCTTCACTCATAGAGTTGTCAGCAAGTGGAATAGCCTAGCAAGTGAAGTAGTGGAGGCAGGAACCATACATAGTTTTAAGAAGAGTTATGACAAAGCTCAGGAAGCAGAGAGAGAGAGGACCCAGTAGCGATCAGTGAAGAGGCAGGGCCAGGAGCTGAGTCTCGGCCCCTGCAACCACAATTAGGTGAGTACAATTAGGTGAGTACAATGAATCAATGAACAATGGATTAGAGAATACCTGACAAGGAGGCAACAAGTCATGGTACTTGACGAGGTTTCACAGTGGCCGCCAGTGATGAGCGGGGTCCCACACGGGTCAGTCCTATGACCAGTGCTATATTTAAAGTAAAAGGACACAAGTGCAACTAATGTGACATTTATTGTGGCAACGTTTCGCTCTCCAGGAGCTTTATCAAGCTCCTGGAGAGCGAAACGTTGCCACAATAAATGTCACATTAGTTGCACTTGTGTCCTTTTACTTTACATATTGTCGGTAATTCTACCAACTTTATTACAGTGCTATATTGTAGACAGTCTGTACTGTCTTCACAGACAGCCTATGCTGTCTGCCAGCTTAGTTCATATTTTGCGCCACTAAAGTGCTGCCCTCTGGGCCTGCTCAAGTCTGTGGGACGCTGGTCCCACACTCACACACCGGCCAAGCAGCAGTCAAGTAGTCCTACTAGTTCTCTCCCTCGTGGGGCATGGCCCTACCCGGGCCATGAGCACAACACACAAGCCTGTGTACCCGCGCACGACTTTACAAATAGAGTAAGAAGCCTCCGAAGACGTATCATTTACTCCCCGCTACCAGTTACACCAAATAATCTTGTTTCACATTGGTAGCAGTGGTGGTCGCAGCAGTTGTGTTTGCCTGGAGAGAGGAAGGAAGAGGGATGAAGTCATCTTCACTTTATCACCATATACAACAAGCATCCGTCTCTCAACGAGTTATCCTGATGTCGTGTCTGCACGTTTCAGCATCCAGACACAGGTACAAGCAGTATCCATCCGAAATTTGCCAAATTTCGTCGAGGATTGTAAGTGGCGTCCCAGTGACCCCATGCTACAGCGTCCCACGCTGTTTCTCAAGTCACGTGTTCAGTATCACTTGCATGTTCTGCTGTTGCTGTTCAGCTCAGCACAGCTATTTCAGCAAGCCAGAGGTAAGTTTTGTGGTGATTTCTGCATCCAGTGTGTCTCCCTGTGTTTGTGGGTGGGAGAGGAGAAGAGGAAGTGGTTGTTCCTTGCCTTGCCCACGCTCGCCCTGCTGTACACTCACACCTCACCAGAGGTGTGAGTGTTCCTGAGAAATAAGCATCATTTCTCAATTCTTTGAAGCTAAACAAAATTTAAAAAATCATTTTTGATCCCAGAACTTTGCTTTTGTGGTCAGGACACTTATGGAACACTTTCATGAAAGACTGATGTAAAACTGTTATGCTCTAGACTTTTGCTTGGCAAATATATAAACAGGGGCTCACAAACCAGCATTCAGTTCAGCTCTGGCTACCTGAGAAGACATATCAGAGTAAGTGAAATGGCATCAAATAAGTAAGTTTATTCAGGTATACACAAATACAGTTACATAGAATTATCATACATAGCAGCATATGTGTAGAGAACCTACGATAACCCAAAAAAGTCAGACAGAGTGACTTATTTCCATTGGAGTCCTTTTACCTTATTATAATATAAAGGTTATAATATTTTCTTATTATTCTATAATGAAGATAACATCTTATTATCATACTAAAAAGACTATCTACTACACGAGGGTCATTAAGACTATCTACAATACGAGGGTCATTACTAGGAATAAGGTAAAATTTACACGTATGTTAGCTAAAAAATAGAAAATCATTCCCCTCTCTTTCTGTAGCTACATTCATCAGACACCTTTTGGCACTCTTCTTGAACTGGTTCATGCTATGACTGGCTTTGACATGTGTGGGTAGTCTGTTCCATTCCTTTATTGCTGTACAATAAAAGGTGTTTGAAGCCTGGCCAATGACTGTGGGTACTATAAAGTTGCGCTCTCTCAAGAGGCTGCAATCATTCTCCAAATGCATTCTGCTACTTATGTGGTCAATTCATTAAGACAAGAACAAAGAAGTTCTCTTTAACAGCATCTAAAAAAATGTGTGAAGCTTACAAAGCATATTTTGTCATGTCAGTTGTGGACCAAGACAAGACCTGGGCTCCTCATGTTGCTTGTGAACATTGTAAGAAAACATTGGAAGGCAAGAAAGTCATTAGTTATATGAAGGGTAAAATCTTGAATAGGAACATTTTTTAAATGAAATGTATGTAACAGAAACTAATTCTTTTGTTCGTTTACAGGATGGTATAGAGGAGAAAAAAAGAGCCATGGAGTTTGTTGTTCCTAAAATATGGCGTCAACCCACTGATCACTCAACTAACTGCATGGTGGATCCTTCCAAACGCCTAATTGGGAAAAATGCACCTTCTATTTCTTATCCAAACCTTCCCTCTTCTATTGCACCAGTACCACACAGTGCTGATCTTCCTGTAATTACACCTCCAGAAAGAAGTCAACTGTCAGAAGAAAAAAGCAGCAAATCAGAAAATGAAGAGAACATTGAACAAGACTACGATCTCACAGATGCAGCTGTTGGGAGGAATTCTTACTACCCAAACCAAACAGACTTCAGTGACCTTAACTGACATCTTGGTTTGACAGTCAAATGCTGAGCTTTTGATTTCAAGGCTCAAGGAGTGGAACTTGGTGGATGAAAGTGTGCAAGTGACAAGCCAAAGAAATCGTCACCTACATTTCTCAAGCTTCTTCACTAATGAAGACAAGTTGTGGTACTGTAATGATGTATCATGCCTGTTTGATGCAATTGGTATTGCATGCAATCCAGATGAGTGGAGACTCTTCATTGATAGCTCCTCCAGAAGCCTAAAGCTGTACTTCTGCACAATGAGAACAAGTATCCATCTCTTCCCTTGGCTCATTCAGTGCATCTTAAGGAGGACTACAACAGTGTCAAACTTCTACTGGAAGCTTTGAACTATGGTAAGTTTGGCTGGGAGGTTATTGGAGACTTCAAAATGGTGGCATTTTTGATGGGACTCCATGGAGGTTTTGCCAAGTTTTCCTGTTATCTCTGTTATTGGGATAGTAGAGACAGAGCAGCACATTACCAGGGGAAACATTGGCCTCAATGGACTGAATTCTTAGTAGAAAGACATAATGTCAAACATAAACCATTGGTGGATCTTCGAAAGGTTCTGTTCCCTCCATTACTCATCAAACTAGGGTTCATGAAACAGTTTGTTACAGCTCTTGACAAAGAGACTCCAGCCTTAATGAATCTTCAAGACTTCTTTCGCAAGCTATCAGAGGCAAAGGTGAAGGCTGGCATCTTCATTGGACCACAAGTCAGGAAAATCATGGAGTGCTCAGAGTTTCCAAAGAAGCTCACAGATAAGGAAAAGGAAGCCTGGGAGAGTTTTGTTGCTGTAGCACAGGGCCTTCTGGGCAACAACAAGGCTGACAATTATGTGGAACTTGTTGAGATCTTGATTAAAAGCTATGGTCAGATGAGCTGTAGGATGTCCCTTAAGGTCCATATCCTTGATGCTCATCTGACAATTTCAAGGAGAATATGGGAGCAGACTCTGCGGAGCTAGGGGAGCCCTTCCACCAAGATATAATGGACTTTGAACACAGATATTAAAGATCTTATAATGAAAACATGATGGGAGACTACATTTGGGGGCTTAAACGGGGAAGTGATTTGTTGCTGCTCGCAACAAATCACTCAATTTTAACTTTATAAATATGTTTCAGAAAGTTTAAAATAAAATTTGTATAAATTTTATTTTATTTATGTAAATTTTATTTTATTATATGTTTTTGTTTTACATCCAAAACTAGCAAAAAATATTGAAATTTAGCCATTTTTTGTCAAAAAATAATGGGCATTTTCTCTTGTTTTGCATGAAAGGAATTGGAACACTTACTTGCCAGGAACAAAAATTGTGTTACATAGTGTCATCAGACAAACATTCAGGAATATCTGAGAATACTAACACCCTCACCCTGAGCAGCAGACACACCATACTGGATGAATCCGACCTTTGCTTGTTGCGAATTAGTTCAGGAAACTGCAACAGTTACAATATTCAGTGTCAATAGGCCGAGCAATACACCTGCAGCGTTGCAGAGACAGTCTGAGCAAGGACTGCAAAGTACTTTGTCTGCCGTCATTAAACGTCTAACATGACCTTCCTAGGCTCGAGCATGAATGCTTCCCATTCTCCCAGTTGTTATATGACCCACTAAAGGTTTAGCGCTTTCTCCGTACTAAAAACAAATAGTCGTATAGAATTTTAAGGATTCATTAAATCAGTGAAATTTTAAATCACCATAACAGCAAGAGTTTTTATTATTTCTAAATTTTCTTTTTGCACTTCTGTTCTATTTAAAGTTCACTACAATTTTGTAAGAAACATATTTGATATTGTGTTTTTTAGGAAAGTTTAACTTGATATAAAAAATTCTATAAAACTGGCAAATATGTGCGTACAAAGTTCCGATTCAGTACAAACATTTACGTATTTAATAGCGACCGAAGGAGACATTCTTTAGTTATTACATGCAAAACAATTTCATAAAATTTACAATTTAAAATTTACTTACCTCAAAGTACAAAACAAAGCTTTCCTTTGATGAAGTCCATTACCAACGAAAGTTTGAAGAGCATCATGGCCTACGGGTAGTGTTTTTGAATCTCAGGTTAAAGTGTTGAAGAGGAGATTCTTCTTCAGGAGGAAATTAAGAGGCTGAAGCTTCGCCTAGATGGGCTTGGGAGTGAGTGTGAGATGGTGGGAGCTGGTGAAGAAAATGATACCAGCAGTAAGCTAAAGAGTTGCAGCCACTTTCGCTGGCAAGTGGTTCACAGTTCAGGAAGATAAGGAAGGTTAATAGAAAAGATGTGAAGGTAGGAAATCGATTCTCTGTTCTCCAGAACGAGTGTACTTCAGTGGTTAGTGAGGTTAAAGGTACCACTGACTCCCCTGCTAATCAAGGTGATAATATTCAATTGTAGGAGATTCTCAGGCAAGATATATGGACCATGCTTTTTGTAACAGAGATAGGAAGGCCAGACAGAGAGTGTGCCTCCCAGTAGCTGGTGTTCATGACATAGTCAGCAGGTTGGATAATATTATGTCAGGTAATGGGAACAAATCCATTATTTGTCTTAGAGCTGGTGGAAATGACATCATGAAGGGTAAGAGACAATAGCTGCTGGATAAGTACAGGTCAGTCATATAAGTTGTCAGGTCTAAGGGAGGGAACCCAATCATATGTAGCATCTTGAATAGAAGGGAAGTGGGCAATGAATCGATGTCTAGGGCAACTGGTATAAATTGCTGGCTAGACAGGTACTGCAAGGAACTTGCAATCCCATTCATTGATAACTGGGACAAATTCTATGGCAAGCAGGATATGTATGCATGGGACAGGGTTCATCTCTCTGGGGTTGGAGTGGTTGCATTAGCCAGTTCGATTGAGGGGGTAATTGATGACTTATCTAGGCCTTTAAACTGATAGATTATAGAGGTATGGGTGTTTGTGGGAAACAGTCAGGCTCCAGTAAGAGTTGAAAACATCAGATATTACCAGGATACTCCTGGGATATGTTTAAACGACAATTTTCGAAATAAAGTTTCTAGTACAGGCAAAGCAATTGCTTAACAAACAAAGAGAGATAGTAGAGGGCAACGAGTAACTAGCTCCCTTAAGGTTTACTCTACAAATAGCAGGAATCTAAGAAATAAGATAGATGAGCTAAGATTATTGCTTTAACAGTGACCTGGTTCAACGTGAAAGATAGAGAAATGCCTTTTGAATGCAACATACAGGGTTATAAACTATTCCATACTGATAGGGTCAACAGGAACGGTGGTAGAGTGGCGATGTATGTCAGAGATAATTTAAATTATTGTGTTCGACAAGATGTAAGATTAGAAACAACAGACACGGAATCTGTTTGGCTGCAGTTTCTCGAAAGTCGTGAAAAATTAATTTTGGGTGTGATTTATGGGCCCCCAAACCTTGATAGGGAGTGCAGTAGGCTGCTATGGGAACAGATTCATAAGGCGACTAGATATGAAAATATTGTGTTAATGGGAAATTTTAACTTTAGACAAATTGACTGGAACAATGAGAGGAAATCTTGAGTCTAGTGACTTTCTTGATACGGTTCAAGACTGCTTTTTAAAATAATTTGTGACAGAACCAACTAGAGGAAACAATCTGCTTGACTTGGTTCTTGCCAACGAAGAATCACTAGTTAATAATCTTGAGGTTAGTGATGAGCTTGGGGAAAGTGATCACAAATCTCTTAGTTTCAATATATCATGGAATTACCCAGATAACTGTAATCAAGTCGCTGTCCCAGATTTCCACTTGGCCGACTTCCTGGGTATGAGAAATTACCTGGGTGGGCTAAATTGGGACGACCTTACTATGTGTCAGGTAGGTAGAGTTGTTTGCCAATATGACGTATTTCTGAGCATGGTGCTGGCTGCCCAGATGACTTTTGTCCTGAGTAGGGAATTTAGATTAACAAAAATGATCCCAAATGGATAAACAATAGATTAAAACATTGGTCAAAAGAGAGGCATATATAGGCATATCTAAAGAGAGAAAGGGCAGTTGTGAAATCAATATATTCAATTAAAGAAAGAAACAAAAAAAAGGAATACGATAAGCAAAAAGTGGTTAAGAGGCTAAAGTCGCAAGGGATTCGTAGACTAACCCAAAAGGGTTCTTTCATGTATACAGAAGTAAGATTAGGAACAAGATTGGCCCACTTAAGAGTAACTCAGGTCAGATCACTGATATTGATAAGGAAATGTGTGAACTTTTCAATACCTACTTCCTCTCAGTCTTTACTCAGGTAGATACTAGCGAAATTCCAGAAATAAGAAATTACGTAGAACAGGACGATAATAAACTATACACGATTAGGGTAGCTAGTGACATGGTCCTCAGACAAATAGAGAAATTAAAAACTAACAAATCCCCAGGCCCTGATGAACTGTTGGAAGGGTTTTAAAGGAATGTAAAGAGGAAGTTAGCATACCTATGGCTAATCTTTTCAGTGTATCACCACAAACTGGCATACGCCCAGACAAGTGGAAAATGGCAAATGTAATACCTATTTACAAGGCAGGTGACAGGTCCTTAGCTTCGAACTATAGATCAGTAAGCCTTACCTCCAAAGTTGGTAAATTTATGGAATCAATAATTGCCGAAGCAATTCGTAGCCATCTTGATAAGGACAGATTGATTAATGAATCTCAGCACTGTTTTACAAAGGGGCGCTCCTATCATACGAATTTAATAACTTTCTTCACTATGGTATTTGAGGAGGTATTAAATATGATATTGTGTATATGGATTTCACTAAGGGTTTCGATCGAGTTCCACATCAGAGACTGTTGAGAAAGTTGGAGATTGAGACACTTACGCAACATATGGGAATATTTACTGAGGAAACGTTTCGCCACACAGTGGCTTCATCAGTCCAATACAAATCAGAAAGGTGTAAGGAGAGGAGTAGTTTGAGGTAATCAGTTCCTCAGCCTGGAGTCGATGTGTTCAGCCCATCAATCTTGTAAAATGTACAGCGTAGGGCCGTAGACGGGATCTTGATACAAAAAATTCTTCCAAACTTGTCCAACCTTTGGACGAAGACCTACTTCGACTAGCGGATGGTACCACTATGATCCCGCCTCCTCCTGCTTCGCCTCGCCTGTCTACAGTATATAAGCCACGTCTATGGCCCTATGCTGTATTTTCTACAAGACTGATGGACTGAACATATCGACTCCAGGCTGAGGGACTGATTACCTCAAACTCCTCCTCTCCTTACACCTTTCTGCTTTGTATTGGACTGATGAAGCCACTGTGTGGCGAAACGTTTCCTCAGTAAAGATTCCCATATGCTGCATATGTGTCTCAATCTTCAACTTGTCGGTTTACAAAACCATTCATCACAACTGTTGAGAAAAATTAAGGCACACGCAATAGGAGGAGAATTTTTTTCCTGGGTAGAGGCATGGTTGACAAATAGGCAGCAGAGAGTTTGCATAAATGGGGAGAAATCAGAATGGGAGCACGTCACCAGCGGTGTTCCACAGGGGCCAGTGTTGGGCCCTTTGTTGTTCTCAATCGACATACACAAATAACCCGCACATAAAAGAGAGGAGCTTACGACGACGTTTCGGCCCGACTCGGACCATTTACTTTGTAAATAATCCAAGTCGGACCGAAACGTCCTCGTAAGCTCCTCTCTTCTATGTGCGGGTTATTTGTGTATAGTTCCAGTCACAGTACTGTGCCTTTTTTTGTCTCAATCTACATAAAGGACATAGATGAGGGAATAAATAGCAACATAAGCAAATTTGATGATGACACCAAGACAGTTTATTCTAATGAGGACAGAGCACTCCAGGATGATTTGAATAGACTGATGCCGTGGTCGGAGAAGTGGCAGATTCAGTTTAATATAGACAAAGGCAAAGTTCTAAATGTTGGACAGGAAAATTACCATGCCACATATAAACTAAATAATGTAGATTTTAATATTACGGTTAGCAGTAATCTGAAACCAAAACAGTGCATAAGTGTTCGCAATAAAGCTAACAGAATCCTTGGCTTCATAGCAAGAAGTATATATAATAGTCTTCAGGTTGTTCTTCAGCTCTATATATCTTCGGTTAGGCCTTATTTAGATTATGCTGTGCAGTTTTGGTCACTATATTACAGAATGGATATAAATGTTGTGGAAAAAGTGCAAAAGAGGATGACAAAGTTGATCCCATGTATCAGAAATCTTCCTTATGAGAACAAACTGAGGATCCTGAATGTGCACTCTCTAGAAAGGCATAAAATTAGGGGGATATGATTGAAGTGTATAAATGGAAAACAGGAATTAATAAAGGGGATATAAATAGCGTGCTAAAAATATCTAACATAGACAGGACTCGCAGCAATGGTTTTAAAATGGAAAAATTCAGATTCAGGAAGGATATAGGAAAGTACTGGTTTGGTAATAGAGTTGTGGATGAGTGGAACAAACTCTCGAGTACCGTCATAGAAGCTAAAACGTTGTGTAGTTTAAAAAATAATTTAGATAAATACACGAGTGGGTGTGTGGGCGTGAGCTGGACCTGACTAACTTGTGCTACTAGGTCAGATGCCGTGCTCCTCCCTTAAGTGACGTGTCTTACCTGACTAGGTCAAGGCATTGGCTTAAGCCGGTGGGAGAACTGGACCTGCCTCGCATAGGCCAGTAGACTTGTTGCAGTTTTTCTTTCTTATGTTGTTGTTGTTATGAATCCAAAGATTCCATATAAGAAATCAATAAAAATTCACATTTGCACCTAAACAATGAAAACTTATGGATCGTCTTCCTTCCCTCTGAATGTATCAGCGTTAATATTGTGAAGACGATGAAGCAACACATTATTTAATTACTGAATAGAATTCGATATCACTATTTATTTACTAAAATTAGTAAATTAAATCTCATGAAAAAAGTGACAAAATGAAAACTTGAATTCGATAAGTAGTTGCGCTGACTCCAACAATACCAAATTTCTTAAATAAGTTTAGTACACTGACAAATTTGGCGACATACAGAGTTACTTGACGGGTACTGTCCTGACCATAAGATGGATCTGCTATTAAATATTTCAGCCATTCAAGGAAGGTAGACTTAAAAATATGTTTAACGTGATTAAAGATGGGTAAGAATTTCACGCCGTTTTGCACACACAATTTACACTTCAACTTCATATTTGAATTTCTACGTTGTCGAAGCAGCGCTGTATAGCCCTTGTGGCTTAGCGCTTCTTTTTGATTATAATAATAATACGTTGTCGAATTAAGAGATATCTCTTGTGAACCTCTCAAACAACGCCGCGCTGGAAATGTTGCCATTCCAGCATGCTGGGAGTGAGTCCTGCAATTTGGTCATAATTTCACTTGTACTTGTCAATTGTTAATAGAATTTTAGCATAGCTACCGTACATCATTGTTGAAATTTGAAGCCGGTCGGATGAGGCCTCGTGTTGTTCGTTCAATAAAAAAGAAAAGTTGGAGGAAGAAAAAAAATTAAGCAGCCACTTAGATTCCCTCCTTCGGGGATTCCAAACAATAGCAGAAATAATTGTAGAACTGTTATCATCAGCAGCAGCAGCAACAGTAACACTAATGACAACAACAGCAGCAGCAATAACAAAAGGAACAGTAATAGCAATAACATCAAAGAGAACGGCAGCAGCAGCGATACTAATAGCAACACCAGCAACAACAATAACAGCAGCAGCAGCAGCGACACTAGTAGCAACACCAGCATCAACAATAACAACAGCAGCAGCAGCGACACTAGTAGCAGCACCAGCAACAACAATAACAGCAGCAGCAGCAGCGACACTAGTAGCAACACCAGCATCAACAATAACAACAGCAGCAGCAGCGACACTAGTAGCAGCACCAGCAACAACAATAATAGCAGCAGCAGCAGCGACACTACTAGCAACACCAGCAACAACAATAACAGCAGCAGCAGCAGCGACACTAGTAGCAGCACCAGCAACAACAATAACAGCAGCAGCAGCAGCGACACTAGTAGCAGCACCAGCAACAACAATAACAGCAGCAGCAGCAGCGACACTAGTAGCAACACCAGCATCAACAATAACAACAGCAGCAGCAGCGACACTAGTAGCAGCACCAGCAACAACAATAACAGCAGCAGCAGCAGCGACACTAGTAGCAACACCAGCATCAACAATAACAACAGCAGCAGCAGCGACACTAGTAGCAGCACCAGCAACAACAATAACAGCAGCAGCAGCAGCGACACTAGTAGCAACACCAGCATCAACAATAACAACAGCAGCAGCAGCGACACTAGTAGCAACACCAGCAACAACAATAGCAGCAGCAGCAGGAGCGACACTACTAGCAACACCAGCATCAACAATAACAGCAGCAGCAGCAGCGACACTAGTAGCAACACCATCATCAACAATAGCAGCAGCAGCAGCGACACTACTAGCAACACCAGCATCAACAATAACAGCAGCAGCAGCAGCGACACTAGTAGCAACACCAGCATCAACAATAACAGCAGCAGCAGCAGCGACACTACTAGCAACACCAGCATCAACAATAACAGCAGCAGCAGCAGCGACACTAGTAGCAACACCAGCATCAACAATAACAGCAGCAGCAGCAGCAGCGACACTAGTAGCAACACCAGCATCAACAATAACAGCAGCAGCAGCAGCGACACTAGCAGCAACACCAGCATCAACAATAACAGCAGCAGCAACACTATCATCAACAATAACAGCAGCAGCAGCAGCGACACTAGTAGCAACACCAGCATCAACAATAACAGCAGCAGCAGCAGTGACACTAGTAGCAACACCAGCAACAACAATAACAGCAGCAGCAGCAGCAGCAGCGACACTAGTAGCAGCACCAGCATCAACAATAACAGCAGCAGCAGCAGCAGCAGCGACACTAGTAGCAACACCAGTATCAACAATAACAGCAGCAGCAGCAGCAGCAGCGACACTAGTAGCAACACCAGTATCAACAATAACAGCAGCAGCAGCAGCGACACTAGTAGCAACACCAGCATCAACAATAACAGCAGCAGCAGCAGCGACACTAGCAGCAACACCAGCATCAACAATAACAGCAGCAGCAACACCATCATCAACAATAACAGCAGCAGCAGCAGCGACACTAGTAGCAACACCAGCATCAACAATAACAGCAGCAGCAACACCATCATCAACAATAACAGCAGCAGCAGCAGCGACACTAGCAGCAACACCAGCATCAACAATAACAGCAGCAGCAACACCATCATCAACAATAACAGCAGCAGCAGCAGCGACACTAGCAGCAACACCAGCATCAACAATAACAGCAGCAGCAACACCATCATCAACAATAACAGCAGCAGCAGCAGTGACACTAGTAGCAACACCAGCATCAACAATAACAGCAGCAGCAGCAGCGACACTAGCAGCAACACCAGCATCAACAATAACAGCAGCAGCAACACCATCATCAACAATAACAGCAGCAGCAGCAGCGACACTAGCAGCAACACCAGCATCAACAATAACAGCAGCAGCAACACCATCATCAACAATAACAGCAGCAGCAGCAGTGACACTAGTAGCAACACCAGCATCAACAATAACAGCAGCAGCAGCAGCGACACTAGTAGCAACACCAGCATCAACAATAACAACAGCAGCAGCAGCGACACAAGTAGCAACGCCAGCATCAACAATAACAGCAGCAGCAGCAGCGACACTAGTAGCAACACCAGCATCAACAATAACAACAGCAGCAGCAGCGACACTAGTAGCAACACCAGCATCAACAATAACAGCAGCAGCAGCAGCAGCGACACTAGTAGCAGCACCAGCATCAACAATAGCAGCAGCAGCAGCGACACTAGTAGCAACACCAGCATCAACAATAACAGCAGCAGCAGCAGCGACACTAGTAGCAACACCAGCATCAACAATAACAGCAGCAGCAGCAGCGACACTAGCAGCAACACCAGCAACAACAATAACAGCAGCAGCAACACCATCATCAACAATAACAGCAGCAGCAGCAGCGACACTAGCAGCAACACCAGCAACAACAATAACAGCAGCAGCAACACCATCATCAACAATAACAGCAGCAGCAGCAGCGACACTAGCAGCAACACCAGCAACAACAATAACAGCAGCAGCAACACCATCATCAACAATAACAGCAGCAGCAGCAGCGACACTAGCAGCAACACCAGCATCAACAATAACAGCAGCAGCAACACCATCATCAACAATAACAGCAGCAGCAGCAGCGACACTAGTAGCAACACCAGCATCAACAATAACAGCAGCAGCAGCAGCGACACTAGTAGCAACACCAGCATCAACAATAACAACAGCAGCAGCAGCGACACAAGTAGCAACACCAGCATCAACAATAACAGCAGCAGCAGCAGCGACACTAGTAGCAACACCAGCATCAACAATAACAACAGCAGCAGCAGCGACACTAGTAGCAACACCAGCATCAACAATAACAGCAGCAGCAGCAGCAGCGACACTAGTAGCAACACCAGTATCAACAATAGCAGCAGCAGCAGCAGCGACACTAGTAGCAACACCAGCATCAACAATAACAGCAGCAGCAGCAGCGACACTAGTAGCAACACCAGCATCAACAATAGCAGCAGCAGCAGCAGCGACACTAGTAGCAACACCAGCATCAACAATAGCAGCAGCAGCAGCGACACTAGTAGCAACACCAGCATCAACAATAACAGCAGCAGCAGCAGCGACACTAGCAGCAACACCAGCATCAACAATAACAGCAGCAGCAACACCATCATCAACAATAACAGCAGCAGCAGCAGCGACACTAGTAGCAACACCAGCATCAACAATAACAGCAGCAGCAGCAGTGACACTAGTAGCAACACCAGCATCAACAATAACAGCAGCAGCAGCAGCGACACTAGTAGCAGCACCAGCATCAACAATAACAGCAGCAGCAGCAGCGACACTAGTAGCAACACCAGCATCAACAATAACAACAGCAGCAGCAGCGACACTAGTAGCAACACCAGCATCAACAATAACAGCAGCAGCAGCAGCGACACTAGTAGCAGCACCAGCATCAACAATAGCAGCAGCAGCAGCGACACTAGTAGCAACACCAGCATCAACAATAACAACAGCAGCAGCAGCGACACTAGTAGCAGCACCAGCATCAACAATAACAACAGCAGCAGCAGCGACACTAGTAGCAACACCAGCAACAACAATAGCAGCAGCAGCAGCAGCAGCGACACTACTAGCAACACCAGCATCAACAATAACAACAGCAGCAGCAGCGACACTAGTAGCAACACCAGCAACAACAATAGCAGCAGCAGCAGCAGCAGCGACACTAGTAGCAACACCAGCATCAACAATAACAACAGCAGCAGCAGCGACACTAGTAGCAGCACCAGCATCAACAATAACAACAGCAGCAGCAGCGACACTAGTAGCAACACCAGCAACAACAATAGCAGCAGCAGCAGCAGCAGCGACACTACTAGCAACACCAGCATCAACAATAACAGCAGCAGCAGCAGCGACACTAGTAGCAACACCAGCATCAACAATAACAGCAGCAGCAGCAGCAGCGACACTAGTAGCAACACCAGTATCAACAATAACAGCAGCAGCAGCAGTAGCGACACTAGTAGCAACACCAGCATCAACAATAACAGCAGCAGCAGCAGCGACACTAGCAGCAACACCAGCATCAACAATAACAGCAGCAGCAACACCATCATCAACAATAACAGCAGCAGCAGCAGCGACACTAGTAGCAACACCAGCATCAACAATAACAGCAGCAGCAGCAGCGACACTAGTAGCAACACCAGCATCAACAATAACAGCAGCAGCAGCAGTGACACTAGTAGCAACACCAGCATCAACAATAACAGCAGCAGCAGCAGCGACACTAGTAGCAGCACCAGAATCAACAATAACAGCAGCAGCAGCAGCGACACTAGTAGCAACTCCAGCATCAACAATAACAACAGCAGCAGCAGCGACACTAGTAGCAACACCAGCATCAACAATAACAGCAGCAGCAGCAGCGACACTAGTAGCAGCACCAGCATCAACAATAGCAGCAGCAGCAGCGACACTAGTAGCAACACCAGCATCAACAATAACAGCAGCAGCAGCAGCGACACTAGTAGCAACACCAGCATCAACAATAACAGCAGCAGCAGCAGCGACACTAGCAGCAACACCAGCATCAACAATAACAGCAGCAGCAACACCAGCATCAACAATAACAGCAGCAGCAGCAGCGACACTAGTAGCAACTCCAGCATCAACAATAACAGCAGCAGCAGCAGCGACACTAGCAGCAACACCAGCATCAACAATAACAGCAGCAGCAGCAGCGACACTAGTAGCAACACCAGCATCAACAACAACAGCAGCAGCGGCAGCGACACTAGTAGCAGCACCAGCATCAACAATAACAGCAGCAGCAGCAGCGACACTAGTAGCAACACCAGCATCAAGAATAACAGCAGCAGCAGCAGCGACACTAGTAGCAACACCAGCATCAACAATAACAACAGCAGCAGCAGCGACACTAGTAGCAACACCAGCATCAAGAATAACAGCAGCAGCAGCAGCGACACTAGTAGCAACACCAGCATCAAGAATAACAGCAGCAGCAGCAGCGACACTAGTAGCAACACCAGCATCAACAATAACAGCAGCAGCAGCAGCGACACTAGTAGCAGCACCAGCATCAACAATAACAGCAGCAGCAGCAGCGACACTAGTAGCAACACCAGCATCAAGAATAACAGCAGCAGCAGCAGCGACACTAGTAGCAACACCAGCATCAAGAATAACAGCAGCAGCAGCAGCGACACTAGTAGCAACACCAGCATCAAGAATAACAGCAGCAGCAGCAGCGACACTAGTAGCAACACCAGCATCAACAATAGCAGCAGCAGCAGCGACACTAGTAGCAACACCAGCATCAACAACAGCAGCAGCAGCGACACTAGTAGCAACACCAGCATCAACAATAGCAGCAGCAGCAGCGACACTAGTAGCAACACCAGCATCAACAACAGCAGCAGCAGCGACACTAGTAGCAACACCAGCATCAACAATAACAGCAGCAGCAGCAGCGACACTAGTAGCAACACCAGCATCAACAATAACAACAGCAGCAGCAGCGACACTAGTAGCAACACCAGCATCAACAATAACAGCAGCAGCAGCAGCGACACTAGTAGCAACACCAGCATCAACAATAACAGCAGCAGCAGCAGCGACACTAGTAGCAACACCAGCATCAACAATAACAGCAGCAGCAGCGACACTAGTAGCAACACCAGCATCAACAACAACAGCAGCAGCGGCAGCGACACTAGTAGCAACACCAGCATCAACAATAGCAGCAGCAGCAGCAGCGACACTAGTAGCAACACCAGCATCAACAATAACAGCAGCAGCAGCAGCGACACTAGTAGCAACACCAGCATCAACAACAACAGCAGCAGCAGCAGCGACACTAGTAGCAACACCAGCATCAACAACAACAGCAGCAGCAGCAGCGACACTAGTAGCAACACCAGCATCAACAACAACAGCAGCAGCGGCAGCGACACTAGTAGCAGCTCCAGCATCAACAATAACAGCAGCAGCAGCAGCGACACTAGTAGCAACACCAGCATCAAGAATAACAGCAGCAGCAGCAGCGACACTAGTAGCAACACCAGCATCAACAATAGCAGCAGCAGCAGCGACACTAGTAGCAACACCAGCATCAACAATAGCAGCAGCAGCAGCGACACTAGTAGCAACACCAGCATCAACAACAGCAGCAGCAGCGACACTAGTAGCAACACCAGCATCAACAATAACAGCAGCAGCGACACTAGTAGCAACACCAGCATCAACAATAACAGCAGCAGCAGCAGCGACACTAGTAGCAACACCAGCATCAACAATAACAGCAGCAGCAGCAGCGACACTAGTAGCAACACCAGCATCAACAATAACAGCAGCAGCTGCAGCGACACTAGTAGCAACACCAGTATCAACAATAGCAGCAGCAGCAGCGACACTAGTAGCAACACCAGCATCAACAACAGCAGCAGCAGCGACACAAGTAGCAACACCAGCATCAACAATAACAGCAGCAGCAGCAGCGACACTAGTAGCAACACCAGCATCAACAACAGCAGCAGCAGCGACACTAGTAGCAACACCAGCATCAACAATAACAGCAGCAGCGACACTAGTAGCAACACCAGCATCAACAATAACAGCAGCAGCAGCAGCGACACTAGTAGCAACACCAGCATCAACAATAACAGCAGCAGCAGCAGCGACACTAGTAGCAACACCAGCATGAACAATAACAGCAGCAGCAGCAGCGACACTAGTAGCAACACCAGCATCAACAACAATAACAACAGCAGGAGCAGTGCCCTCGACATGTGCTTGCTTGCTGTCTCTCACGGGGGGCATGACTCACCTGGTGAAGGTATTGACTGGCACCTGCTTGCACGCACGCACGCACACACACACACACACACACACACACACACACACACACACACAGACACACACACACACATACACACACACACACACACACACACACACATGCACGCCAGGAGCTCAGACTCGACCCCCGCAACCTCAACTAGGTGAGTACACACACACACGAGGCGAGGCTTGGCACCATGTAACCACATAAACGTGAGCCTGTCGAGCACGCTATTATCGTGTATAGCTGGACTGGGATACAAAAAGAAATGGAAAGGGAAACAGCTGAGGGAGTATGTCAAAATTATTCATATGTAAGAGAAACTGAGGGGGAGGAATGAGGGAAACATCCAGTCTCGGTCTCAACAAACAAAAAAGTCAGACAAAGTGATGTATTTCTATTGGGTCCTTATCACATACAGTTTCTAGCTATTTCTTGGTTAGGTTAGGACGTCCTCTAACCATATATAATAATCAATTTTAACACACCATTAAAAAACAATGATCAATATTCGATGAAGGCAATTACAAAAACTCTGCAGCGTGAACAGAAAACGTGTATCATCTGAAAGCGCAAGAATAATTAATTCACATTATCATTGTTTAAGATGTCTTCATCAGTCACGGGCTGTCTCAAAGCGCATCCAATGACCCTAACCCAGCAGACTCAACTCAAAGCCTACCCCCACTTTTCCAACACTAACATGAACTCCACACGACAACGACAACCAGCACGGTTTCAGGGACGGGAAATCCTGACACATACCTACTGGAGTTCTATGACAAGGTGACAGCAGTAAGACAAGAGAAAGAGGGGTGGGTAGATTGCTTTTTCATGGACTGTAAAAGGGCTTTTGACACAGTTCTGCACAAGAGATTAATGCAAAAGCTGGAGGACCAGGCAGGTATAATAGGGAAGGCACTACAATGGATCAGAAAATACCTGACAGGAAGGCAACAGGGAGTCATTTTACGTGACCTGGTGTCTGAGTAGGGGCCTGTGACGAGTGGGGTTCCACAGGGGTCAGTCCTAGGACTGGTGCTGTTTCTGGCATTTGTGAACGACATGACGGAAGGAATAGACTAGGAAGTGTCCCTGCTTGCAGACGATGTGAAGTTAATGAGGAAAATTCAGTCGGAGGAAGATCACGCAGGACTACAAAGGGATCTGAACAGGCTGCAGGCCTGGTCCAGAAACTGGCTTCTGGAGTTCAACCCCCAAAAATCATGAAGATTGGGAAAGGGTAAACAAGACAGCAGACGGCAGTAAAGTCAAGGGGACCAGAGACTACAAACCTCACTCAAGGAAAAAGGATCTTGGGGTGAGTATAATACCAATCACATCTCCCGAGGCACACATCAGCCAAATAAATGCTGCAGCATATGGACGCCTAGCAAACCTAAGAGAAGCATTCTGACATCTCAGTAAGGAATCTTTCAGGACCCTGTACACCGTGTACCCCAGGTCCATATTGGAGTATGCAGCACCAGTTTGGAACCCACACCTAGGCAGGCACATAGGGAAATTAGAGAGTGCATATCCTATTAGGAGAAATTAATGGAAATCGACCTGACAACACTGGAGGACAGGAGAGATTGGGGGGATATGATAAAGACATATAAAAATACTGAGAGGAATCGACAAGATGGACAGAAAAAGGATGTTCCAGAGATGGGACACAGCAACAAGGGGTCACAATTGGAAGTTGAAAACTCAGACGAGTCTCAGAGATGTTAGGAAGCATTTCTTCAGCTACAGAGTTGTCAGGAAGTGGAATAGTCTTTAAATTGATGTAGTGAAGGCAGGATCCATACATAGCTTTAAGAAGAGGCATGATAAAGCTCATGGAGCAAGAAGAGTGACCTAGTAGCGACCAGTGAAGAGGCGGGGCCAGGAGCTGTGAATCGACCCTTGCAACCACAACTAGGTGAATACACCCATTTCCCTGAACCTTACACCTTTTCCTCTTCCGTACCTACAGATCTCATCCCAGCTGTAACCTAACTCTAAACCTACTACTCCCTCTTCAAGGGATGGGGGCTCCTTGCTCTGGCGAAGAGGCTATTGGTCTGAGGTGTCGGACCTTTTGGTCTTCTTCCTCCGACCGAACCTACTTACCCCCTAATCCTTCCCTTTCCTGTCTCATCCTCCCCATGCACTCTTTCCCTTTCTTCCTCTCCCAATCCCTTCCCGTTTCCTTACCTGTTTTCAGCCATTTTTGGGTTCTTCCCTCGGGTATTCTAGTTCCTAGGTTGGGGAAGGGTACCGTGGTCCATCCTATTCCACTGAGGTCCTTGGTAGTAGCGCAGTTTGCCGTGGAATCTGGATCATATGGAGATCACAATCCCTCTCCGGTCTACCGGGAGAAAGCTTCGGGTATCTTTCAAGTGACAGGTGTATCTCTGGAGGCTGCTTGTCGAATTCCAGGAGGTGGGGCCGAAGAAGGTGTGCTTTGTGATGGGTTTCTGACCACCCTCTCTTTTGTCTACCGATGTGGCTCGGTAGATGTGAGGTTGCTATCTCAGACTGCTGGTTTATTGGCATAAAGGGTAGGGTATGGCACGGGTTCTATGCCGCATCTGCACTACCTGCTGTGTTGATGTTCTCTTGGGCTGGGAGGGGGATTTCCGGCCCTTTCATTCTTCCTAGGAGCTACCCCTCCACCTCCCCCCTTTTTGTACTTCCTTTTAATTTATCATAAAAAGAAAAGACACCTAATCATGGAGTCCCAAATCCATGAAACTGCTCCTCCTTGGCCCCTTTCTGTAGCAGCACCCTCTTACGACCCTGCCTTATCTCTGGACCATCCTTCAGATCTTTCTAATGCCTCTGTATCTTCTGCAGGTGACATTTTGTCGCACATACCTGATACTGAGGCTCGGCCTGACTCCTTTGACACATCCGACCTCCGCACGTCTTTGACGATGCTTTTCCCATGCGGTGCAATGATTTCCTGATCGCTCGCCTGCCTCAGAACGGACTACCTCCAGTCCTGCATCTGATCGACCGCAACTTTTCCCTGATGACAATGCTTCGAATGCCTCTTACTCTGCTCAGAAAAGATCAGTGTGACAATTGCTCCCTTTACATACTATGCATCATAGTACACAGTGGACTAAATTTTTCACTCTGCAGCCGACATCTTTCTCACTCTCTTTTTGATCATAGTATCAGCAAGGCGCTCCTACACCATGTTGGTCGTAATATTTCTTGTCATGCTCTCAAGAGTGGTGCACACATCGTCACAGTACAAAATACTAGCCAAGCTCACGATCTTTCTCTCCTTGCCACCATGGATGCTATTCATGCAACAATTCAAGAACAACATTTTCTGAGCTCTTGTAGGGGTACTGTCATTCTGCCTCATACCATTGTTCAGCATAATTCCCAGACATTTAGTGACGACATTCTGGGACAGCTTGAACTCCAAGACCTCCTAATTCTCAATGTAGACACGTATGTACTACCTGCCCGTGGACAGAGACACTACCCCTGCAATGTAGCTCGCTCAGCTTTTGACTGCCGTGAGCTTCCATCCTCGGTTTATATCGCGGGACACTGTTTACAAGTCCGAAAGTTGATCCCTATACCACAACAGTGTAGAAATTGCTGGCCATCCAGCGAAATATTGCAAGTCCATGGCAGAATGCCCAGTTGTAATGAGGCTTACCCATCTTATTCTCGTCGTTGCCAAGTTTACTTAAATAAATGAGAAATCTGTTGCCTCAAAGAAACAGAAGGCTTTACTTACGCCAGGGCAGTCTCTTATCAACGCCTCCAGGGGAGACTTCCCCGTATTTCTTATTCTCGAGTTACTAAGAGGCTCCCAACCTCTTGGGTCTCAACTCCCACACTCTTCCTTGTGGTCACATCTTCTGCAGTATCTAACTTTTTTAAAGTCCTGGACTCCGATATCTAATCCTTTTGAAGTTCCAGACTCCAAGGCCCATACCTAGTTACATCATACTGTTTTCAAATCTTCATCTTCTAGCTCGCAAGTTTATGTCTACAAGACTTCGCACAACAGTTCCTCTCCTTCGCCCCTCTACTTCTCCAAAGACCAAGCAATCTCTAAATTGTAAATCTCCTTTAACTTCTCCTTCACTTATCCTTCCCAGATATTCTTCCTTTCCAGTTTATGTACCTGATTATTTACCTCTTACTAGCTCAGTTACGAATGTGGAGGTTCATCCTCCCCCTTATACAGTCTCTCCTGTCCCCTCCCAAGCTTCTTCCCAAGTTAATTCTAACGTTTTGTTCCCCAGTACTTTGGTAACTTCTACCGTCGCCGCGATCTTTTCTCACCTTTCCCCTTCTATCTTCGATGTCATACCACATACAACTTCCTTGTCCTCTGAAACACTTGAAGCTATCTCCGAGTATACTGAAGAGACTTAACCATTAATAGACACTGATCCACCTCCCATCACTACTCTTCACTCGTCTACTCCATCTGCACAACTCTTTTCTTCACAATGTTCCAATCCTTCGCTCTTTACTCATTTTCCTCTGCCTCTACATGAGGACTTTACTAACCCTTCTAGTATGTAGATACCTATTGCTTCATATTTCCTGTATCCTTGTCTTCGCAGTTCATGGCTTATTTACAGTGGAATATTCGAGGCCTCAGAGGTAACCGAGGTGAACTTCAGGTACTGCTCTCTGTTTACCCCTCTTTATGTTTGTTTACAAGAACTCAAATTAGGCTCAGCTATTATCCATCCCATTTGGGGCTATTTTATTATATTCATCGGATCCTTTTGCCCATGGGACCTTTAATGAAATGTGCTGCAAGCAGCAAATATCATTAGAATAGGACCACAAAGCAAAATTCTTGATTTTAAGCGGTCGCCCACTGTGTCATCAGTGAAGCTAAGTGCTCTTGTTGGCGGGATTGTTTCTACTATCATTTCGGCTTCCTCTATGATTGCAGTCTTGTAAAAAAGTACGAAAACTGAGTGGCAAATACTCTCCAGAACTGGTTCCCGTTCTTTAGGTTGCCGGTGTCACTATAACAAACCTTCATGAGGTTGCCACCGAAATTAGTAATCATCTGGTCCGTATCTCTCAGGAGCTCCATCTATGCCCTTTGTTTCTTTCCTCCAAGTCTGCCAGAGGGTTAAAGCCTTTAGAATTTTCTTCTAGCAGAGTCTTAAAATGTGCTTTTTACACTTCTGGAGATAGACTCAACGCTTTTCGCTTGCCGATCATCGGTAGCTGGGCCTGATGGCATTCATATTTATATACTCCAGAATTTACGTTCGTCAGCCCTTGGTGTTTTCGTACGTTTATTTAATCTTATTTGGTGGCAAGGAGTTTTTCGCAAGTTGTGAAAATCTGCCATTGTTCTACCTTTTCGTAAACCAGGTACTTCAGAACATGATGCCTCCCACTATCGTCCCATTGATCTTGCCAGTGCAGTTTACAAGGTGATGGAACGTCTGGTAAATTGACGTTTGATGTGGTATTTAGACACACACAGTCTCTCCACTAATCAATATGGCATTCGTGAGGGCCATTCTACTATTGGCCCCTTAATCCGTTTAGATACGTGTGTTGCAAATGCCTTTGCCAATAACCACTCGGTTACCGCCATCTTCTTTGATCTTGAGAAGATATAGGACATAATTTGGAGATATAATATCTTGGCCCAGGTTCACTCCTTAGGCCTCCGAGGCAATCTTCCTCGGAGGCCTAATATGTTTTCCCAGGAGTTTGTCCAAGCTGAAAGTGTCCTGGAATGTGTCCTTAGCACCACACTTTTTCTCCTTGCTATAAATGATCTGGCATTTGTTCTTCCATCTAGTATTTGGTCATTACTCTTTGTTGATGACTTTGCTATAGCTTGTTCAGGAGCTGACTTTCGCCTCATTGCAGTTTCTCTCCAGAATGATGTCAGCCATGTTTCCAATTGGGCCACTACTTATGGATTTAAATTTTGTGATACTAAAACACACCAAATTACTTTCACCAAACGTTCTGTCCTCCCTGATACTCCATTACTCCATTGTACCTGTATGGTTTGTTTGCAATCGTGTCATTAGAATTTAGTAAATCATTACGTTCATGCCTAGGTGCATTTTGTTCCTCACCTGTAGAAAGCCTATATGCAGAGGCGAATATTCCATCCTTGAACGATTGCCGTGATGCTCACTGTCTCCGCTATTTTGTTCGATCTCATGACCTTCGCAGTCCTTCTGTATACAAGATAGTGAAGGAAGATAGTAGAGGTTCATTGTTTGTTCGTCGCCCCTGTTTACTCCATCCCTTTTCCCTTCGTCTACATTCACTCTTGTCTTCTCTTCAGTTGACCCCTTTATATGTTCATGTAATATCTAACTTTTCACTTCCCCCTTGGGAAGTGCCGCTAGTTCGTGTCTGTTCTTCCCCACTGCCCTGAACGAAAGCCCAAATACCTACAGTTGCTTCTCGCTCTCTTTTTCTTAATCATATCTGGTCTCCTTCTCATGCCGTTGCAGCGTACATTAATGAATGGTTCTAAATCCTCTGACGGTGTCGGGTTTGCAGCAGTGTTTCTGGACAGCGTAATGCGAGGGCATTTATTAGACTTGGCTAGCATTTTAACAGCTGAATTGTATGCAATTCTCGTATCAATTATCCATACTGTATTTATGCCTGCGTCGCCATTGTGGTGGTCTCAGGCTCCCTTAGTGCATTACAAGATATAAAAAAAATTGATTCACCTGATCCCCTGGTTCTTCGTATAGAATTTTGGTTACACCTCATCTCTAAGCAAATATATATATATATATATATATATATATATATATATATATATATATATATATATATATATATATATATATATATAATGTGTGTGTATGTGTATATGCAAAACAACCACTCTGAAAGAATAGAGAAATTCCAAGCGCTTTCGTGACTACTCACATTATCAAGGAACTATGAAAGTAAAGCATCCAAGGAAGCTATATAAGGGGTCTGGCCAGCACCTCACTATCAGATCCCACAACGGTTAAACACCTGACGTGCGCCGACCCAACTTGGATAGGTCCTTTGCACAACTCACCCACAAACTATTCTACCCAAGAAAATTTAAAAATTATTATTTGTCCAGTGTATTATTAAATTCTTCCCAAATTCTATTAATTATAAATGGATCTAATTTATATAAACCAAAGGAAATATTCATATTATTGTCAAAACTGCTTTTTATGAAACAAGATTCAATTATATTCCTGTCGACCATTGACTTGCTTGATACTACTTTCTCAACTTTTTGAAAATCAATTGGATGGTTAAAATCTCTTACATGAATATATAGAGCATTGGAATCTTGTCCAGTTCTAATGCTATATTTATGTTGTTTTAATCTTAGTTCGAGATTTTTACCAGTTTGACCGTAATAAACTTTATCGCAAATTTTACAAGGAATCTTAGACACATCCATCAGCATTTTGGGGGGAATTCTTTATCAAAAGTTTTTTTACTGTTGATATTTTATAGTTGATATTTTGAGCCCTATTGTTGGCAAAATTTCTAACTTTAATGTTAAAAACAACATAGACTTGGTTGATAAATTAAGCTCCTTGACTGACTTAAATGATTTTAACATGGTTAGTTTTGATGTTACTTCTTTGTTTACGAAAGTTCCTGTTGATGATTTATTAAGTTTCTTATCTAAAGAACTCGTTAATTATGATTTACCATTGCCAGTTCCTACTATCATTAAACTTATTAAACTTTGCATTGTTGATGCAAAATTTGTATTTAATGATAAGTTTTACACTCAGAAGTTTGGTATGGCAATGGGAAATCCTCTTTCACCTGTTCTTAGTAACCTATACATGGAATTTCTTGAAACAAGGTTGCTTAACACAATCCTCCCTAATAGAGCTAAATGGTTCAGATGTGTTGATGATATTTTGTGTCTTATGCCCAAAAATGTAGATATACACCATTTCCTTGGAAAATTAAATAGCTTAGCCCATTCTATAAACTTTACTGTTGAGTTTGAAGAAAATAATTCATTGCCTTTTCTATGTTTTAATTATTAAGGGTAATAATGAATTCAAATTTAAAATTTACAGAAAACCTACAAATAACTGTTCCTATGTCCACTATTATTCCTCGCATCAAGATAGAGTCAAACTGTCTGTTTTCTCATCAATGTTTTTGAGAGCTTTACGAATTTGTAGTCCTGAGTTCATAGATGAGGAAATATCCAAAATTTATGAAATAGGTAATGATTTAAAATACCCAAGAAATGTAATTGATAAATCTTTTAAAGTTGCTAGAAATACTTTTTACAATCCAAAAAGGGACAACCAGCCTTATTCAACTAAAAATATGTTGGTTCTCCCTTACCATGAAAACTTGGTTGATATGCCTTCTCTTCTTAAGACTTTTAATATTAAAGTTATATTCAAAAATCTTGATACAGTAAAAAAAACTTTTGATAAAGAATTCCCCCCAAAATGCTGATGGATGTGTCTATAAGATTCCTTGTAAAATTTGCGATAAAGTTTATTACGGTCAAACTGGTAAAAATCTCGAACTAAGATTAAAACAACATAAATATAGCATTAGAACTGGACAAGATTCCAATGCTCTATTTATTCATGTAAGAGATTTTAACCATCCAATTGATTTTCAAAAAGTTGAGAAAGTAGTATCAAGCAAGTCAATGGTCGACAGGAATATAATTGAATCTTGTTTCATAAAAAGCAGTTTTGACAATAATATGAATATTTCCTTTGGTTTATATAAATTAGATCCATTTATAATTAACAGAATTTGGGAAGAATTTAATAATACACTGGACAAATAATAATTTCTAAATTTTCTTGGGTAGAATAGTTTGTGGGTGAGTTGTGCAAAGGACCTATCCAAGTCGGGTCGGCGCACGTCAGGTGTTTAACCGTTGTGGGATCTGATAGTGAGGTGCTGGCCAGACCCCTTATATAGCTTCCTTGGATGCTTTACTTTCATAGTTCCTTGATAATGTGAGTAGTCACGAAAGCGCTTGGAATTTCTCTATTCTTTCAGAGTGGTTGTTTTGCATATTCTGAAATCACCTGTTTACTGTGATCTTATTGCATATATATATATATATATATATATATATATATATATATATATATATATATATATATATATATATATATATATATATATATTTCTGTTGGGTCCCTGCTCATACTGACGTTCAGGGCAATAAACAGGGAAACACTGCTGCGAAATCATCAATACATGACCTCCCAGTTTCATATAGAGGTGTTCCATTCACAGACTATTTTGCTACAATTTCTAACCACCTCCACAACAGTTGGCAACAACGTTGGTCTGATATAATACATAACAAATTACAGTCTATCAGACCAAGTTTAGGCTTCAGGTCATCTTTTTGTCATCGATGCTGAGGTTGGGAGGCTACACTCTCACGTCTTCCCATCGGGCACACTCGTCTTACTCATGGACATCTCATGGAGAGGCGCCCTGTTACTCTCTATGAGAATTGTCAGGTTCCAGTTTCTGTTAGACTGTCCAGTCTATCAAGGAGAGCACAAAATTTACCTCCGACATCGTGGCCGCTCTGACGTATCTTCCCTCCTTGCTGATGGGACCACCTTTCACTCAGACTCTCTCATTGATTTTTTGACAGCAACTGATTTACTACACAAACATTAGAGATACTTCGTTTAGCACTCCTCACAGCCCTTTCTAACTCTCCCTTTGTTGTCCTCTCCACCCATGTTGCTCTATGATCTTGCACTATCCCCTGTCACTCTGTGCTGTATGACCCTGTAGGCTTAATGCTTCTTTTTATTACAATAATATAACCTTACTACTTGAACCACCATGTAACAATGCACACACAGCTCAACTCTACCATCCTCGCTCCTTGTGGATGTAAAACAAAGAAGAGACAACACAACCCAGAGTTTATTGAAGAAAGTTCATAGTGCATTACACAAATGCAGAGTGATTATCAAATAAGAGTAATGAACAAATAGCATAATTAATCCCCAGACATCAGAGCAATCACACTCGGATATCTGAAATGATAATAAGACCATAAAAAAGAAGGAAAACTACAGCAGGTCTACTGGCCCATGCAAGGCGGGTCCAATATTCACCCACCGGCTTAAGCCAATGCCTTTAGGTAGTCAGGTCAGGTCACATTCACTAAGGAAGGAGCACCGCAACTGACCTAGTAGCACAAGCAAGTCAGGTCCATCTCACACCCACCCACACCTACTAATGTATTTATCTAACCTATTTTTAAAACTGCACAACGTCTTAGCGTCTATGACGGTACTCGGGAGTTTGTTCCACTCATCCACAACTCTATTACCAAACCAGTGCTTTCCTATATCCTTCCTGAATTTGAATTTTTCCAACTTAAATCCATTCCTGCTTGTCCTGTCTAGGCTACATATTTTTAGCACACTATTTATATCCCATTTATTAATTCCTGTTTTCTGTTTATACACCTCAATCATATCCCGCTTAATTCTACGCCTTTCGAGACAGTGCAGATTCAGGGTCTTCAGTCTATCCTCATAGGGAAGATTTCTGATACATGGGATCAATTTTGTCATGCTCTTTTGTACGTTTTCCAGTGCATTTACATCCATTCTGTAGTACGGTGATCAGAACTGTGCAGCATAATCTAAATTAGGCCCAACCAAAGATATATAGAGTTGAAGAACAACCTGAGGACATCTATTATTTATACTTTTTGATATGAAGCCAAGGATTCTGCTAGCTTTATGGCAAACACTTATGCACTGTTGTCTTGGTTTTAGATTACTGCTAACCAGAACTCCTAAATCCTTTTTGCAACCAGTAATATTAAGATCTACATTATTTAGTTTATATGTGGCATGGTTATTTTCCTGCCAGCATTTAGAACTTTGCATTTGTCTATACTAAACTGCATCTGCCACTTCTCCGCCCACTGTATCAGTCTATTCAAATCATCCTGGAGTGCTCTAATGTCCTCATTAGAATGAACTGGACGGCCTATTTTGGTGTCAAAAGCAAATTTGCATATATCGCTATTTATTCCTTCATCTAAGTAGTTTACATAAATTGTGAACAACAAGGGGCCCAATACTGACCTCTGTGGAACACCGCCTGTGACGTGCCCCCATTCTGATTTCTCCCCAAATCATACCCCCGGCCGGGATTGAACCCACGGTCATAGTCTCAAAACTCCAGCCCGTCGCGTTAGCTGGTCTAGTGGCTAACGCGACGGGCTGGAGTTTTGAGACTCATGACCGCGGGTTCAATCCCGGCCGGGGGTATGGTTTGTTTGCAATCGCGTCATTACGATTTCTTGAGTCGTGATTTCTCCCCATTTAAGCAAACTCTCTGCTGGCTATTTGTCAACCATGCCTCTACCCAGGAAAAAAAATTTCCTCCAATTCCGTGTGCCTTAATTTTCCTCAATAGCCTCTAATGTGGAACTCTATTGAAAGCCTTACTGAAGTCCATATACACAATATCATATTAGTAAGTAAGTAAGTAAGTAAATTTATTCAGGTATACCCAATACAGTTACATAGAATTATCATACATAGCAGCATATGTGTAGAGAACCTAGGATAACCCAAAAAAGTCAGACAGAGTGACTTATTTCCATTGGGGTCCTTTATTCGATACCATGATTTACTTCCTCAAACACCTTAGTGAAAAAGTTAGTAAATTCGTAAGACAAGAATGTCCCTTTGCGAAACCGTGCTGAGATTCATTAATCATTTAATGCCTTTCAAGATGGCTACGAATTGCCTCAGCAGTTATTGCTTTCATAAATTTCCCAATTTTGGAGGTAAGGCTTATTGGTCTATAGTTCGAAGCTAAGGACCTGTCACCTGCCTTGTAAATAGGTATTACATTTGCCATTTTCCACTTGTCAGGCACTATGCCAGTTTGTAGTGAAATATTGAAAAGATTAGCCAAAGGTATGCTTAGTTTCCCTTTACATTCCTTTAACACCCTTGCAAACAGTTCATCAGGGCCTGGGGATTTGTTAGGTTTTAATTTCTCTATTTGTCTGAGGACCATGTCACTAGTTACCGATGTCGTGCATAGTTTATTATCATCCTGTTCTTCATGATTTATTGTTTCTGGAATTTCGCTAGTATCTTCCTGGGTAAAAAATTGAAAGGAAGAAAGTATTGAAAATTTCACACATATCCTTATCACTGTCAGTGATCTGACCTGAGTTACTCTTAAGTGGGCCAATCTTGTCCCTAATCTTACTTCTGTATACCTGAAAGAACCCTTTTGGGTTAGTCTTTGAATCCCTTGCGACTTTAGCCTCATAATCCGTTTCTGCTTTTCTTATTCCTTTTTTTTCTCTAATTAAATATATTGATTTCTTAACTGCCCATCCTCTCTTTTGATACGCCTTTATATGCCTTTCTTTTGACCAGTGAGATGTTTTAAACTATTGTTTATCCATTTGGGATCATTTTTGTTATATCTGATTTCCCTACTGGGAACAAAAGTTCTCTGGGCAGCTAGCACTATGCTCTGAAACACGTCATATTGGCAACCAACACCACCTACCTGACCCATAGTCAGGTCATCCCAATTAAGCCCACCCAGTTAATATCTCAGTCCCATGAAGTCAGCGAAGCGGATGTCTGGGACAAAGACTTGACTGCAGTTAAAAAAAAAACCATACCACGGGCGGGGTTAGAATCCGCGATCAGAGAGCCTCAAAACTCCAGACCATCGCAGTAGCCACTGGACCAGCTAACTACAAAAAGATTCATCCAACTAGGTATATTTATACACCATAAGAAGGTTAACATAGGCCCCACTGTGACCACAAATGCAAGTTTTTACAGACGAATCTCCAACTAGCGTGGCCGTGACAAACTCAAAGCCGTCAACATGACTCACTAAATCATAATGACACGATTGCAAACAAACCATACCACGGCAGGAGTTATAACCTGCGATCACAGAGTCTCAACAATAAAACTTGCATTTGTGGTCACAGTAGTGCCTATGCTAACCTTCCTATGGTGTATAAATATACCTAGTTGGACGAATCTTATTGTGGCTAGCTGGCCCAGTGGCTAACGCGACGGTCTGGAGTTTTGAGACTCTCTGATCGCCGGTTCTAACCCTCCCCAAGGTATGGTTTGTTTGCAATCGTGTCGTTACGATTTCATGAGTCTTGATTGCAGTTATATGGGTAATTCCATGATATGTTGAAACTAAGTGATTTGTGATTACTTCCCCCAAGCTCAGCATTAAGCTCAAGATTATTAACTAGTGATTTTTTGTTGCCAAGAACCAAGTCAAGCAGATTGTTTCTTCTAGTTGGTTCTGTCACAAACTGTGTTTAAAAGCAATCCTGAACCATATCAAGAAAGTCACTAGATTCAAGATTTCCTGTCACATTGTTCCAGTCAATTTGTCTTAAGTTAAAATCTCCCATTAACACAACATTTTCATATCTAGACGCATTATGAATTTCGTCCCACAGCAGCCTGCCGCACTCCCTATCAAGGTTTGGGGGCCAAAATTAATTTTTCAAGACCTTCGAGAAACTGTAGCCAAGCAGATTCTGTGTTCGATGTTTCTAATCTTACATCTTGTCTAACACAACAATTTAAATTATCACTGACATACATCGCCACACCACCACCCTTTCTGTTGACCCCATCAGTGTGGAATAGTTTATAACCCTGTATGTTGCATTCAGAAGGCATTTCTCTATCTTTCATGTTGAACCAGGTCTCTGTTATACCAATAATATCTATATTACCTGCACTTGCAAGTAATCTTAGCTCATCCATCTTATTTCTTAGATTCCTACTATATTTGTATAGTAGACCTTAAGGGAGCTAGTCACTCGTTGCCCTCTCCTATCTCTCTTTGTTTGTTGAACAATTGCTTTCCTTTATTAGCAACTCTATTTTGAATATTGCCTTTTAAATATATCCCTGGGGTATTCTGTTAATATCTGCCATTTTCAACCTGATTGTTTCCCACAAACACCCATACCTCTATAATCTATCAGTTTAAAGTCCTAGACAAGTCATCAATGACCCCCCTCAATCGAATTGGCTAATGCAACCACTCCAACCCCAGAGAGATGAGCCCCATCCCTTTCATACATATCATGTTTGCCATAGAATTTATTCCAGTTATCAATGAATGAGATTGCAAGTTTCTTGCAGTACGTGTCTAGCCAGCAATTAATACCAATTGCCTTAGACATTCATTCATTGCCAACTCCCTTTCTAGGCAAAATGCTACAAATGATTGGGCTCCATCCATTAGACCTGACAACTTCTATGGCTGACCTGCACTTATCCAGCAGCTCCTGTCTCCTGCCCTTCCCACTGTCATTTCCACCAGCACCAAGACAGATAATGGGCTTGTTCCCATTACCTGGCATAATATCGAATCTGCTGACTATGTCACCAACAACAGCTCCTGAGAGGCAACCCTCTGTCTGACCTTTTTATCTCTATTACAAAAAGCATGGTCCATGTATCTTATCAGAGAATCTTCTACAATCAAAAAATTTATTAGCAGGGAAGTCAGTGGTGCCTTTAACCTCACTAACCACTGAAGTACATTCGTCC